>NW_028270172.1:43292809-43622809 GCF_037043375.1 Chiloscyllium plagiosum | reverse complement strand
TGTAGAGTTGATATTATTCTAGACATTGAGGAAATCTTCTCTGAAGTCCAAATACCCCAGATATCTGTAGAAGGCAGAATTGCAATGTAACTGCATCTCACCTGATAAAGAAGTTAGTGAGATTGAAATGGTAGCCCCTGGAAAGCCAGAACAAAAGTAGCCTTTGAGAAAACTAAAGAAGAAACTTTGAAAATTAAAAAGATTTGACCCCTGCCACATACTATATTCCAATATTTCTACAGCCAGTAAGGTGACCGTAGAATCTGACATATCCAGAGCTATGAAATTAGAAAGAGATCTTCAATCAGGCGAGAAGACGGTTTCAGATCTTCAGTATAAACTTACAACATTAAGCAAAGAACAGCAAGATGAACTTGATGTGGTCTGAAAAAAACTTCAAACCGTGGGCGGCACGGTGGCACAGCGGTTAGCACTGCTGCCTCACAGCGCCAGAGACCCGGGTTCAATTCCCGCCTCAGGCGACTGACTGTGTGGAGTTTGCACGTTCTCCCCGTGTCTGCGTGGGTTTCCTCCGGGTGCTCCGGTTTCCTCCCACAGTCCAAAAATGTGCAGGGTCAGGTGAATTGGCCATACTAAATTGCCCGTAGTGTTAGGTAAGGGGTAAATGTAGGGGTATGGGTGGGTTTCGCTTCGGCGGGTCGGTGTGGACTTGTTGGGCCGAAGGGCCTGTTTCCACACTGTAATCTAATCTAATCTAATCCTTGGGAAACAGTTCACTTTGAGGCAGTTCAATGACTGCAGAGCTGCTGTTGGTTTAGAGCTATCTGAGAAAAAGGAAAACTTAAATCTAAATTGGATCAAGCTAAAATTGAACATTCAGAGAACATTAATTGATTTTTTTTTTACAAATTGAAGTCAACAAGCCATGGAGGCACTCAAACTGTCATTCACTAAAGAAGTAGAAGTCCAAACTGCAGAGCTCCTACATCTGAGGATTACTTGAGAAAAGCTCGATGCCAAGCATCAAATGGAACTTGGCTATGTTAAATATATGCAAGACTTAGAAAAGTCAGTTGCCTGAAAGAGAGGTTGCACACACATCCTGCTATTTGCAATCACACAATGCTGTCAAGCTTCAGACTCTGAAAAAGAGCAGTTTCTTGGGGAAATCAAACTATTGGATAAGGCAACAAATTGAAAACCAAGAACTCCAAACATCATATTTCAACATCAGCCACCAGTTGGAGAAGTTCAAAGAACTGAATTGAATTAGGTTTATTGTCATATGTACTCACATAAGTACAGTGAAAAGTTTACAAGTAGCCACTTACAATGCCATCTTAGGTACAAAAGTACCTAGGTACAGAAATGTAGTTATAAAGTACAAATGAACAGCAGAATTGTCAACAGTCCTTAGAGAAAAACAAGAACTCACAATTGAAAAAGTAAAGCTTACAGAGGAATTCTACAAATCCTTTGCAGAGACAGCCAAAGTTCTGACACAATTAGCAGTTTAAAGGGATACCCTGATGGGAGAAAATATCTCCCTTTTACTTAAATATTCAGAACTCAAAGAGCACAATGATTATTAACTGAGGAAAACATTCTGTTCCAATTCACAAATATCGATCTTGCCTCTGAAAGTGAAACTTGTGAGCAAGAAAGCAGAGATTTTTGTTTCAGTTCAAATTAGCCTATGCTGGAAAATCAAGACCTTATTAACAAAAGTCTTCATCCACTGAAAGATTGTGATCTTTGAAGAATGAATTAGAAAAAGTGATGGAGAAGATGCAGAACTCAAACCCTGAACATCTAACCCAATCCAAATTCTCAGGTGAGACCAAGACTAATAGGATTCTGCAAATCCTCTATTCTCCAATCTTATATCACATCTGAGGATCAGATCATTGCAGAAGTGCTTGCTAGAGATCCAATTTAATGAATCCTATTTAAAGATCCATTTTAGGGAATAAGCAATAGACCCAAAAATTTTACTGCCTACTCCAGACTAGCCTCAAGCTCATGGAAGTGGGATAGTAACCCCATTGCTTTTATATTTCATTTATTTTCAGAGGTTGGAACTCTAATCTGTCAAAGTTTCCCTTCCAAGGAACATTACATGGAGGATTTACCTATCTTCAAAATGGGCTGAGAATATACTTGAAGATTGAAACCTTGTCTGGGAGAGATGCTTAAGGGCTGCAGAGTGGGAGTCATGCTAAGTATCTATGGTTAAATGTAACTGGTAAAATGGTAAAAGAATTGGGTGAGATGTAAAATAAAGGGAATTATACCTTTATCATGAGTATAGCTTTGAGCTTGTACAAAATGAACTATGTCACAGTGATGTCAGATCACATGGATTGGATCCTGGGTCTACATCCTCTGTATATAAACATATTCACAAAGTCTGTTGCTGTTTGTTACTATTTGTCGGTTGCTTTCTATATGTCTTTTTCACCAAATCTCTCCCTCTCTCTCTTTTCATCACTGTTGGTCTCTTTTGGTATCTCTATCATTATATTCATCCATCTTTCTATTATCTGTTATCTCTCTCTGGCTATCACTGTTTTTCTCTGTCTGTCCATCTCTACCCCCTTTTCTTTTCAGGCAAGTTCTTGAATAGACCAATCCATTTGTGGGATATAGTTTGTATCTTTAATCCATCACGAAAGCATTCAAGAAAAATGCAGAAGAACATAAACATTTGTCAATTATACTATTGGAAAACATGGAAATCATGAAGAAAGTAGATGAGGTTCTTCAGTGAAATATTGAATGAAGCACGGGATTTGAGTTCCTCAACAATTTACGACATCAAGAAGCAATGTGAAAAGATCGAAGGTGCACTATTTAAACAAATAAAATTATTTTATTACTGCTTTATAAAGTTTTTTAACTATTTCTGTTGCAGGCAAATATTTACAACACTTTTTTCCAATTCTCACATTTGTGATTAGATATTCTAATATAATTCTACAATCCAAAAATTTCTGAATCCAGAAATGAAATTGATTTCAAGCATTCTGAGCAGGAGAGGATAATGTGTGACATAATTATAATTGTAGTCATAATGGCAGGTAGTCAATCTAAATAAGTAAATTCTAATCTTATAAAGTGCATTTATAACTGTATTCTGTGCTAGGATAACAGTATTGTTTATTTCTATCATTTACAATTATAAATTGCATTTGCAAATGAGCTTTTACAGGCTGCATCCTAATGAGTCAAATGGCTGTCCTCTGCACTGTAAAGATTCAGTGATTCTGTGTTTAATATTGTAAACACATTTACAATCCCATGTGACGTGAGTACTTGAATACATTGACTTATCTCTTACTCCCCCATGACACTGTTCATTGTGACTATTAACTCATGACTCGGGTAGCAGCTAATAAAAGCAGCAAGTGACAGAATTCAACAATTTCCCATTGAGGGAATTCACTGTTAGTTTCATTATCATTTGATTCTAGGCCATTTTCTTCCAAATTTAAATAAGTGACTTCTGACACAAACTCTATATAAAATATAAAACTGATTAAATAAACTATTAACAAAGCTCTGGATGCTTTTTCTTGGTAGACAACTCATATTACACACGATTAGTTTTCATTATTACAGTTAACTTCCAAATGAGAATACTGAAATTGCTATTTGTCAATTTCCAGACAATGTATAGACCAACGTCACAACAATTTGCATTTAAGCAGCATAGTCACCATAGCAAAATGGCCCAAGGTATTTCACAGTCGCATAATCATGAAACATTTTCATGAAAAACTTCAGGGTAGCTGACTGAAAACTTGGTCGAAGATGTAGATTTTAAGGAAACACATAAAGGAGAGAGAAGGACAGTCAGAGATGTGGAAAGGTTTAAGGAAGGGAGGATTTTATGATGGAAGGCATGGAATTTGAATAGTAGTTTAAAGGAAGGAGGCTGATGCCAGAGTTGGAACACACATCCACAAAGATTTATAGAGCTGAAGGAGGTTACAGAGGTAAGCAGAGTGCGTGGAATGATTCATACATGTGAATGAGAAATTGGAAATTAAGGTTTTGTTAGAAGTTGGCATCAAAGTAGATCAGTGAGGCAAGGGTGATACGTGAACAAGGACTTTGCGTGATTTAGAGTATGGACAGCAGAGTTTTGAACAAGATTGCATTCACAGAGAATGGAAGATGGAGAATGCCCTGTAAAGCACTCAAATGGTCAAGTCTGGAAATGAGAAAACCATACACAAGGATGTCAACAGCACATGGGCTAAGATTGCGGTAGCAATAAGTGACATCAAGGAAGTGGAATTATGCAGATTTGGTGTTGCAGAGGACATCAGACACAATGATGGTTTCGTGGTTATGAGTAATGAACTACAAACTGAAATGTTACAAACTTGGTCATCAACCTGAAACGTTAGTTCTCTTTCTTTCCCCATAGATGTGTTCTGTTTTTGTAGAATATACTAGAAGCGGAATGTTCTGGACAAGGGGATGTACACAAAAATATTCTCTTGAACGATTCCACTTATGAAGAAGATGCCAGGATTCCATATATTCTCTACGTTTAGGAAGTTTATTGTGAAATTGAGGATTTCCTTAATGCTCTACAATGTGTTGAAAGTAATGTTTTTAATCTCTTGTCAATTTTCCTCCTTTGTAATTTCTCACTCTGGTGTCAATTAGAATGGAAAAATAAACATATTTGAGACTGGTGTTCCCAAACACTATGAAAAGACTCTTGCACTATTACATGTGCTTGATGAGATGTTTATTATCCAGGCATTACATTTTGGGCTAGGTCTTGGTCAGGGTCTTGATCAGCCATGAGTACGAGTCCTGAAGATTGTGGTAGAGTCAAAAAGTGTGATGCTGGAAAAAGCACAGCAGGTCAGGCAGCATCTGAGTAGCAGGAGAGTCGACGTTTCAGCCATAAGCCCTTCATCAGGAATTCAGGACCAGCACCACACTTTTCAACTCTGACTCTCCAGCATCTGTAGTCCTCACTTTCTCCCGGAAGATTGTGTTGCATGTCTGGTGCAAGCATTAATGATATCTCCTTGAGGCTGGAGCAGAATTTTGAGAAAGACAGGAGGAATTCAATAGTCATCATTCATTTTGGTACCACCACATTGATAGGACCGTGGGCAGCACGGTGGCACAGTGGTTAGCACTGCTGCCTCACAGCGCCAGAGACCCGGGTTCAATTCCCGCCTCAGGCGACTGACTGTGTGGAGTTTGCATGTTCTCCCCGTGTCCGCGTGGGTTTCCTCTGGGTGCTCCGGTTTCCTCCCACAGTCAAAAGATGTTAAGGTCAGGTGAATTGGCCATGTAAAATTGCCCGTAGTGTTAGGTAAGGGGTAAATGTAGGGGTATGGGTGGGTGGCGGGTCGGTGTGGACTTGTTGGGCCGAAGGGTCTGTTTCCACACTGTAAGTAATCTAATTCAAAAAAATCTAATCTAATTCAATGTAGGACTCAAAAGGACATTTTTCCGAAAGTCTTTAAACATTTAGGAGCTAAATTAAAAATAATTAATCCAAAGTAATACTTACAAAGAATGGTCAATATAAAAGGAAATGTTCTGGTGAGATGGGCTTCACTTGAACTGTGCTGGGACTAGTGTCCTGGTAAAATAACCTAATTATTGAGCAGACCATCGTGAAAATGGCTCACATGAAACTGAATAACTGAGGCGATCTCAGGCTATGACTTATTCATGTGGAGACTATTGGCAAGCCACCAGAGGTTAATGTTGGTCCTGCACTTACTAAAAGCATTTCTTACTCCTCAATCTCTCTCTGCCTTTATTATTTATGGTCACAGTAATAGTAACCTTTGCAGTCGCTTGATCCATTGGTCTATGGAACAACTTGGAAAGGTTGCTCCTGACTAATCATGTATTACATGTAAAACAGACATGGGCAAGAATTACACAATTAAAAGTAGAACCTTGGGTAGTGTTACAGAACAGAGAGATCTCGGGTTCAGGTACATAATTCTTTGAAGTTTGCATCACATGTAGAAAGGGTGGTTAAGAAGATGGTGAGCACGCTTGCTTTCATTGCTCAGACCTCAGTGCAGGAGTTGGGATGTCATGTTGAGGTTGTACAGGACCTCTTGTGAAGTACTGCGTCTAGTTCTGGTCGCCCTTTCACAGAAAGGATATTTAGCTGGAGAGGGTTCAGAAAAGATGTACCAGGATGTTGCCAGGAATGGATTAAGTTATAAAGATTGGCTGGGACTTCTTTCACTGGAGCTTGGAAGGTTGAGAGTGACCTTAAGAAGTTTTATAAAATCATTAAGGGTATACACAAGGTGTTGGCAGGTGTCTTTTCCCAAGGTGTAGGACTTCAAGACAAGGTGGTATATCTTTAAGGTTAGAGAAGAAAGATTTAGTAGACATGAGGGGTAACCTTTTTACACAGACAGTGGTTCGTGTGTGGAATGAACTTCCACAGGAAGTGGTTGATGTGGGTATAGTAACAACATTTAAAAAACATTTAGGTGAGTTCATGAATAAGAAATGTTGAGAGGGATATGGGAGCAGCACAAGCAGCTGGCATTACTTTAGTTTGGGAATCTGATCAACATGGACTTGTTGGATGGGAGGGTCTGTATAACTCTATTTTAGATTTCAAAAATCTGCAGTATTTTGCATTCACGTTGGCCAGAGGGGTTTATAGCTTGCTAAACTCCTTATTTATACTGCAATTTGCCTCATTACTAAGCAGTTTTCTATTTTAGCAAAAATACCGACAAACTCATCCTCAAGAACTCTCAACACGGCAGTTTGTTGTTGGCTGTTGTTGTTGTTGGCTGTTGTTGGTTGCCTCCATATTGCTCAAAGCCAAACAGCATCTTGGGCATGATCCATGGACACCAGTCACATCCACTCCTCATCCAAATTCATTGACATCTGATATTTGCAAACCACTCACAAACACAATAACACCTCTGCAATCCACTTGCAGGCTGCTTAAAGCACAGACTTACATTGCAGAGGATGCCAGCGACCTGCATTAAGCAGTAGAAAGGAAACTTTACACGCAAGGGCAGATACCCAGCTCACAGATAAGACCTAGCTTCATCTCAGGACTGCTCATTTGCTCTGTTAGCACAGGCTCTCCGGGATGCTCACAACATCCTGCCTTGCTGTGCCAATGAGCAGAATTACACAACCAGGAAGCTTGCCTTGCTGTTCAGCAGTCCTCAGTCAAGGCTACATATATTTTACTGTATGGCAAGGTGCTATGCGAGTCCTCTAAGTGCAGAAAGCGAGCAGCCATGTTCCAAAATCTTAGACGACTAGTCCTCAACAAAGTCTATGAAGGCAGTGGTCAGTCATGGGTTCCTAGGACACTACAGCAAGGGCAGCCTCCAATGCCAGTCCAGGGCATAGACTGTGGTTAGACATGCAGTCAGCGTAATCTCAGTCAGGGGATTTGTACTTCCCCAATCCAGGCAGCACATTGCAATCAGTCCTGTGGTTCCATAGCAACCAGTTCAAGAATAAGGATAATGTGGTCAAGGAGATGTACAGGCAGCAGTATGGGATCTGGCAATTCTTCCCTGGGCTGTACAGTTGGTTTTTCAAGGGTGTGCACTACAGTCAGTGCATTGGGTCCATCCACAGAAGCTAAAATGTAGGCGTGGGAGGATAAAGGGAGCTGCTGCTGTAGGAAGAGCACTCAGGAGCTTATTCTTCAGGATTGGGGCTGTAGGCTGGTGGGAAGAGGTGTGATAATTGTGAAGAGGGTAAGAGTATTTGTAAGGGGCATGTGGTAAAGTAAGCATGGGAAGGGGAATGGGAAGGAGTGTCATTGTGGTAGGGTGTTTCCTCCATGGTTTGGAGAACCCTGGCTTCAAGGGAAACATAGTCTATGCCCACTGGTTACCTGGTAAGGCATGGTCTGGGTTGAAAGGTGGGCAGGTGCAAGTTCATATAGATGGGTTGTGTAGGGACTTGGAGAAAAGTGAAGCCTATGGAGTTGATGAGAAGGGCTACCAGGAATGGGATCTAGATGGTCAGGCCCTCACTGTCATGTGTAGGTGAAGGCTAGAAGCCACTTGCCAAACTGCCCTCAATATCACCTTCTATTGGACTGGAAACTGAAAGAACACAATGGGAAGGAAAATGGTTTAATGCACTCCCTGAGTGAGTGGAGTATATGTTTGGACCTGTGAGGGAGGGAAATGCAGGACCCGCCAATTTGAGGTCATTTGAAAGGAAAGAACATTACACACAAATCCAGGCACATAGACCTACAGGGGTTCCAATTCCCAATGCATTGGCGCCCAGTGTACTGTACACATCCCTGCCTTAGATATAGCTGCCCACCTAATTCATACCAGCACATTTGGACACCGAGGTTAGGGCAAGAGTGGGATGTATTAGAATGAGGCACAATGGTGCCAACAGAGTCCATTGCCTTATATATGCTTTGTTCATCTTGCTTCCACAATCAGCAGCAGACTCTCAACATTAATCAATGGTACATCTTGCGTGAACACAAAATTATACAGTCATACAACAGGGAAACAGACCCTTCGGCCCAACTATTCCATGCCATCCACATTCCCAAACTATCTAATACCACCTGCCTGCTCCTGGGCCCATATCCCACCAAACATTTCCAAACAAGGAAAAAGTCCCAGCCTATCCAACCTAACTTTATAATTCAATCCTCCATTCCAGTCTACATCCTGGTAACTCTTTGCTGAACCCTCTCCAGTTTGATAATATCATTCCTGTAACAAAGTAACCAGAACTGCACACAGTACTCCAGAAGAGACCTCACCAACATCCTGTACAACCTCAGTATGTGAAGACAGGGAACCTGACATGTACTCCAGGAGTCCCTTACTCAAATACCTTCTTAGTCACCCTGTCTACATGTGAAGCAAATTTTAAAGAATTATGTACCTAAACCCCTGGGAATCTCTGTTTTACAACACTACTCAGGACTGTACCATTAACTGTATAAGTCCTGCCCTTATTTGTTTTACCAAAATGCAATACCTCACATTTATCCAAATTAATCTCCATTTGCCACTCCTCAGCCCACTGACCCAATATCTCTTTGTAATCATAGATAACCACCTTCACTGTCCATAACACCACCAATTTTGGTGTCATTTATAAACTTACTAACTGTGCCTCCTATACTTTCATCCAAATCATTTATATCAATGACATACAAAAGTGGACCCAGTACCCTATGGAACACTGCTGGTCACAGGCCTCCAGACCAAAAAACAACCCACTACCACAATCCTCTATCTCCTACTGTAAAACCACTTTTGATTCCAATTGGCAAGCTCACCCTGAATCCCATGTGATCTAATTGTACTAATTAGTTCACCATGCGGAATCTTGTCAAAGATTTTACTGCAGTCAAGTTAGTCATCATTCTCGCACAGTTGCATTCAGGGCTACAAAGAGAGTCAAACAGAGATACAATGCCAAAACAGTTGAACTTATACAATGTGAGACTTCATGTCCAGGACGATGTGAGCTACCAGATGTTCTGCAGATTTTCTTCTTTCTCTCTCTCCCACTATGTCTCGGTATGGTCCCTGCTTCCACATCTGGAGTGTGGGGACCCTGCTAGACCATAGATCAGAGAGGGGCAGGCAGCATGGACATGGAAAGCCTGACCACTTCTGGAGTGTCCTTACTGAGGGGACTGGGATTGGCTCCCTTTTCTCTTCTGGGTTCCTCTTGCACCACACTGTGGCTTAGTGAGGAAGGAACCCCTGGAGTGCATGCCAGGTTCCCTGTCTCTACTGTTGCCATGCCTTTGGTCCTGACGACCAATGTCTTGACAATAGAGGTCAGGTTTGTGCACCTCTTCAGCAGACCTGGCTGTCCATGGCAGTCACTAATCTGCCCATGGAGGCAGCCAAACAGTTGCATGCATAACTGCACTCCTGCAGCTCCTGGGTAATGAGGGTCAGAAATTACTTTTCTGCTGCTCCTATTCTTCCCTGTACTCGTAGACAACGTTTCTAATAATCGACTCTTCAGGGTCATCTCCAGCCTGGGGCTGAGCAGGTAAGTGGTCTCTGATACTCCTTCACGTGTCAGCAATCGAGGATGTTTCTTCAAAGTGGTGTCACAGCTGCTGGTCAGAAGCGGTGTGCAATAAATGACACTGACCACGGCTTAATATGGTTGTTGCAGTGGAATGAAGAATGGTACTTACTCAGTTGGCGGGATATGGATGTCTCAGCATTCCCGAAGGAACAGTCCCGGTATGTTTCTGGTGTGAGGATCAGGATTCGCTCCTCAGAGGGATTGACGAGCCTAAAGTCGCCACTCCTCCACCTGTCTGGGCCCCTTCTGCCCTTTTGTGGGCTGCCTTACTGAGAGAAAGGGAGGAATGGAGTGTGCTGAAAGTGGGTGGCATAACTATTACTGTTGGTGCAGATTGGGGTACAGTGGTGAAACAATCAGAGAAATGAGTTGGCAGCGCTCAGACTATACAGGATTGGTAGTAGGGAATCTGAGACTGAGGAAAGATAGTGCAAGCAACATCAAGAACAGCAGAGTGTGAGCCTTGGCGGGAGGTGAGAACAATAGCAGAGAGCGAATCAGTGTGTAGTAGTAGAGGGAAGAGTGTGGCACTTACTGTGGTGAAGCAGCGAAGGTCATTGACAGTTGTGTACTCACTGTTCCTCCACTCTGCTGAGGTCACACTGACCTGGGCAACCCTCCTGTACACTCGCCCGTTCTCTAGGATTTCTGGGTCCCTGATGGAGAATCGTGGCACCATCTTCCCCTTTCCTGACACGTTCAGAATCTGTCCATAAATGAGCAGGGCAGCTTTGGAATGTCAATGCTGGTCTGATGCACAGTGGTCTTTCTGATATAGTATGAGTGCCAGGGATGTTGGCCTTTCACAGATATTTGGTTAATCATGCAGAGGGTGTTACGTTATGGAACAAGCTGCCAGAGGAAGTGGTGGATACAACTTAAAAGGAATCTGGATGTGTACATGTATTGGTTCAGAGGGATATGAGCCAAATGTTGGCAAAAGGGACTAGATCAGTTTAGGATATCTGGTCGGCATGGACAAGTTGGGCCAAAGGGTTTGTTTCCGTGTTGTACAGCTATATGACTCAATGAGTAATTCTAGGAAAGGCATGTGGAAAGATGGGAATAGAATTAGAGGGATGTTTCTGGGGCAGACCATGTTAGTAATGAGTCAAGTTTGCTAAGATATAGCAAGAAACCTCGCTAGGCCTCATGATGAGAAATCCTCTAAAATCATGATGCAACTTGCACTTAGCCAAAGAAAATCATTAGATATAGACCTTGGTTTCCATTTGGTCACAATGCTAGTCAGTGCAACTGAGATTTGATGTTCACTTTGTGCAGAACAATGAGGGCTAGTTGTAACATTGAATGCAAGCCCAAAATGAACACTATCTGATCAATGCCCCAGCATATGTTTCTTCACTTGTTCAAATGGGAAAATAAATGCAAAGTGTAGGTTGTGACAGTAGTGGTTACTGATTTCAAATTGACTAGTCAACACCAATACCAACAACTCCATTTGGATCCAATACACAACAGCATTTTTCAACCTTTTATAGATTGCCGCATTTAAAAAATGATGAGTTTCGAAATTATATTGATGCTGGAGAATGGGATGTAAGCAATTTCCCCTCCTTTCCATTCCTGGTGAAGGGGAAAGTGATGCATATGAAATAATAAATAACTGAGACAAACAAATGAGTTTCTCAAGAAGTGGGGGGGGAGGTGGAAAATAAGAATCTGGAATGTGAAGTTCAACTGATTCTATTAACTTTTAAGGACTGGCATGAAGTTGTTAGCAGCAATTGAAATTTGTGTTCGTTAATTCCCAAGGTCTGGCTATCCAGATTCCAAGTCTGTAACTTGATTTAATGTGGCAAGAATCTAATCACTTTCTTCCTTAAAAATATTCAATGAACACACCTCCATTGTCTGCATGGCCAGAGGGCGGCAACAACTTGCTAACAGTAAGAGATTGTTGTGTGATAATTCCTTCAACAAGTTAAGGCAGCATTAGAGTCTAAATATTCCTACTTACATGGCTATTTTCTGATATCCCGTCATATAAACATTAGCCAGTCATGCAGCTTCTTCTTTCTCAGCATGAATAGTGTCCAGGGCAACCCTTTATAATGGGCCCAAGATACTGCCTTCATTTCTGATCTGTTTCCAGGGGCGGCGCACCCGACTCTATCCTGCTCTTGCTTTGCCAGACCGAAAATATGCATAAAGACCATTCCACACTGAGACAGGTCATTCCGTACTGAGGCAGGTCATTCTGTACTGAGGCAGATCATTCAATACTGTGGCAGGTCATTCTACACTGAGGCAGTTCATTCCGTACTGAGGCAGGTCATTCCACACTGTTTCAATGCAACCCACTGGTTGGGAGTCAAAATCTCACTTCAATGACTCAAGTATAAAATTCATACTGACACTTCAATGCAATACTCACTGACTGACATTATCAAGTGCACATAAAACATCTCTTAGCCAGAAAAGAAAGAGAGAACCCCCACAATGTCATGACTAATGTTTACCCCTCAACTGACATCACTCAAACAATTTATTTGATCATTATTACATTGCTGTTTGCAAGTCACTACAGTGTTTCAGTTGGCTACTGCATTTCTTACATTACAATGGTGGTTGTATTTAATTGGCTGCAAATACTTTACAACATCCCGAGGTTGCAAACATGCTGCTTAAGTGCAAATCTTTTCTTTTGATTTTCTTTCTTCTGCCACACTATCACTGCACCCTAAGGGGGCTCAGCAGTTGTGCTTACATTTTCCCTACGTCACCCATGGTTGTATCTGTATGTGTAGCGACTCAGTAAAATGACAGCATTGTGCAAACATTTTAGATTTTAGATCTTAAAAAAGATCTCAGAGCAATTGAAGCTTGGATGATGGGGTTTAGTGATTCCAGTCCTTTTGCTGGTTGTTTTAACACAAGCTCAAAGTAACATTATTCATGGTCACCTGTGGCACTGTCCCTACCTCTGAGCCTGGGGACCCTGGTTCAAGTTCCACCTGCTGCAAAGGTATTTCATAACATGTCTGACTTTCTTTCTTTCCAATCAACCTGTTCATAGATATTATTACACACCTCTGGATCAGGTGGGACTTGAACCCAGGCCTCCCTGGTCAAGGGCAAGGACACTACCACTACACCACAAGACGGGACCATGTAAGTTTAAGGTTGAACTAGGGACCTTTAGAGCTTTGGCCTAATGCTCTCCCAACTGAGCTATTTCAGCAGTTAAAGCTTTTATTTAACCTATTTTTTCCCCTCATCAACCTGCTATTATTCTCTGCTGACGCAAGTGTTGACTTGAACCTGGGCATCCCAGAGCAGGGGTAGGGACACTGCCCCAAGACAGCCCTAAAGTAACATTCATACACAGCTGGGAATTGACCCAGGATCTCCTGTTTATTAAATAGGTCCTTTAACTAACAAAGCCACAGCACCAGCAGGGAACTTACTTTATAGATGGGCCATTAAAACAAAACAGAGTCACATGTGTTGCTGGAAAAGCACAGCAGGTCAGGCAGCATCCGAGGAGCAGGAGAATCAACATTTCAGGCAAGAGCCCTTCATCAGGGAGAGCTCTTCATCATCATTAAAACAAAACACACTTTCCAATCTGCTTTCTTACCCAACAAAGATTACTTCTTTTCAAACATAAGTGGAGTTCTAATATCAATCCCCAGGCATCAGCAGCCTCATCACTGCTACTTAGTGAAACACTCTCAACTATGAGTCTGCAACCACTGTCTCTTTTGATGGATGTTGCACCTGCCAGTAGTAATGCATAGACACTATCCACAACTAAACTATTAAGCATATAATTGTTAATCAGTTCCTTGATGTTGTAGCATCTCTTTATTGCTGGACATCAGCTGAGGTGGAATTCAACTTCATTATACGCAATGAGAAGCAAAAGCAGAATCAAAATCATATCAGTCCTGAAGGATAAAAATGCATTATCAAAACAGGTTACAGAAGCAGTAAACTAATTATAATGGTGTCAAAAGAAAAAAATTTGGAACTTTCAATATAAAAAAGCTTCACTGTTTTCACTTTCCATTTGAACAATAATTGCATAAATGTAATTAAGATCATGGAAATGGCTAACCAGTAGAAATCGAAGCATTGGGAAAAGGACTGACTGCAACCCACCTATATCCATTCCCCTACACCTGACACTACGGGCAATTTAGCATGACCAATTCACCTAAGCTGCACATCTTTGGATTGTGGGAGGAAACCCACGCGGACATGGGGAGAATGTGCAAACTCCACACAGACAGTTGCCCCAGGTGGGAATTGAACGCGGGTCCCTGGCACTGTGAGGCAGCAGTGCTAACCATTGAGCCACGATGCCGCATTGCTGTGCACTCCTTTGCACTGTGAAGATCGCACTCACCCTGATGGTGATCTTGGCACACATTGGCAAGGTCCAGTGATGTGGTTTCCTCTGCTGTCCTGAGGAACAGGACATCACTCCTCTGAAACACCTGTCAACTAAGACATCCAGATCTCTGTCTGCAAAGTAGATCACCAATTTTGCTTTATCTGCCATGTCCGTGGAAAAGACAATGAATGGGTGCGCTACAGTGTTTTACAGATGCTGCGAGCACCAAAGATGTCAGTCCACTCCAGAATGTCCAGTGAATGGTGAGTTCTTCTGGTTATAGTAAGTGGTAGAATCAGGATGACATCCAATGAGGTGCCTTAGGTGCATGGTTGGTGGTTAATGAGGCTTAGGATGATACTGCAAGAGATCTCTCTAGATCTCATGGGGAGGTTTTCTACATGATACCTATCAAATTGGCAAAACCCAAATATTGTAAAATTCAGCCCAATCACTTTGACATTTTCAATATTTCATTCAAGGATATTTTCTAGTAATCCTGTATCGGATGTCAACCATCAGTTTAATGATTTAGCAACAGTAATTCTTCATGGTTCATAATTTTACAAATGCATAATTTTATAATTTACAATATTACTTCTCTGGAAGCCAAGAAAATAACAAGCAATTTATTTACTTTTTTTGTACTTGATTTGGAATTACTTAAGTAAAAGTATTGCCTTCCTTGTTAATTAGTCACCTTCCATAGGACTGTAATTGAAATGAAGAGTTGTCAGATTACTTTAACTTTTTTTATTGATAAGGTTTTAAAGTCAGTACACTCTAGATAATTTACATAAAATATAAGGCTCAGGAAACATGGTCACCACTTTCGAGGTCAGTTCCTTTGGAAGTAATTTTTGACTTTGACTTTCTTTCTGGTTGTCAATCTTCACAGCAGCATGGGAGCGGTTTATGCAGCCTTTATTTAACTTTGCCTGTCTGATAAGGGTCAACGAGAGCATCACCAGCAATGCTACAAGTAACAGGAACAGCACCATCAGCAGCTGCAGTAGCCTTCTCCTCAGACACCAGCCTCTGAACTAGACAGAAATGAAGAAAGAGTTCTAGCTCAAAGGTGGTGAAGCCTCCAGCAAAGAGATATGAAGTCAGAGGATCAATCTTTTCAACATGACTGCACAACAGTGGCTGGAATCATTTAGATACAGAAAATAATAGAGGGTCAAACCCAACCACTTTGTGATTGACATCTGCACAGTGCTTGATGTTGTGGAAAGTAACTACTTAACAAGGACGGCTGGCGAATTCTGAGGGAAAGGTTAGAAGCCAGGGATCCCATTTAAAGGGAATCCAGCAGTCTAAACTGTGGCTGAATACAGAAAGCCTCAAAAGATGTATGAGAGGACCAGGGTGGACCAGGCCGATGAGGAAAGGCAACTCCACAATTTGATGATGTTCCCCTTGGAGTCATGGTAGCATTTGCAGGACCTGGCAAACATAAATGGTTCCCAGATAGCAGGAGGAACAGATCAGCTGCAGTGGCAAAGTGGGCAAAGCTAAAGGTGCCACACAAGATGTCCAGCCACAGTGTAATAAGGGGGACATGGATTCAGTACTGGAAATGATTCAGTGCCTGTTGCATTCCTATGGCACAATGACACAAATATTCTATAAAACGTTAAATAACATTGTTCAGTGGGCACTAGAGATGCCAGTTCATTCCAGAATATCCAGTGAATTGTGACATTTGGCTACAGGGTGTGGACACATTAGGCTGGCATCAACTCCCTTCTGACTGGATACTATTGTGCTACAATGTCTTCTGGACCTGTCCTGCTGGTGGGACGGATATACCCGGGGATGGCGACATTTTTGTTTGGGACATTGTCTCTAAAGTATGATTTCTGTGACTATCAGGCTGTTGCTTGACTAGTTTGTGAGATAACTCTCCCAATTATGGGATTAGCTTTCAGATGGTGTTAAGGAGGACTTTGCAGGGTTGTCGGGGTTGGATTTTCCATTGTACTTTCTGGTGCATAGGTAGATCCCAGAGGATCCATCTAGATTCATTGCATTTTTTGATCTTGATTTGTGATGGATATAACTGAAGCGTTGTCATAATTTGCCCAGACCAGGTAAGGACATCAGATTCCCTTCCCTAAAGGTTAATTGTGAACTAGCTGTAGTTTTACCATAGTTGTAACAGGGTCTTTAATTGATGTTTAATCCAAGGTTTTATTGAAATTAAATTCCACCATCTGTTGTGATGAAATTTGAACACAGATCTGCAGAATATTACCTGGATCTCTGAATCTCAGTGACAACACCACTATGCCATTGCCTCTGTTTTGTCATTCTTTGTTGGTTTCTAAAACCTTCCCAATCTTCTGACCTTACCACTAACCTTCACAGCACTGTATGCTATTTCTTTTAATTTGGTAACATCCCTAATTAATTTGCTATGGATGGTCTATGGTTTTGATGGAGTCTTTCTTCATCAGTGGAATAATTCTTTGTTGTAAATTATGAAATAACTCATTAAGTATCTGTCATTGCTCCTCTACCATCTTATATGCTATTCTGTTTCCCAGTTTAATTTCACCAACTCAATCTTTAAGTCAAAACAATTAATTGTTCTTAAACTTAAAATATGACCATAAGATGTAGGAGAAGTATGCCACTTGTAATGATTGGAAGGAGGTCAGTTAGGTGGCCCTCATAGAATATGATTTTCCTGATTGGGACTGCTAACCTGGTCCAAACAGGGAGTTCTGGCTGACAGATATAATTAGGAGTGACAAGGGTTTTGCTCACTCTCGGAGCTGGCTCTGAGCCAGCTGGGTCAGTGTCATGTAGTATGCACATGTAAATAAAGGGTGACTTGATGATGGGATAACGGCTTTTGTGGAGATATTACACCATTCATCTCATTTGAATGTGCTCCTCCATTCAATGAGATCACAGCTGATCTGATCATCTCACTCCATATTCATGTGGTTTCCCCATAATCTTTGATTCCCTTACCAATTAAAAGCTGCCAATCTCAGCCTTGAGTATACTTAACAACCCAATGTTTGTAGTCCTCTTGTGGTAAAGAATTCTACAAATTCATTACCCACATGAAAGAAGAAATTCCTGCTCATCACTGTCTTAAATGGGTAACACCTTACTTTGAGATTACGCCCTCTTGTCTGAGACTCTTCCACAAGGGGAAATTTCTGCATCCAATCTATCAGGTCTCCGAAGTATTTGGTACATTTCAGTAAGGTTGCCACTCATTATTCTAAATTCCATGAGTACAGTCCCAACCGATATATCATCTCCTCATAAGACAGTCCCTCCATCCCTCCATAGCCCAGTGAATCTTCATTGGTCTGCCTCCAGTGCAGATAAGAGGCCCAATGTAGATATACAGCTGCATAAAACTGTTCATAGCATTACTGTGCCTTGAGTAGTTTTTGCAAGACTTCCCTAATTTTATGCCTTGCTAGAATTTCACACTCAGTTCAAGGGTGAGCAACTAGCATCTCAGACGAGTATTCCTGAGTTCGACATAAGCAATTAGATCGGCATGAGAATAGATTCTGCCCTACTTTCTGGGCAGAAAGACTAAATCATATGACAGTTGATGAGCAGTGGCAATTTTTTATGCAGATACTCAATTGTTCCCACAAAAATATTTTCCAGAAAGGAAGAGAGGTAGTAAATGGGAAAGCATCCATGGCTAAACAAGGAAGTTAAAGATAACATAAAAGACAAAAACTATATTGTATACTATATTGCAAAGGCCACTTGCAGGCTGGACAATTGGCTAAATTTTAAAGATCAACAAAAGATTACTAATAAAAAAAAGAAAAGAGTAAGGTACATTATGAAAAAACTAGTACAAACTATAAAAATGTATAGCAAAAGCTTGTATCAGTATATGAAAAGGAAGATAGTGTTTAAGTGAATGTTGATTCCTTGGAGGATGAGTCTGGGGAGTTAATAGTGAGAAACGCAGAAATAGCAGAGACACTAAAGCAATATTTTGGCTCCACTTTCATGGTGGAGGATATTAGAACCTTCACAATAGTAAAATAAGAAGGTAAAATTGCCACAGTTCTACAAATCCACAGGGCTGCTCTCTCATTGGAGAAGAATGATTGGTGTTGGCTTAACCTGAGGATCTCACAGCTTAGGCAAGGAGTAAGCTTGAGAAGAAAGAACCTTCATGGTAACTTCAGCAATAGGATCAAGTAATGCAAAGGTTATAGAAAGGGAGGAACTTAGAATAATCATCATCACGAGAGAAAATGTGCGAGTAGCCTGTTAGGATTAAAAGCAGACAAGTAACCAGGGCCTAATGGGCTATAATAGGTCATAAAGTAAGGGGCAACAGAGATAGTGGCTCCATTTGTTATATTATTCTAAAATTTCCTGGATGTGAGAAAGATTCCAGGGGATTGGAAAAATCCTAATATAATACTCTTATTCAAGTTTGTGAGAAGATTTGTAGCTCGGATGCTCGTTGTTGTGGTTCTGTTTGCCGAGCTGGGAATTTGTGTTGCAGACGTTTCGTCCCCTGTCTAGGTGAGATCCTTAGTGCTTGGGAGCCTCCTGTGAAGCGGTTCTGTGATCTTTCCTCCGGCATTTATAGTGGTTTGTCTCTGCCGGTTCTGGTTGTCAGTTCCAGCTGTCCGCTGCAGTGGCCGGTGTATTGGGTCCAGGTCGATGTGTTTGTTGATAGAATCTGTGGATGAGTGCCATGCCTCTAGGAATTCCCTGGCTGTTCTCTGTTTGGCTTGTCCTATAATAGTAGTTTTGACCCAGTCGAACTCATGTTGCCTGTCACCTGTGTGTGTGGCTACTTTCGTTTCGTGGCTAGTTGGTGTTCATGGATACAGATCGTTAGCTGTCTTCCTGTTTGTCCTATGTAGTGTTTTGTGCAGTCCTTGCATGGGATTTTGTAGCGAACAGAACCACAACAACCTTTATTCAAAATTGGATGGAGGCAGAAAGTAAGAAATTGTAGACCACTTGCTACAATATCTATTGTTGGGAAATTTGTACAATCTATAATTAAGAAAATAATAACAGGACATTTGGAGAGACAAAACCCAAAACATCAGAGTCATCATGGTTTTATGAACAAGAGATTGTGTATGATAAATTTGTAAGAGTTATTTGAAAATATAACAAACAAAATGGATAATAGGTAACCTCTACATGTCAAATGCCTGGACTTCCAAAAAGCATTTGATAAAGTATCGAATAAAGGTAAATACACAAGATAAGATCACAAGGGGTTGGGATAATTTGTTAAGCAGGATAGAAGATTGGTTTACCAACAGAAAGCAGACAGGTTGCATAAATGTGTCTTTTTCTAGTTGGCAAGGTGTAACTTGTGGGGTGCCTCAGGATTTTGTCCTTGGGTCCTGACTATTTACAATGTATATGACTGATTTGATAGAAGATAGTCCAGCCAAATTTTCAGATGACACTAAAATAGGTGGGAAAGTATGATGCATTAAGTATTAAGAAATTTACAAATGCATATGGATAGGTTAGCTGAATGGGCCAAAATTTAGTAGATGTAGTTTAACATAGATAACTGTAAGCTTATCCATTTTGGTCAGAAGAATAGAAAGGCATTTTTTCATTTAAATGGAGAGAGATTTTAGAGTGCTTCATTGCAGAGAGATCTGGATGTCCTTGTGCATGAATCACAGAAAACTAATATGCAGCTACAGCAGGTAATAAGGAAGGCAAGTGGAATTTTGGCATTTGATGCAAAAGATATAAAATATAAAAGGAAGTGTTGCTTCAACTGTACAAGGCATTAGTGAGACTGTACCTGGAGTTTTGTGTACAGTTTTGTTCCCCTACTTGAGGAGGAACACAGTTGCATTGGAGGCAGTTCAGAGGAGGTTCACTTGATTGATTCCAGAGGTGATGGAAGTGTCTTCAGAAGAGACATTGAGGAGTTTAGGCCTACACTTTCTGTAGTTTGGAAGAATAGGAAGAGATCTAATTGGTCTGCATCAGACACAAAGAACATTGAAATGTAGACACAGAGAGATTGTTTCCATGTCTAGGCATTCTAGAATGAAAGGTCATAGTTTTAGGACAAGGGGTAGCAGAATTAAAACAGAGATGAGGAGAAATTACAAAGAGTCATAGAGGTGTACAGTATGGAAACAGGCCCATCAGTTCAACTTGTCCATGCTGAGCAGATATCCTCACCTAATCTAGTCCCATTTCCCAGCACTTGGCCCATATCCTTCTAAGCTCTTCCTAATCATATACCCATCCAGATGGCTTTTAAATGTTGTAATTGTACCAGCCTTTACCACTTCCTCTGGTAGTTCATTCCATACACACACCACCCTCTGCATGAGAAAGTTGCCCCTTAGGTCCCTTTTAAATTTTTCCCCTCTCACCCTAAACCTATGCCCTCTAGTTCTGGATTCCCCCACCCCAAGGAAAAGAACCTATCTATTTACCCTATCCATGTCTCTCATTATTTTATAAACCTCTATAAGGTAACACCTCAACCTCTGACGATCCAGGGAAAACAGCCCCAGCCTATTCAGCCTCTCCTTGTAGCTCCAATCCTCCAAGCCTGGCAACATTCTTGTAAAACTTTTCTGAACTCTTTCAAGTTTCACAACATTCTACTGATAGGAGGGAGACCGGAATCATACAAAATAGACCAGAATTGCATACAATCTTTCAAAGCGTTGTGAATCTGTGGAATTCAGTACTCCAGAGTGGAGTGGATGCAGGAACATTGAGTAAATTTAAGGAGATAGACAGATTTTTATTTAATGATAGGTTAAAGGTTATGGAGAGTAAGCAGGAAAGTGTAGTTGAGGCCAAGATATAATGATACTGAATGGCAGGACAAGTTCTATGGCTGAATTCCTATCCCTGCTCACCGTTACTATGTTCTTGAATGTAGACATATTAGCAGAACAAACAGGGCACAAACAGAGAAGAAAGGGTTAATACAAATGGTCATCTTCCAGAATTACAAAAGAATCACACAGCTCGGTGAAACAATAACAATGCTGTATGAACGACGCTAGGCCGGGAGCATATTGTTCCTTTCCCATGAGAAAAAAGCCAGATGTGCCATCCTAAGACATTAAAACATCATACAGGGGCAATAAACAAATAGGGTGTTCCAGTCAGAAAAGATTAGGATATCCCATCAAAACAAGATTAAAAACATAGCAATTGGCCATCTGTTTAGCTTCCATTCTCTTTCTGTACATATGCCCTGATATTAATTTACTTTTCAAACATCATAGATGGAATTTGACCATCATTAGATGAATATAATCATATGTATTGCAAACAGTTGGTACATTCAACTAATGTAACTTTCACATAAAAAGAACATAACATCACCGTTTTGTAACAGCTCTGGGCAATCCATTTTTCCCACAGGACAAATGGCTCTCCCTTACAAATGCACGAATGAACCTCAGTTAAGCTTTCAAGTGTCTGCATTTGGTTTTGTAAATGGAGTTAAAATAAGTAAAAACTTACCCTTTCTTCAAGCTTACATTATATTTCATTACACTGCAGCAAACCAGGTGTGTGGGTGGTGCATTAAAATGCTCGGCAACCAGAAAGTTGGGATGATGTTTGCAAACTTACAGGAGGCATCTCACAAATCGCAAAGCAGCCACACAGTCTGTATTGGTCACCTCAGAGAAGAGGAAGCTGTATTATGGGTAATAAATACAGTATCCGAAATGAAGTGGAAGTAAAGTCTTGCTTTTTACCTGGATGCCTTACCTGTTGTGCCTTTATGCCTCCAAATTCAAACATGATACAGTAAGATTTTTAAATTAAAATCCTAAGTAATTGCTCACAAAAGATTTCTTTCCAGTCTTGATCATTTCCAGCCTTTTGCATTAAAAATGTAATTATTAAATATGTTGAATTAAGCGACATAAAGCAATGAATTGGGATTGCAGTCTTAGATAAAAGAAAACTATTGGAACATTTGAATTAAGTAACTCTGAAGTAAAAGTAGATAGTAAATGACTAAAAACTATAATTATGTTCCCAAAATTAATATTTTGAAAAAGACTATTTTTTAAAAACTTCAACAGATGTAATTGATATGCTGTTATAATACGCTCACTTTTGGAACTCAATACATAAACAACAAGATAAGGGAGTTCCAATTTTGATCAATAATTCATGTTGGCCATTATGACTAATCACAAGATAAACAGAATCATCGATTATGGCTACAGTCACATTTAGGAGAAAGTGAGGACTGCAGATGCTGGAGATCAGAGCTGAAAATGTGTTGCTGGAAAAGCACAGCAGGTCAGGCAGCATCCAAGGAACAGGAGAATCGACTTTTCAGGCATGAGCCCTTCTTCAGGAAGGGCTTATTCCTGAAGAAGGGCTCATGCCCGAAACATCGATTTTCCTGTTCCTTGGATGCTGCCTGACCTGCTGTGCTTTTCTAGCAACACATTTTCAGCTACAGTCACATTTAGTGGCAGTATATGGAAGAAATTACCAAAAAGCACCAAACTCATTTAACATACACATGAAAAGTGTTTTAGGGTCTTTTGTGTTTGCATTTTCTCTAGCTTAAGACTTATAAATTATAGATTTCCTTTGAACTTATTTTTAGTATTTTTCAACTGCACAACTTTAAAGGAGCTTGGTGCTTTTTGGTAGCAGCCCTGAGTTCTGGAAGTTGTTAACTTGTGCCATCAGCTGCCACTACATGGTATTGCAGCTTTAACCATTGATTCCATTTGTTTTGTGATTGACTGCAATGATCAACATGAATTATTAAACAAAATTGTTCTATTTGTATAAGATCAATGTACTTCTACATCTGATTAAAATTTGGAGCAGTTCCCTCAGTTTCATTCTCTTGCTCACAGCTATTCTCCTGATAATTAGAGATCTCTGGTAAACATCAGCCAAAATCTACGAATGAAGGGTGTAAAACAATTTAGGGATGTACAGCTTAGTGCAGATACCATGTCAATTCCCAGAACAGCAGCTGACAGCTGTATTCTAACTTCTTGTCTTGCAATTTCCCATGTACGTCAGGAATAACTGAAACTATGAAGATAACTTTCAGTTCAAGTAATTTTAGCTTCTGAGGTTATTTATTTCTTCATCCCACCCCAGCATTTACAAGAAAGATAAATAATGCTGTTTAAATGCTGTGCCTTACCTCTTCTCCTTTAGGTGTAGATAAATCCCCTTCCTTCAGAATCAGGGACAAGGGTGAGGGGACTTGTAACATTGTACCTTCCTAATGAGAGTTACTTAACTAAAAATTCGATAGACAATGCTGAATAATAATTTCATACAAAATGATCATAAAAATGAAAAGAAAGCTGTAATCTTACTGTCCTGTTGCTTTTCTTTTGGTAACTGATTTGATATTGAAATCATCTATTTTAATTAAAATTTCACACTCTGACCTGTATTGCTAGGATTAAATCAGAGAAAGTTGCTTGCTATCTTTACTCAGGTCTCAGAGACCTCATTGTGAAATTATTAGCTTACACTTTCACTAATCAGCCACTCAAAAATTTTACAACTAATTATGCAATGACATGTCTAACAGATGTGCTTTTATAATTTTTTTTAATGCATCTATACCAATCAGGCAATTAGTTTGATCCAGATTTCTACAACATAGAAGGCTGAATATTACAGGGTTTTTTTTGTCTAAGTCATGTCAGGTGTGGTGGAGTGACACTTGCTGAAAGATCAAGCAAGATTCTCGTTGTATCTTACCAAACTTGCCATATTAATTGGCATTTCAGCTCCATAGTGAGTATAATGTCTGACTTCTGCTCCACCTTTCCATGCACTGCTCACAAAGAAACTCACCTTTCACTGAATATTCGTCCTAAGACCAACACCCACTTCATCTGTGCTATCTTTCAAAGCCCACAGTGCACCTGCAGGAGTGCAGATATATGGAAGCAACCCTGCTCTGTCATGAGAGGAGTCAGGAGAGGATTTGGAGGTCCTTCTTGACAAAGTGATTGAGGCGAGAGAAGTTCTCTTTCCAGAGAATTGGCAGAGGACGCCGTGCCACCACACTGCACCAGCCTGATTGGAGATTGTCACCTGCATTAGCGTCATCTCCATGATGAGGACTAGTCTGCAGTGCAGGCAGAAGGTGAATGACCCTTTTCACTCTGCCATCCTAAGTGTCATACTCGTCTGTCTGCTATTTCACATTCACTCTATTTCTGCTACCAAACCTACCTCCCAAAAAGGCTCATCCTGACACTCCCTTTGCTGCACGCAACAACTTCCCTCATTCGCCATCGTTACTTCCCTCATGCTTCCATGCCCACTAAGTCTGCATGCCCATCACACTGCCTCCTCACTCCCTCACAGCATCTCAACCCCCTGCCCCCCCATGTGTACCAGTCCTAATAGCCGTGCTACCCTCTTTTGTCTGAATCATTTGCGCGTTTCTGTCATTACAAGAGAAGAGAGTCCATAACAGGACAGAGTGACTTGGACAGGTGGGTGGATGGGGAGGGGGGAGACGCTAGATATCTATGTCCTCGCTTCATCCAGTAAAGAGTATTTACCCTGACAGGAGAAGATTGGGACCGCTCCAATGGAGATGCAGAGACATTCATACCAACACCCAAAATAAGTGACATTTGTCATCCCCCTGCAATGGCCACATTAACCAGGCAGTCAGTGCAGTCTGCCTCCATGGACAGGGGAGCAATTCAACACCCTCAAAGGCTGATGGAGAGTTGACAATGGCTGCACTCCTTTGCCTCCTAGTACAGGTGACTCTCCCCACAAGGGGAAAGGATGGTGCCAGGAGGCACACAGTCAGAGGAGGAACTACACAAAAGCCTTTTGATAATATCCACTTAGAAGACTGCAGAGCTAGTCAGGCCTTCCACCTCCAATTTGCCAATCCACTCTCTGAGCCCTAGAAGTTACAGCCCAGGAATGTCTCCTTACAAGGGGTAAGCTCACCCTCAGCAGGCCTGGTCTGTCCAGACCCAAATGCCCCAAGGTCACTGAACCAAAGCTTCAAAACGGAAGAAGTTGCCTCTACCACATTTGTGGTATGAGGGAGCTCAGTGCAGTGCAACAAGAGGGACAGGAAGATAAAAGTGTACTTAGGACACATGGGGGTAATGGCTAAAAATGTTTTATATAGAGAGGTTTGTCTTCCACTATGCAAATAGTTTCTTCATTTCATGACCCTTGTTTATTTGCCATTCACATAGTTGTTTCCTGGGGCATAGGTGCTTCATTGAACACTGCGCCACGCCTTGACCATTAAGGAGGCATAAAAATTAAGGGGATTGTGATGAACACTAAATACATTATGTGAGAGCGGGGGCAACAATACATGCATAGCATTGGCTGACTCTGACACCTTGTGTCTCCTCTCCTTCGACTTTGCCTCCTATCCGGCTGGCTGTGTGTGTGTGCAGGAGTATGTATCTCAGAGCGACAGTGCTAAGGAAAGCAAGACAGAGTGTCAATGTTGCAGGATGGTCAGGGAGTAGACTCCCTGAATACATGTGTTGCCAAAGTATCATGTATTCATGGCCAATGTGATTCCCTTGCAAACACTCAGTGACTAGTTGCAAATGCAGTCCCTTCCTTCATCTGTTGGCTCACTTACGTCATTCACTGTGAGTGCCTCCTTGGCTGTTATTCCCAAAAGCTATGCACATTCTTCACAACTGGGATGCCAGAGAGTACTCCTTTGCCAGTGGCTTTCAGCTTCTATGTTAACATGCCACTGCGAGCCCCAACACCACCTTCTCCTTTCAAGATGCCCTTTCTGTCCAACAGACAGATTTTATACTTCTCCAAATCATCACCCAATCTTTGGAATTGCAAACAACCTAACTACCTGTCCTTCCCGCTTTCCTCAGCACTCCTCTCCCTTAATTTCTATGAAAGGAGGCATGGGTGTCCCATAGATCTCAAGCAGCCTCACCTGCCAGTGCTTGCCCTTACCTGCTGAGGCCCCAATCTAGTGGATACAAACATCCTTGATGGCATCACCGCTAACCCCTGTACTGGCCCCCATGTCGACATGGGACTGACTGTGACCTGTTCCTGGAGCAGAGTGGCATAGTGTCCCTGAGCAAAGCCACCCCGACCAGACATCTGACTGTGTACAAAGCCTGGAATTAGTATGGGAGGCTGCCCTTAACTAATTGTACTGGGTCCCCTGACTGACAGTACCCTCAAGACTCACACTGTGGACTACTACCCTTAGACTTTTAGATGAGGCAAAAAGGAAAAGGAGGTGATGTAGCTTTTGTTAGGAAAGTGCCGTAGTGAAAAATGAGCACTGGAGATCAAGTGTTGAATTAGTCTGGGTAGAAATAAAAAAAATCAAAGAAAAAAGTCCCTGCTGGGAATAATCTATAGGTTCCCTAACAGTAGTCCTGCAGTGGGTACAAAATAAACCAGGAAATACTAGGGGCTTGTAAGAAAGTTACAGCAATAACCATGGCTAAGTTAAAAAATACATATATTTCTATTGAAAAATTGATTTTTTAATATTACAACAAATACAAAACAATGCAATTCAAAACAATACAAAGAAAGAACACCAAAAAAATTTTAAAAACCCAAACCGCCCTCAAGTACAAATGTATAAATATGTATAGAAAGATATTTAATAAAAACCCCCAACTACTTAACTAAATAATAATAACTAACAACAAACTAATAAATAAAATAATACAGCTCAGCTAGACAAAACACTAACTCTCAAATATCGAGAGCATTAACTTTCACATATTCGTACGTTCGCAGCTCCCCCTCTCTGGATATTGGACTCATAAAGCACAATTATTACGGCTAAATAAAAGCCCTTATTAGTGTGGAAGTCAAATCTGTGTCCAGGTATTCCAAAAATGGCCACCATGTCTTCTACAAATTCTCAGTTTTGTGGTGTATCATACTTGTGAGAAAATCCAAGGGGATATGCTCCATAACAATCTTCCACCAACCCAATAGTCCTGGGGATTTTTGAATACCCAACCTAGCAAGATTTTCTTTCTTGCGCAGAAAGTAAGGATGTTGAAAAGGTTTTCTTATGCGCATCTACAGGGATCACACTGGGCAGGCCAAGAAGAAGAGAGATCAGGTCCTTCTCCACCCTTACACCCAAAATCCCCTCCATTGCACCTGCCACAGCACTCCAGTATGTTTGAAGCCTGCCACAGGACCAGAGACAATGGGTAAGAGGGCCTGTACAGACCTTACACTTGGGACATGTTGAAGATACTCCTGGTTTAAATTTTGACAAACGATCCAGAGCCAAGTGGACCCTGTGGAGAATTTGGCAGAGGGAAAAGTGTAGCTTTATTCCTGATGAAGGGCTTTTGCCCGAAACGTCGATTTCACTGCTCCTTGGATGCTGCATGAACTGCTGTGCTCTTCCAGCAACACTACCCAGAATCTGGTTTCCAGTATCTGCAATCATTGTTTTTACCCTGTGGAGAATCTTCAACTGTAAAGCATGGGTCCTATTGCAAATTGATATCTTCCCATGCCTCTGAGGAGACCTCAACGCCTAGCTCTCTCTCCCACACACTGCAGAGTTGATCGAACTCATCTGAGGGGGAAACCCCCAATTGATGATATAAAGTGCTAACAGAAAGTATACTCTTAGCAGTGAGCACCCCCCTCTCCATGTAGGATTTGTAGGGATCAGTCAAAAGTGTAGTCTTTTTTTGAATAAAATCCCTAACTTGAAAAAACGAAAGAGGTCTCTGTTAGATAGCTTGCATTTCCATGCTAACTGATCAAAGGCATCATTGTGTCTCCCTCAAATAAATCACCCATGCAAAACACACCCCTAGCGGAAATAGGGTCCCCACAAGCCCAATCACTCACCTAAGATAAAAGCGAGCTTAGTTGATAGTTTTTAATGTCTGGGAGATCCACTGCACCCAATCTGTGAGGCAATTGCAGTTTAGCTAACTTCATAAGGGATCGCTTACGATGCCAAATAAAAGAGCTCAACCAGCTGTTCAGTCTCCTGAACCTTTGCTTATTGAAAATCAGGGGGAGCATCTGTATTGGGTATAATAGACGGGGGAGAATATTCATCTTAATAAGCACTATCTGACCTAACCATGAGACTGGAAGTGCCTCCCATCTTTGAATGTCTTGTTTGATTTTGTCGAGTAATTGAACAAAATTAGCTTTTTAACAATCGATCAAGAACTGGAGTAATGAATATGCCCAAATACGTAAAACTCCCCTGTGACCACTAAGATGGAAATTGAAATTCACCCTCAAGACCTAGCACCTTAATAAGACCATCCATAGGCTTAGCCTCTAACTTTGCAAAATTTATCTTGTACCCCGAAAAAGTGCCAAACGAGCTGATGCATTGTTTCAGACGAGGCACCGAAACTGCTAGATTTGACAAAAAAAATGAGGACATTAGATCCAATAATTGTTTAGTTTGTACAGAAAGTATCAGGGGGCCTTTGGGCAACCTGTCTACAGTGGGATCCATAAGACAATTAAAATCTCCCCCTATAATGACATGCCGGGACTCCAGACTGATCAATTTAAAGAACACATCTACCAGAAATTTGAGGGGATGGGCCGGAGGGCATTAGACATTTAAAACATCATATTCTTCTCCATTTATCAGGGCTTTGACAATTACAAACCACCCATGTGTGTCTTTAACACACTCTAGTAACTTAAATGGGAGATTCCTCCTAACCAATATAGCCACTCCCCTACTTCTGGTAATAAAAGATGAAAAGTAAACCCAGTCAAAGCCATTCTGCTGTAGTTTCAAATGCTCCCCATCATCCAAGTGTGTCTCCTGTAATAAAGCAATATCTACTACGTTCTTCTTCATAATTGATGAGTGACTCCCCTTACGTTCTTCTTCATAATTGATGAGTGACTCCCCTTGAAATTCCAGGTACACCATTTAATCAAGTCATTAGCCATAACCTTTTGCAGTAACATTTAGATTCCAGAGAGGAGGAACCTGAATTACAAATCGCCAAGCCTTAGTGTCACAAGATCCATCAAACATAAAAATTACATAAACTAAACCCACTACAGTTAACAAGCCTACAAAGCTATCAAAGATTATATAGAACAAAAACCAAAAAACAAACCAACATACAAAGCGCCAGTGACGCTGAATAGGGGAACTCACCCCCTGCCCAAAGGGGGCATCTACACATCCCAGAACGCAACTTTCCATCCTGCTGCCAATACTGCAGCCAGGACATTTAAATACCTGAACCAGGCATAAACTGCCTGTAAGTAGGCATCTGGCCATCCCAACTATTTTGCCTCCTCCTAGCTAGAGCCGCACCACAAATGCAAGCAGAAAAGAAAGAAAATACACCATGAAATGGCAATGTGAACAAAGAAATTTTGAAAAAAAAGGATAAGTACCCTACCCATCCTTTGGTATAACTTAACTTAGAAATTGAAAGTACACATCTCAACTGCTGCCAAACATAGTTTAGACGAGATTATTACCAATAAACAAATGAAAAAGAAAGCCTCAACCAGAGTTCCTTTTTTTAAATGAAAAACAGAGACATACCCAAACAACACTACTATTTGTACATACTATATTATTCAGATCAAGTTAATTTGTCCACAAAGTCTCTTGCTTTCTCTGACATGTCAAAGAGATGTATGGATCCATCCAAGGTGACCCGAAGCAACGCCAGATACCTCAGAGAGTACTGGATCCCAAGCTCCCTCAGTCTTATCTTGATGCCGTCATAGGATTTTCTTTTCTGGATCACTGCCGCTGAGAAGTCATGGAAGAACATGATCTTCGAGCCCTTGTAAACTTCAGCCTTTGGACCCTTCCACTGGATTCTGGAAGCTTCCACAATTCTCTCCTTATCTTTATGGTGATGTAACTGCACCAAGATAGGACAAGGAAGTTGGTCCAGACCTGACCTCCATGCCGTGACCCGTTGAGCCCTCTCGACCTTCAAGCCTCACATTCCAGCCTCCAAGTTAAGGAATTTCGGCAACCAGTCCTCAATAAATTCCACCGGCCGCTCGCCTTCCTTACCCTCTGGCAGACTGACAATCCAAATACCTTTTCTCCTGCCCCTCGATGTTATCAACCTGGTCAAGCAAATTACAGACCTGCATCTCCAGGGCCTGGATCCTATCCTTGGAAGAATTGGTATCAGCTTCCACCACTGCGACTTTGTGTTCTACCACAATCATCCTTTTCTCCAGGTCTCCCAGCTGCTGTTTATGCTTCTGCAGCATGAGAGAGATCGGAGCCAGCTTCTCCTCTATCTGCTTGCCCAACATTTCACAAGATTTCGCGAGCTCCTTCACCAGGGCCTGGTAAGAAATCAAGTCCAGGGATCCTGCAGGCTGGGACGTGGGCCTGGCCTCAGATGTACCTCCTCACTTCTTCAGCATCCCTGGACAGCGAAAACTGAGGTAAGTTGCTCTCTGACCATTCTCTCGAGCTCAATGACATTTGCAGGGTCCCAGGATATCGTGGTGGTCTGGGTAGGATGCACTAGGCCTTCGTCCTGCTTGTGATGTGGTGCAGAACTCTGCAACACGATCTTCCTAGATCGCTGCCATCTTGGATCCCCCATGGCTAATTTTAACATACATATAAACCAGGTTAATTTAATTGGCAAGGGTAGCCTCAAGGGAGAGTTCATTGAATGCATTAGAGATTTTTATTTGGAGCAATATGTTGGGAAAACAACCAGGGATCAAACTATTCTGGATCTGGTATTATACGATGAGGTGGGTTTAATTAATGATCTAATAGCAAAACATCTTCTCAAGAAGAGTGACCAAACAATGCTAGAATTTCAAATTCAATTGGAGGGTGATAAACTGGAGTCCCATACTAGCATTCTGGAGTTAAATAAAGGCAATTATGTAGGTAAAGGACACATCTAGTTCTTGCGGACTGGAAGGGGAGACTAAAAGGTAGGACAGTTCATGAACAGTGGTAGATGTTTAAGGAGATGTGAGAATGCTCCCAACTAAAGTATATTCCAGAAGGAAAGAAAAGTTGTAAGAGGAGGGAAAATTTCCATAATAAGCAAGGAAAATTTAAAGGCAAAATCTAAGGCATGCCATAGATATGGTATGATATCTATTATATACTAGACAATATAAAGGCAAAATCTTTATAGATAATGTAAAGGCAAAATCTAAGGCATACCATATGACAAAGACAGATGGGAAGCTGGAAGATTGGGAAACTTCTAGACATCAACAAAGGGTTACTAACAAAAAAAAGCCAAGTTAAATTATGCAAGAAACTAATGTCAAATATTTTAAAAAAGGAAAAGCTTCCATTAGTATATGAGAAGGAAGAGAGTAGCTAAAATGATTATTGGTTCCTTGAAGCTGACATTAGGGAGTTAATCTTTTTATTCACTCATGGTGTGTGGGCATCGCTGCCTGGCTAGCATTTATTGCCATGCATAGATGCCCTTGAGAAGTAATGGTGAGTTGCCTTTTTGAATCGCTGCAGTCCACATGCTATAGGTTGACCCACAGTGCCATCTCCATGATTTTGACCCAACAGTGAAGGAACAGCGATATATTGTCAAACCGAGGTGATGATTAACTTGCAGGGAACTTGCAGAGGGTGGTGTTCCCATGTATCTGCTGTTCTTGTTCTTCTAGATGGAAGTGGTTGTGTGTTTGGAAGATGCTGTCTATGAACCATTGGAGAATTTCTATAGTGCATCCTGTAGATATTACACATGGTTGCAACTGAGTTTCGGTGGTGGAGGGAGTGAAAGCGAGTGGATTTGGTACTAATCAAGCAGGTTGATTTTCTCTGAATGGTGTCAAGTTCCTTGAGAGTTATTGGAGCTGCATCCATCTAGGCAAGTGAGGAGTATTCCATCACACACCTGACTTGTGCCTTGTAAATGGTGAACAAACTTTGGGGAAATCATGAGGTGCATTACTCACCACAGTATTCCTAGCCTCTAACCTGCTGTTGTAGCCCCTGTAGTGAATCTAGTTGATTTTCTCATTTATGGTAACCCCAAGGATGTTGATCATGGGAGATTCAGTGATGCCAACACCATTGAATGTCAAGGGGCAGTGGTTATTGGAGATAATCATTGCCTGGCATTTTTGTGGTGTGAATATTACTTGCCACTTGTCAGCCCAATCCTGGATATTGTTCAGATCTTGTTGGATTTGAACATGGACTGCTTCAACATCTGAAGAGTCACATTAGTGCTGAATACTGTGCAATCATCGGCAAACATCCAGATTTTTGATCTTATGATGGAGGGAAGATCACTGATGAAGATGGTTGGGCCAAGAACACTACCCTGGCAACTCCTGCTGAGATACCCTGGAGTTGAGATAATTGATCTCCAACAACCACAACCATTATAGTGGAGAACACAGAAATGACAGAGTCACTAAATCAATATTTTGCTTCAGTTTTCACGTTAGAATACACTAGCACCATCCCAATAGTAATAAGTAATGCAGAAGGTATAGAAAGGGAGGAACTTATAACAATTATCTTCACTAGAGTAAAAGTATGAAGCAAATTATTGGAATTGAAGGCAGACAAGTCCCCTGGGCCTGATGGCTAAAGCAAGTGGCAGCAGAGATTTTGGATCCACTGGTTTTAAAATTCCAAATTCCCTGGATGCAGGAAAGGTGCTAGTGGATTGAAACAATGCTCATCGAACATCTTTATTCAAAACAAGAGGGAGAAAGAAGTTAGGAAACTACAGACCAGTTAGGCTAACATGTGTCATTGGGAAACTGTTAGAATCCATTAGGAAGTAATAACAGAATATTTGGATGGTCAAAATTCAATCCATCAGAGTCAACATGGTTTTATGAAAAGTATATCATGTTTGACTAAATTGGCAGTTAATGAAGTGTCACACAAAAGGTTAATACATAGGCAAGATCACATGGGGTTAGAGGTAATTTAATAGCTTGGATAAAGGATTGGCTAACCAACAGAAAACAGAGTCACGATAAATGGGTCTTATTCTGGTTGACAAGGTATAAATAGTGGAGTGCCACAGGGCTTGTTCCTCAGGGCCCAAAGTACTTACAGTAAATGTATATTAGTGACTTGGATAAGGGGATAGAAACTATAGCCACAAAAACAGATATAGCGGAGAAACTCAGCAGATTTGGCAGCATCTGTGGAGAGAAAACAGAGTTAACCATTTGAGCCTAGTGATCTTCTACAGAACTTAACAGCAGCTAGGAAAATGTGATACTTATGCAGAAACATGTTGGTGGCAAGTAAAGTCCAGGAGAACCAATTAGTGTTGTTGGAAGGGAGAGAAGGGGTGATGGCAGGAGGTGTGGGAGAAAATGAATGAGTAGATAGGTGAAGACAGAGTTTAAAGAGACAGCAAGACAGCTAGGCAGACAAAGGGATAGCTTATAGCATGCCAAGGAAGGAGAATAGCTGATAATGGGAACAATGAGTAGGTGAAAATGGTTGGCTGTGCTGATAGCAGCCCAAGTAATGATAGGGCCTGGATTGTGGGGGTGAGTAGAAGACATCGAAGGAGGTGTAACGGGCCGTAACATTATTGAACTTGATGTTACTGCTGAAGGCTGCAGGTTCCCAAGCGGAAAATAAGATGCAGTTGTTCCAGTCTGCACTGAGCACTGCTGGTGCACTGTAGCAGGACCAAGACAGAAACGTTGACCAGGGAGTATGATGGTTTGTTTAAGTGGCAGAAAACTGGAAGCTTGGGGTCATTTTTACAGACAGAACCCAGTCTGCCTTTCATCTTCCAATATAGAAGAGAGCACATTGTAAGCAAAGGGGCATGGATATCTATGAGTTGTTGCAATACATGTTGCCTGAAAGGAAAATAAAAGTTTCTTGTCAGCCATTTCTTGCATTTCTGCCATCACCCCTTCTCTCCCTTCCAACAACGCTAATTGGTTCCCCTGGACTTTACTTGCCACCAACACGCTTCTGCATTCAAAGGATCATCAGCAACCATAAAGCCATAGAGTTATAGAGGTCTACAGCACAGTAAAAGACTCATTGGCCCATAAAATCTGCAGTGCTTAAAAACAACCATCTGTCTTGTCTGATCCCATTTTCTAGTGTTCTAATCCCATTTTCCTGCTGTTGTTTTCTAAATTTTAAATGGCTTGTTTTCTTTCCAAGTTGACTGGTTTTGTTCAGTATAAGATTTATGGATGAATGGTAGACAGATGTTTAGTTACTAAAATGCAAATGCTATATACAATTTGAATATTGGAAAATATGGAACAAAAGCACATCGCGGAAGGTCTGATAGTTACAGAAAATGGTTATGTATCTGTTTATCTACATGAAAAACATTTTAGAGATGCAAATCAGAGCAGGACTTATACACTTAATGTGGAGTGTTACTGAACAAAGAGACCTTGGAGTGTAGGTTCATAGTTCCTCGAAAGTGGAGTCACAGGTAGATAGGATAGTGAAGAAGGCATTTGATATATTTTCCTTTATTGGTCAGAGCACTGAGTATAGAAGTTGGGAGGTCGTGTTGCGGCTGTACAGGACATTGGTTAGGCCACTTTTGGAATATTGCGTGCATTTCTGGTGTCCCTCCTATCGGAAAGATGTTGTGAAACTTGAAAGGGTTCAGAAAAGATTCAAAAGGATGTTGCCAGGATTGGAGGATTTGAGCTGTAGGGAGAGGCTAAATAGGCTGGGGCTGTTTTCCCTGGAGCGTCAGAGGTTGAGGGATAACCTTATAGAGATTTATAAAATCATGAGGGGCATGGATAGGGTAAATAGGGTCTTTCCCTGGGGTGAGTGTATCCAGAAGTCGAGGGTATAGGTTTTGGGTGAGAGGGGAAAATTTTAAAAGGGATCTAAGGGGCAACTTTTTCATGCAGAGTGTGGTGCATGTATGGAATGAGCTGCCAGAGGAAGTGGTGGAGGCTGATACAATTACAACATTTAAAAGGCATCTAGATGGGTATATGAATAGAAAAGGTTTAGAGGGACATGTGTCAGTTGTTGGCAAATAGGACTAGATTAGGTTGGGATATCTGGCCAGCATAGATGAGTTGGACTGAAGGGTCTGTTTCCGTGCTGTACATCTCTATGACTACTACATAGGAAGATAACTTATATTGCAAGTGTCAATGATGCAAAAGTGTTAAGGGACTTGAGTAGACATCACATATTAACTTCATGGCCAGCATTGTGGAGTTTAGAAAGTTGTCATAGAGTCATAGAGATGTACAGCACGATGAAACCAATAGCCATGCAATGTTGCTTTGTTCCTCTCATGCACCTTATGTTTATTCCTCAGCGTAAAGCGAAACAGCACAAATCTGACCAAATCTGGAGACTCGAATGCTGGCTACAGGAATGTTGGAGCAGATGTAGGTGATTATATGTAATTAGATGGAATGCCCTATAAGTGTAACCATGTATAATTAGGAACAGTGTATAAATATATGCATGTAATAATATAACTATATATTAAAATATAACCAATTGTATGTAATTATGTCAAAATATAATTTTATGTACTTCTGATTTCTTTCTCTGTTGCTCTTGTTCGGGTCACATTTGTTTATTTATTTTTGGTCTTTTTTGGTGACGTTCATATCTTTGCTCTTCTGCTGCTGAACTTTATGCTCAGTGGGTTTGAAAGAGGAGAGGTTTGTAAAATTAGACCTCCTTGCTTACCTATGCACCCATTTGGATGAAATTTTATGTTGGTGGGGAGATGCAGGATAGACACCTGGCTCCTATCCATCCTTGGGCCTATTGAGGTCATTAGTGACCAATAATAGCTAAATCTTGGCAACTAAGGTAAGCCTATCTCACTGGAAACCTTAGCTAAGCAGGCTGACATCTGACAATGGGGAGGCATCCTATGAGATTTGTTTAAGGTCACCTTCCCCCTTAACTCACCCTCTCAGGCTCTCTCACGAAGATTCTTAACTTACCCAGGCTCTTCAGCAGCACGAAGCTGCCTCTAATCCCACCAGTAATCCTGAGCTGCCCCCTGACCTTTTAGCCAGGGCTGCAGCACCCCGTACAATCTAGCCTGACATTTTTTTTTCCTTGTAGACTGTTGGTTTTATTTGGAATGTTTGTTGAGTTGTTGGATTTTGATTTCTGTAGCAGTTTTCTTTTGAAGAATCCCTATAGTATGGAAACAGGCCATTCAGCCCATTGAGTCCACACTGACCCTCCGAAGAGCATCCCAAACAGACCCACCCTCTACCCTATCCCTGTAACCCTGCATTTTCCCATGGCTAATCCACCGAACCAGCATATTCCCAGACACTATTGGCAATCCATCTAACCTGCATATTTTTGGAAGGAAATCAGAGCACGTTGAGAAAACGCATGCAGCCACGGGGAGAAAGTACAAACTCTACACAGACAATTGCCCAAGAATGGAATCGAACACGGATCCCTGGCGCTGTGATGCTCACCACTGAGTCAGCGTGCCACCCTTATTCATTATGTTTGTGAAAGGAAATGCTAGGGGAGTACAAATCTGAATGTAAATGGTCTTAGAAGTATGAATGAAGAAAAAGAAAAAAGGGCTCCACTGAATGAAAATAGTTTGTAATATTATACAGTGGAATTGAAAACTCCAAAAGCAAGAGGGATGGAGTGGTCAGTGATGGGAAAGTATTCAGCGTGGGTTGTAAAGTATAATCCATTGCAATAATTCCTTTTTAATTTATTCTTGGCTTACTACAACTCCTGAAACACATTCAAAATTATTGAGTATTCCAGATACTGAAAGTGAGCTATACGAAAAGGAAGAAATAAAGTAACAGTAAAACCAAAAAATCATATTATTTTTAAAAGTCTTGTCCTGCAAAATAAATGAGAGCAAAATTGTCTGAGTAAAAGCTTTGACTGAAAAATCGCACAAAGAAAATTGCATCTCTGGCTTGTCAATGGAAAATTAATTCCAGTAACTGATTATCTAGAGAGATTCTCATGGATCAGCTCCTTTGCATGTATTCAATCTCCATACTCAGTGGATCAACCTTTGCAATTTTTGCCACTTGCAGCATGAAGCCACCACTAACTTATCCAGCCCTGTACCTCCCTATCATTATTACAGATTCCCTCAGTGACAGCACCCTGATCAAATATCTCCAATACAAGTACAACACCAGCATCCACCCAATAATGTGGAAAATTGCTCAGGTATGTCCTGTCCATAAAAAAAAGTAGGACAACGAAATATTTCCCAATCAGTCTGCTCTTGATTATGAGTAAAGCGATGGACAAGTAGTACTTTTTAACCAATATCCTGCACACAGTTTGAGCTCCGCCAGGGCCACTCAGCCCCTGACCTTATCTCAGCCTTGGTTCAAACATGAACAAAAGAACTGAATTTCAGAGGGAAAGTGGGAGTGACTACCTTGAGCATCGTGGTGCATTTGACTGAGTCTGGCATCGAGGTGTCCCACCAAAGCAGGAGTCAATAGAAATCAGGAGGAAACCTCTTTGCTGGTTAGAATCATTAGAAAAGCTAAAGGAAGATGATTGTGGTTGATGGATGTCAGTCATCCCAGCTCTTGGACATTTCTGCAGGAATTTCTCAGGGTAAAGAGCTAGGCCCAACCATCTTCAGCAGCTTCATCAATGACCTTCCCTCCATCATAAGGTCAGAAGTGGGGGTGTTTGCTGATGATTGCACAATTTCAGCACCTTTCATGATCTTCAGATATAAATGTAGGCCATGCCCAAATGCAGTAAGGCCTGGACAATATCCAGGTTTGAGCTGACAAGTGGCAAATAACATTTGCGCCACACAAGTGCTGAGCAGTAACCATCTCCAACAAGAGAGAATCTAGTCATTGCTCTTGACATTCAAAGACATTACCATCACTGAACTCCCCGACTATCAACATCCTGATGTTGCCATTGGCAGGAGCTGAACTGGACCAACCAGGTAAATGCTATGGATACAAGAATAGCTCATAGGCTAGGAATACAGCAGCAAGTAATTCACCGTCTGACTCCACAAAACCTCTCCGCCATCTACAAGGGACATGTCAGCTGTGTGATGGAATAATCCTTACTTGCCTGGATGACTGCAGCTGCAACAATACTCAAGAAACTTGACACCATTTAGGACAAAGAAGCCTACTTGACTGGCACCACATCCACAAGCATTCCCTCCTTGTACCACCAATACACAGAAATAGCAGTATGTATCATCTACAAGATGCATTGTAGAAATTCACCAAATCTCCTCAAGTAACGCCTTCCAATGCATGATCACTACCATGTAGAAGGACAAGTGCGGCATATACTTGGGAACATCACCACCTGCAAGTTCCCCTCACCATTCTGATTTGGAAATATATCAACATCCTGTGAGTGTTGCTGGATCGAAACCCTGAAACTCCCTCCCGAACAGTAATTTGTTTCGATCCTTGATAAATGGACTACAACAGTCCAAAAAGGTAGTTCATCATCACCCTCTCCAGGGCAATTAAGAATGGCCAAAAATGCCAATAATGCTTGCCTCCATTGCTGGCCACAGTGAAGTTCATATCCTATGAAAGCATAAAAGCCCCCATCAATTTAATGTTATATTTCTTGCAGTTAATAGGTCAGTAAACCCCCATCAATTTAATGCTGTATTCCTTGCAGTCAGTATAACTTTAAGAGGCATGCTTACCACATGATCCCTATATCATAGCATGTGACCATAGGGTATAAAGTTCTCAAATTCCAACTTACCTTGGACCTCTTTAAGAATGGCACATTACAGGAAGCATACTACTCTTTGTCATTGAACAGATTAATATTAGTGCACACACTTATGTATCTGTGAATATAATTTCTGTATATAATTGTTAGTTATAAAAAAATGTCTGTTGAATTTCTCAATATTGCAATGTCCACACATTGTGTTTCTAATGTGGGATAACATAACCATTGCCACATTAGGTAAAATTCTCTACTGGAGGCTAAATCATATAACCAAGATTACCTTTTTTTAATGTCGGATTCTGGGTCTGTTACTGACAATCTTCTTGACATTGGGGGAGATTGGATGATGGATTTGGGAAAAAAACCTCAGTTCAGTTCATAACCAAGGCTCTGAGCATTCAGTTCCCTATAATTTTAAGTCCCATGTGCTCTCACACTGGCCTCTCTCACCTTCATCTTCTGCAATGAAACTTACTGTCGACTTGAGGTACGCACATCGTCTTCCAATTAGGCACATTATAGACTTCCAGATTCAATATTGAGAGGATCAATTTAAGTTTGTGGTCTCTGCTTGAATTTGTTTCTATTTTCTTTGCACGATTTGGTTTTATTCTTATTTTACTTTGGTTTTTGATTTCAGATGACAGCTGTTGATCATTCTGCAATTACAACTTTCTTAGAGACATCTCTTCACTCTTTACTTCCCATTACAAATCCTATCACTCTGCCCGACAATCATTTTTGTTATTTAATCTCTCGTGTCTTCCATTGTATTACTTCTCTAGTGGCTTTTCCAATTCCCCCATTTCATTTGCTCAAGACCAATTACATTTTTAATTGCTCCCATTTCTGATGAAAGGTCATTGACCTGAAATATTAATACTGTTTCTCTCTCCACAAATGGTGTCTTACCCTCCTGGATATTTCTTGCATTTTCTGTTAAATTCCCTGGCCTTGCTTTCAATCCAGATGGTGGCTGTGTACTAATCAACTTCAACTAAAGCCATAGAGCAACTGATTTGTTGCAACTTTGAAATTATTAAATACAATTGCATTTCTTTCAATTTGGGAAGGATGCTAGATATTTGCTACTTGAAATCCCAATAGCATGCTTCTATATCTCTACACACAGGAAGTTTTATGAACATCTCAAAAGTAGGATAAACATTCTCAATTTAACATTAGCAAAATTTGTAGGAAATGAGAGAGGTTCGGCTACTCTCCCTTGTACTGTTGCCCCTTGTGTTTAGCATGTTTCTCCAAAGAAAAGTTGATCTTTTACTTGGCTTAACAATGGATAAAAGTAAAGTCACCTTAGTTCGAAAAGACCATACTTAATTTGTGTCAGACTGTTCGGAAAGCTGTGGTTGGATGTAGTTGTCGCTTCTTATTTGCATTGTTTGATTGGTTTCCAGCTTTCATTTCAATGTTGAATTCTCACAAATTCACACTACCATGAAATACAAATTCCAGAATTGAAGCAAAGCATTCATTTTTACAAATTCACATTGTTTGGTTTCATGCTTATGTACACAAATGATTGTATCATTCATTGAATAAAATGTGCAATTATTTCTGTGCAGACTGTTAAAGTTATTGCCACCTTGGTCAAATACAATGTAATGTTTGTAGAAAATTAACCTTCTACTGAATTTACAATGTTACTCCCCTCAAAATATAATTTTTTTTACCGGATTACCAGAAATAGCATAATATGGCAAATGTCCTTCTAGTATTGAACTGTGCTGAATGTAAAATGTTAACCAAATAGACATGAATTATGACAATTCACTCACATGGCTGAATTACTATAATAGTCTTCATTTCACAACTTCATTTAAACCTAATCTCTACCAATTAGCTAGTTCATTTTTTAAACTATAATCAATGATTCATTAGTGTGGTGTTTCTAATTTAAAACAATGGCCAAATAATTGTTATATATAAGGATTGAATTAACTCAACCTTTTTTAAAATGAAATCTTACTTTCATTTTCCTACACAATTTTTAATGTATTAATTTGTTTGTTTATTGGTGAGGGAAATTCTATGTGAAGGGGCATATCTACATTCAGGGAACATTGTAAAACAAAAGAGATAATAAATTAATACTAATGCCAAAAATTGGTTTTAAAAGCGTGCAAATTATCAGAAAATGATAAGACTTAGCTATCACTCCTGTCATGCTTCGTATTTTCCAGCATAGACAGCTGTGAAATAAATGAAAAATTGCTCAAATTATTTGTCAATGAAAACTAGTTTGCTGCACCAAGGGAAGCAGTTAATGCAGCACATTTTCTTTCTAGTTTTCACTGTTGAACATTCACACTTGCTAATACTTCATTGTGATATGATGAGACCAACCTGAACTGATTGCAGTATTCATCTGCAATCATGACACATCAACACTGATTTTAATTCAATTCTATTATATTTAAGACCTCAATCAATCTGTCTTTTGTGGTTGCTGTTTCTTTTATGTCAATTAAGCTTCTGCACCTCATTTGCCATACTAATTAGAAATCAGAAGGAAACTGACATATACCAGAACATAACCTCCAGCTAACAGTGAAGGAGAAGAGATGTCTAGTTTGAATCAGTCCTACCCTGATATAAAATGAACTGAGCTAAATATAGGTTTTCGTGCTAGAGTCTAATATAAATGAATGATATTTAATTTAACCTCACACAATCTCTCTGTGATATTATGTATGTACTCAGCTGCAATATCCTACCCATACAAAACACAAATAAAAATGATCTAGGGATACCTTACCAACAGAATACAACACATATGCATTCCCCAAGTGATTTTACAACATTAATCTCACATTAAAAACACTGTGGATTAAGGCATTGCACCATTTTGTTGTAAATGGTTTATTCCTGTTAAACAACATAAAATGGTTCCTAACTGAATTTTAGATGTTTTAAACTACTAGCATGTCCGAACTCAGAAGTTTCAAATTTTCTTTCAGTTTGGTAAATATGGAAGTTGTTAGAAGAGTGCTTCTTGATTTGTGTATATAGTTAGTGAACCACAGGGTTTACTCCCTGCTTTCATAACTGCAGGTTTCTTTATAGCTGAGATACGTTGGGATGAGTCACGTTCATGGGAATCTGGTGACATTCCTTGTGGTATGAAGTGAATTAATTTCACATGCCCTCATGGACTGAGAAACACTTGTTAAAATAAGGCTCACTTATGAAAAGTTGAGCTGCTTTATTTCACAGGAAGGGAATTAGCAGAGAAAGTTTTTTTATAATTTTACTTATTCCACCCACTCTCAGTTCTCTCCTTGAGAATACAGAAATGAAATTTGCCCTGTTTGACCTCAATTGTCATTTTAGGAGAATTCTGGGTGAAGTACATAGCATTCAGACTTCATCTGGCATCTGCTGCCCAGCAAGGTAAGGAGGAACCTACAGTCATGTATGTACTAATTTTGGTGAGGCCAGGAGGAAGATGAAGGATCCTCTGGGTTGCATAAAATCAGCTCAGTCACATCTATTCTCCACTCTCACCTCCCCTTCTAAATCTACCTTCTTCCAGACCGAAGATTATAAGCTGCCACAGAGCATCAGATTCCCATTGGAGCTGCTGGCCTGATGTGAGTATGATTCCAGCACGTCAAGTGGACTGACTGCATCAACCACTTAATTGGTCAGCGATTTGATGCTTAAAATAGACTATATGATCTACATTAAGCAACTAAGCTTCAAAACATTCATCCTTCTTTAAAGCACTAAAAGTAGATTTAAATATTAGAGAATTGTTGAGGTGGAAATCAATCCCACAAAAAAATCTAGTTACTTATTGAAATAAGTTGTTCGTGTTATCAAACACAAATAGTTTTGTAAGTGTTGCACTAATAACCCACACTGTTATATGGGATTATTCAAACATTTATAATTGATCTCCAGATGACGCACTTGAACATAAACTTTTACTTAACCTATTTTTCCTAATTAACCTGTTCAGAAATGTTATTACACACTTTTGGTGGGACATTTTGGTTCAGAGGTAGGGACACTACCCACCAGAGGGCATTTGATTCACCAAAGAACTGGGATCAAGTGCAGTGAGGTCAGGGGGGCAAGCATAAATCCCTCCCATTGGAACAGTTCCTACCGAGAAAAATCCTGGCCTTGTATAGAACCTCTACTATTAGACCATTGAGCCCTTGGAGAAGACATTTGTCATAGAAAGTTAAAACAACATATCAAGTTTAATGCACACCTTACTTGAAAAGTTGTAAGTTTACTTTAAATAGGAGCCAGAGCTAACTAGCAATCTCATTCTAGAGATAGTGAGGACTGCAGATGCTGGAAAGTTAGAATCGATAAAATGTGGAGCTAGAAAAAGCAGAGGAAGACAAGCAACATCAGAGGAGTGGGAGAGTCAATAATTCAGATCGGGACCTTTCATCAGGAAGTCTCACCTTCTCCTCTGATGCTATTTGACCTGCTGTACTGTTGCCAGTTCCACACTTTATCGACTAGAAGTCTCATCCTCAAAAGTAATGTTCTATTGATCAATGCTACATAACAAAAACAGTGAAAAATCTTTTTCTGAAGAAGGGACACCGGACCTGAAATATTTCTTTTCACAGAACTGCCAGACCTGCTGAGATTTTATATGAATTTCTTTTTTTGTTTCAAATTTCCAACATTCACAGTTCTTTTGCTGTTTTTTAAAAAATATTTAATAACAATTCTAACTGTTTCTGAGTGCTGCACAACTATGAAAAAATACCATAAGGTGCCAGTGAAAGAACATAAATGTAATGCATGAAAATCTTGAAATCGTCATAACTGAGCTTTACAGCATCCATTATTCATACATAAAGTTACTAACAAAGCTCCCAATACGATTGGAAGGAGGCATACTTACATTTTCATAGAGAACTGTCAAACTGAATAACTCAGACATGCTCGCCATATGAAATACATGCTGCGAGCATTCAAAATACAGAACACTATATTTAAATTTAGGCTCCTGTGAATCTTGTAGGATCTATTCTTGGTTCTTGCCCATTCTTTAATTCACTCGTGAAATGCTGAACACATTGCACACAATGGTACTATCCAGCAAGAAGACCATCAATATTTGCCTAAGTGTGAAGCCAGGTGCAGCAGGGTGTTACTTCTCAACATATTTGAAAAAGATGGGCTATTTTCCTGCACAGGTCACCAATTTTCATCCCCAGGACACAAGGTAATGATCCTGAAAGGGTTAATGATGTAGATTGCTTCAACTCAATAAGGTCCACCCAATCTGATGATGTCATACAGGCTTGAGTGGAAATAAGGAAGAACCTCTTAAGATCCCATGAAGTGAAGATCTATATCTTCGGCCTCCTTTCTGGGGATTGATCTTAACAGAAATTGGTTATCATTTTTGGCAATTACTGTGGAAGGTTTTTCTTTGCAGAGTTTTATTGCACTATCTTCCCAAAGTTGTCTTATTCCCTATGCACCACACCACCATGGCACCCCATTTATCCTATTCTCACACTTGCCATAGGTGAAAGTATTCACCACTGCTGGGACATCACAGGATTGCTGGCTTTGCCCTGGCACCATATTTGAAAGCTTATAGGGTTAATTCATATCACTGCAGAGTTGCCCTACGTAGTTCCTATGAATTTCCCCAGACATGGTAGACAGGGAACATGGGGTGGGGGGTGGGGGGGGGGGGGGGGGGTGCCAATTTGCAGTCAAGAAAATGGAGGGCCTGTTGCAGTTGGTGGAAAGTAAAGGCATCCTTTTTTTCCCAGGACCAGCAGAGGAAGCCAGAGAGGCAGATTCTACAACACTACGCAAAGTCACGAGTCAACTGAGAGTGCAAGCAAAAGGTCCCATTTTCCAACCAAGGATTGAACAGCAAGAGGTTTTTATTTATTAGCAAAGGGATAGGGTCTTTGATCTCACTTCAGGTGACCCTTCCTCAAAAGGGGAGAGGGTGGTGCCAGTAGGCATCCAGCTGGAAGATCAACCATATACAAGACCCTAGAAGTCTACTCTGATGACACACCACAGGTGACTTCCATGTCCACTTCCACCTTGCCCAATGGGGCTTAAAGATGAGAATGATGCACTTGCCACTGGGCAGGACACACTCAGCATGTCTGGGCTCTCCAGACACAAATACCCCATTACATTATGTTACAATAATCATGGATGACTTTAATCTTCATGTAGTATAAGAAAGTCAGATTAGCAGAAGTAGTGTATTTGGGAAAGTTTCCGAGGGCAATGTGTTGTAGATTCAACTAGGGAATAATATGTTTTGGATTTGGTAATGTGAAATGTTGCAAATTTAAGAAATGATTTCAGAGTAAAAGATCCCGTTGGAAATAGGGACCATAGGTGGTAGAATTTAGAATTCAGTTTGGGCCAGAGAAACTTTTGTGGAAACAACTACGCTAAACTTAAACAAAAGTAATTATGAAGGAATGAGGGCAGAGCTAGCTCAAACGGACTGGGAAAGGAATTTAACAGCAAAGATGGCTGAGGCACAATGACAGACATTTAAGTAAATACTTTATTGCGCACAGCAAAGATATATCACAGTGAGAAAGGAGTATTCCAGGAAATGGATAAGCTAATTGTGGTTGACAGAGAAGTTAAGGACAGCATCAAATTGGAAGAAAAAAACAAATGCTCTGGCAAAGATTAGTGGTACGCCAAAAGATTGGAAAAGCTTTAAAATCAATAATCAAATAAAAAAGAGGAAGAAGATAAACATTGAGGGTAAACTTGCAAGTAATAGCAAGTTAGACAGCAAGAGCTTATTAAATATATAAAAGGGAAGCAAGAAGTCAAACCGAACATTAGCTCTTTAGAGAATTAGGCAGGGAAAATAACAATGGGAGGCAGAGAAATGGCAGAGGAGTTGAATAAATACTTTGCGTCAGTCTTCATAGTAGAAGGTACTAATGGCATTCCAAAATTACTATGTAATCAAGGCAAAAAGGAGGAGAGAAGATAAATATAACACCTATCGCCAGGGAAACTAATGTGGCTAAAGATTGGTAAGTCTTCTGGACCTGAGGTATACATACTAGGATATTGACAGAAGTGGCTAAGAGATAGAAAAAGAGATAATGGATACACTGATGGTAATCTTCAAAGAATTCTTAGATTCTGCAAAAGTCCGAGAGAATTGGAAAACTGCCAATGTAACACCCTTATTCAAAAAACAGGCTAACTATAGGCCAGTTGGCTTAATGCCTATTATTGGGAAATGTTAGAATCTATTATAAAGGATATAATAGCAGAGCATTTAGAAGTCTATGATATGATCAATCAGATAACAAAGGGCTTCACAAAGTGGAGTCATGGCAAACAAATTTGTTAGAATTATTTTAGAAGGTAACAAACAGGATAGATAAAGGGGAGGCAGTGGATGTAATATATTTGGGTTTTCAGAAGGTGTTTAACAAGGCTGGCCTTGGTAATAAGATAATTGTCTGTGGTATTTGAGGTAATATATTAGCATAAATGAATGATAAGATTTGAAAAAAGGAGTCTTTTTCGGATTGGCAACCTTTAAATAGTGGAGTGCCACATGGATCAGTGCTGAGCTGACAATTATTTACAAAAATGTGTTGGAAGGCAATTGGTGAGGATGACACAAAGTGTCTGCAGAGGGACATAAATAGGTTGAGCAAGTGAGTAAAAGCTTGGCAGATGGAATATGCAAAATGTAATGTTATGCACTTGGGCAGAAAGAATAAAAGGAGCTGACTATTATTTAAATGAAGGAAGACTGCAGTAAATTATAGAAGCGAAGGAATTTGGGGTCCTTGTCCATGAATCACAAAAAGGCAGCACCCAAATTTAGTGGGTAGAGGGAAGGCAAATAGAATGTTGGCCTATATTTCAAAGGGAATGGAATATAAAATAAGGAGATCTTGCTAAAAATAAACAAGGCACTTGTCAGATCACAGCTGAAATGTTGTGAACAGTTTTGGATCCCTTATCTAGGAAAGATATATAGCATTGGAGACAGTCCAGACAAGGTTCACTACGCTGATAGCACGTATGGAAAAGCTTATATAATTGGCCTGTACTCATTAGAGTTTAGAAGAATTCGAAGCAACCTAAATGAAACATATAAGATTCTGAAGGGAAAACATTTGGATGTGAACATAGGAGGTATAGTTAGTAAGTTGGCAGATGACACCAAAATTGGAGGTGTAGTGGACTGCAAAGAAGGTTACCTCAGAGAACAGAGTGATCTGATGGACCAATGGGCTGAGGAGTAGCATATGAAGTTTAATTTACATAGTGCACAGTGCTGCATTTTGGAAAAGCAAATCAGAGCAGGACTTAATGGTAAGGTCCTAGGGAGTGTTGCTGAACAAAGAGACCTTGGAGTGCAGGTTCATAGTTCCTTGAAAGTGGAATCGCAGGTAGTAGGATAGCGAAGAAGGTGTTTGGTATGCTTGCCTTTATTGGTCAGAGCATTGATTATAGGAGTTGGGAAGTCATGATGCGGCTGTACAGGATATTAGTTAGGCCACTTTTAGAACATTGTGTGCAATTCTGGTCTCCCACCTATTGGAAGGATGTTGTGAAACTTGAAAGGGTTCATAAAACATTTACAAGGATGTTGCCAGGGTTGGTGGATTTGAGCTATAGTGAGAGGCTGAATAGGCTGGGGCTGTTTTCCCCGGAGTGTTGGAGGCTGAGGGGTGGCATAATACAGGTTTATAAAATCATGAGGGGCATGGATAGGGTAAATAGACAAGGTATTTTCCCTGGGGTGGGGAAATCCAGAAGCAGAGTGCATAGGTTCAGGGTGAGAGGGTAAAGATATAAAAAGGGACCTAAAAGGCCACTTATTACATGCAGAGGGTGGTACGTGTATGGAATGAGCTGCCAGAGGAAGTGGTGGAGGCTGGTACAATTACATTTAAAAGGCATCTGGATGGGTATATGAATAGGAAGGGTTTAGAGGGATATGGGTCAAGTACTAGCAAATGGGACTAGATTAGGTTGGGATTTCTGGTCAGCATGGACGAGTTGGACCGAAGGGTCTATTTCTATTCTTATATCACTATGACTCTATTACTCTATTTGACAGGTTAGGTGTAGAATGGCTGTTTCCTCTTGTGAGAGAGTCAAGGACCAAAGAGCATATCTCAGAATTTATCACAGACATGAGTAGGAATTTCTTCTCTTACAGGGTAGTGAATTTGTGGAATTCTTTATGATAGAGAGCTTGTAGAGACTGGTCACTAATTATATTCAAGGTTGAGAACAATAGACTTTTAACCAGTAAGGGAATCAAAGGGAATGGGGAAAAGGCAAGAAAGTGAAGTTGGAGATTATCATGATAGCCACCATCTCATTAAATGGTGGAGCATACTTGATGGGTTGAATGGACTCGTTCCACTCTTACATCTTATGGCCTTTCAGGTTGCGATACATTACTTGTACATCAGGGCTCTTAGTGGGATTGAGTCCTGATGTTGCATGTGGTCAAGAGTGCAAGAGGCTAGCATTTGGACTCCATACAGTAGATTGATGCTGTTGACTGTCTTCATCTCAGACAACGGTTAACCTCAGTGAAAGTGAGTTTAGACCGCACAGAGTATTCTTTAACTTAATCAATTCACTCTTTCATTCTCAAAAGTCTCAAAAGTATTAAGTATCAAAATATCACGTTTCAAAGTATCAAAAATATCCGAATATCAAATTATTCCCAAATACAAATTGAAAACAGGCAAAGGAAATTACACTAATAACTCCTCTTCTACCTGTTATGAAGTCAAAGATGTATACCGTATCTTTAAAAGAGAGTGAATGCTGGTCTGAACTGAGAGCTTACAAACACCTATGTATATGACCATATGTCAGTCTCAGAGTTTACTGGAAGATTGAAAATAAGCAACATTTGGCCATGAAATGGATACCTGAGTTGGTTGCTGTTTTGAAAACAATTTGAATTTAACCAATCAGTTTAAACTATGCCCCAGGACACTAAAACCCAATCGAGTTTGAATTTATTGTTTTGCCAACATTGAACCAATGAGACAATCCAATGTTGGGGATATAAAAATGCAGGCATTTTGATGATTGGAGACAGAACAATTGCCATCAAGAGAGACCCAAGAAATTAGGAAATACTCTCTATCAAAGGTACCTTCTCATATGAAACATATTTGCAGTAAAATGAAAGAAAACCACCCAGGAAGATCTTCAGCCAGAAGAAGAAAACCACTGAAGATGACAGCCGCTGTGTGGTTTTGAAATTAAGTTGATGTAATTTAACTAATGACTTATTGGAACAGCATATTGCTACAGAGCTGGAGGCAGATAATAAGAAGCTAAGAGAAAGAGGGGCTTAGAGTTGTGAATAGTTCTTGTTCAATGTTCACTTTTAGAGTTAAAAAGTGAATTGATATTATTTTCTCTAAATAGTGGAGCTTACGAGTTCTCTGTCAGTCATATTTTAACAGCTAACAAGGCGAGGTGAGCTTTTCTGGGTGTTTGGTTTAATTAATTGTGGGCGGCACGGTGGCACAGTGGTTAGCACTGCTGCCTCACAGCGCCAGAGACCCGGGTTCAATTCCCGCCTCAGGCGACTGACTGTGTGGAGTTTGCACATTCTCCCAGTGTCTGCGTGGGTTTCCTCTGGGTGCTCCGGTTTCCTCCCACAGTCCAAAGATGTGCAGGTCAGGTGAATTGCCCATAGTGTTAGGTAAGGGGTAGATGTAGGGGTATGGGTGGGTTGCGCTTCGGCGGGGCGGTGTGGACTTGTTGGGCCGAAGGGCCTGTTTCCACACTGTAAGTAATCTAATCTAATCTAATCTAATCTAATCTTAACAGAGGGATGTGCTGTGTCATAACTTACTCCAATACTGCACTTAAATTGAAACAGATTTGCCAAGAATGTTTCATTGGCCAGACTGCACAGTTCCTTTGTTCACCTCCCCTCCTGGCAAAGGGTTGTTCATGCCTGTTTCTTTCCAGGAGTTATGCCAGAGGACTTAAACGATACTGGGTTTTATCTCTTGTCTCTTATTGGTTTCCGTCCAATCAGAAATGTTCACATTGTGTTTCGAAGCACCAATCTTTCCAATCAGGTATCAGAACTGCTTCTCTTCTCCTTCATTAGTCTGAGTAGTTGCCATTGTGTACATGATTGTAGCATGTCCATTTGTTCAGCTTAAGCAACTCAGTCTCTCCATTTGAGCTCTAACGTTTTGCAGTACCAGCCAACAATGTCGAAGGTTCACATAGTATGTATTGCTAACGTCTGCCTGTATAATCCAGTTGTCCTTTGATGGGCATCACATGGTTCGAAAGTGAACCCCACTTCTCACAGCTCAAAACTGTCAGCCTGCCTACTTGGGGTGTGGTGGTAGTCATTTCTGGCTTTATTACATAGTAGTTAATTGCAGCACAAAGGAAGGAAACAGTGGATGCACTTCACACAGTGAGACTCAGACGCAGCCTCTTATCCATGGTGAAATCCCAAATGTAAAGATTCCCTTCTTTATAAATGTTTCCCATCAACCCTATCAACTTAGAACTTCCCCATATTCCCCAGCCCATCTACCTAACTCTTCAGCTTATCACGTTAATCCTGAAGAAGGGCTAATGCCCGAAATGTCGATTCTCCTGTTCCCTAGATGCTGCCTGACCTGCTGCGCTTTTCCAGCAACACATTTCCATCTCTTATCACGTTAATCCCCAAGCTCCAGATGTATTGAGTCACTTTGCCAGATAAAGTAGTCCACTGACCTCCATCAAATCCAGAGTGTTGCTAATACCTCTTCTTGTGCATTATTCTTTTCCCTTATATGCCCTTTTGTTTCACTCTTTTATTTTGAGCTGTTCCCCCCCCCCCCCATTTGTTATCCTCCATTCCTTCCAACATATGGCCTCCAATCCCCAGAATTGTGTTCCCCAGTTCCCCTGAGGATCCAGTAACAGGAGCCGCTGATAACACACATACATTTTTAATGGATGGATCCTCAGGACTGAACATGAGTTTGATGAACTTGGACAGACAACTCCAAATGATGACTGAGCAGATCCATGGTGGACTTCCATGAAGTTCTCCAATTGATTTTGTGTGCTTCACTGGACTGGTTACATTGGACTCACAGAGCTGATCAGGACACCCAGACTGTAGGCATACAGACACCCTGACCATCTCAAGTTGAGTACTGACCATTCCCAAGCCCTTGAACTGACACCAGAGGCTGTTCTTGACTTAATGTACTGGAAAATTCTGGGTGAAGGGCATCTCCTTTCACTTATCTGATGACCATTCCCCTTAGACTTTGAAACATGGTCTTTAGTTAATGCATATGCAGTATGTATGTGGCTGGCACACGGTACAGGTGTGTGAGATCACTTAGAACAGTTACATACAGCAACATATCCACCTCTTCACTGATCATTGCTGACAAACGTGACAAGTTGCCTGATTTATGTTTGTTAAAAGACAAGGCAAGTCAGAAGTAATGTTAGCCCTTAAGCTCTGACTAAGTGGGGGAGGGGGGGATGCAAAAAGGCAATACAATGCAAGACAAGGCAGTGATGATGTGTGCATTGAAGTTGATGTATAGTGAGTGAGTGCTAAAAGAACAAGCCAAGATACCTGAAGATGCATCTTGGTCAAATCCATGAGACGAGTGCCTGATCCTGTGCACAAAATGTCCTAGGAGCAGCATGTCAATGAGAAGTGTCAGTGTGTTCCAAAGTGCAGCTTTGAAATGCAGACATGTGTAAATGTCAAAATGATGTGGTGTATCTGGTAGGACCACAAAGGTTACTGCCTGTGCCACACGCTAGTGAGGGCAAGAGTAGGAAGATATGGCAGACAGATGTGTGGCTAAAGCGTACCTGCAGGGGGCAGGTTTTCAGATTTGTGGATCATTGGGTTCTCTTCTGGGGAAGGTGTGACCTGTACTAAAGGGATGGGTTACACCTGAACCCGAGAGGGACCGATATCCTTGCAGACAGTTTTGCTAGAGCTATTGGGGAAGCTTTAATCTAGAGGGTTGGGAGCCAAGGCATCAGGTCAGAAGATCAGCGTTGGTGTAAAGGCAGTTGCAGTGAGCAGAGAGACTGTGAGGAAGGGTAGACTAAAACAGCAAGAGGATGGGAGTCTAGGTAGAAAGGCAGAAGGAAGCAATGCAGAGACTAGAGCAAAAATTAGAAAAGTAGGAAGTAAAATTGGGTTACAGAATCATATGCAAAAGACAGAGAGATTGCTAGATTCTAAAGGTACAATGAGTATAAGGGCACTTTATCTGAATGCCCGTAGTATTCAAAACAAAGTCGATGAACTTGTTGTGCAAATCAGTACAAAGGGGTATGATTTATTTGCCATTACAGAAACGTGGTTGCAGGGAATTAAATATCCAAGGGTATCAGATAATTAGGAAGGATAGGCAGGAAGGTAAGGGAGGTGGGGTCATGCTCTTAATTAAGGATGAGATTAGGGCAATAGGGAGAGGTGATATAGCATCCAATGAGCAAAACGTTGAGTCCATTTGGGTGGAGATCAGGAACAGTAAGGGGAAGAAGTCACTGGTGAGAGTAGACTATAGGGCACCCAATAATAATGCTACAGTGGAACAGGCAATCAATCAAGAATAATCTGAAGCATGTAAGAATGTAATAGCAGTAGTCATGGGAGACTCTAACATGCACTTTGATTGGCCAAATCAAGTCGACAGAGGCAGTCTTGAAGAGGAGTTCATAGAAATCATCTGTGATAACTTTCTAGAACAGCATGTTAGCGAACCTACAAGGGCGCATGCAAACTTAGATCTGGTCCTTAGACAGGTAAAAATTAATGATTTTGTAATTAAGGATCCTCTTGGAAAGAGTGATCACAGTACGATTGAATTTCAGATACAAATGGAAGGTGAAATACTATCATCTAAAACTAGGGTATTGTGCTTAAACAAGGTAAACTATAATTGGATGAGGAATGAGTTGGCTAAATTAGACTGGGAGCACAAGTTTAATGGTGGAACAGTTGAGGAACAGTGGACGACTTTCACAGTGCTCAAGGAAAGTATATTCCGGTGAAAAACAAGGATAGCAAGGGTGGGAAGAGCCAGCCTTGGATAACCAAGGAAATAATGGAAGGCATCCAATTAAAAGCTCAGGTTTACAAAGTAGCCAAGAGTAGTGGGAAACAGGAAGATTGGGAAAACTTTAAAAAGCAACAAAGAACCACAAAGCAAGCAATAAAGAAAGGAAAGATAGATTGTGAATGCAAACTAGTACAGAATATAAAAACAGGTAGGAAAAACTTTTATAAATATATAAAACAAAAAAGGCTAAAGTGGATGTATGTGTCTAGCAGGAAGAGAAAGAGGAATTACTATTGGGTAATGCCAAAATGGCCAAGGCGTTAAATAACTGTTTTTTGTCAGTCTTCACAGTGGAAGCTGTGTCTGACATGCCAAAGAATGATGTTAAGGATACAGTGGGAGGAGCTGAGACGATGGACAGTTCAGCCATGATCTTAATGAAAAGCAGACTCAATAGGCCAAATGGCCTACTCCTGCTTCTATTAGTATACAACTATGAAACTATGAAACAAAAATGCAGTCAGCAGGCATACATGCAAGGATCAAAAAGGAGAAACAGCACTCGAGACTAAAATCCTTACTTCAGATGTGGTAACAGGTGCAGAAGAAGTTAGAAAGGGCTTAAAGACTAATTTCACCTGGTAGTGGACAGATTGATTCAGGAAGTGAATATTTGTAGGAGCATGTACAGTGTATAGGTATAGCTAGGGAATGAACATTTCAGAGCTCATGCCTAACATTAAAAATCTCTGTTGGGCAAAAAGAAAAAAATATTTAAAGTAATGGCGCAAAAGACAATGTTGAAAAGGCTAGAAGTAGTAAAAACAGTACTTACAGTTCACAATGAACTATGTAAGTGAACACCACAAGGTGCAGCTGCAATAGAGAAATCCAGAATCTGAAAAGTACTTTGCACCAAAGTTGCCACACCTGGATTGTTATAAAGCAGAATTAAAACACTAAAAGGGGCAATTTGAAAGTTAAAACAAAGTTTAACAAAAGAACATGGGGGATGTCTAAGGCTACGATAAAGGCAGGAGAGCCATAATTTTAACTGGGCTCTGGTGGAAAGAATCTATTATGGTTGCAGGTAAGTTATTAAGGTCAAATTGTGGAAAAGAACAGACTTTGCATTTTGGCAGTGAAAGATTAGAAATTGCCCGTTAAATAGGGGGAAATCCTCAATTTTGGCCACTGAAGACAGAAAACCTACATATTGACCCCAAATAGCTGGGCATACCCCAGCAAGCAGCTTGGCTACTCATTACTATTTCACAGAATGAAAAGTTTTAAAAGAAGAAAAACGTACAGTATTTCTTTACCGCAAAGTTTGAAAGCTCAAAGTCAAGGAAAATAGAGCACCATTCCATTTTACAGAAGTAAAATTCTTCAAGGGAAAAAAGAGTACAGGACCATTTTGAATGCTTTAAAGTAAGCATAATAAATAATCACATTCAGCAGATCTTAGAAGAGAAATGACAGTACTTGCAAGATTTAATATCAAAAGTGAGCCAAATAGAACACAGGATTAAAGATCTTGGAGAAAACAGTTCTAAAGTTACAAAATTGTGTCAAATTGGAATTCTAAATCATAAACTGTTTACATGAATGCTCTGTTGTATTCCATTGAATTTATGTCATATGACATGGTAAATCACCAAAGCGTACAGGAAGGCACACACATCTTTGAATAAGTTCTACAATCTTTTGCAATTACTATAACCTGGGAACAAATAAGATCCCTGAAAGATCAATATTTAATCCAGGAAATTTATCAATATTTTAATTATTGTTCTCTCCAGATTTATTGCAGTTCAAAGAAGATTTTATTTTTGAGATACCTATTTAGATAGTGTTGGAAATATAAACCAGGAAGAATCACAGAGAAATCTTGTAGAGAGAAAGACAATCTTATCATTGGAAAACAGAAACATCCATTTTATAAGCTATAAGTACTTTAGAGACATAAGTGACAAGCCAACAGAAAGAGTACATACCAGATACCAAGAGTCAGTGTGGAAGAAAAAAGCCCCAGAGGCTCAAGCAGTACTCAGCTATCATGCACAGAAATAGCTTCAGAGTAGCAAGAAGTCAAATACCAGCTCATACTAAGATGTTCATTCAATAGATCCTCCAACATTAGAAAAGATATATGATACATTTGTTGGGGATTTAAAGAGCTAACACACTCAAGTTTGACAGAACCTGTTTATGTCAATGGACATTAATTTCAAGATTGAAATAGGAGTAAGTGTCACTGTCTGTCAGACTTTGGTTTTGGAAACAGAAGCTATAACCTACATAGATGAAACTACATGATCTAAGTGGCAAAACTCTTAAGATTGAACATGTATTATATGTAACACAAAAAGCACAAGAATTGAGAATGACTTATAATCAATATTTCTCATTTTTGTGCCTGCACACAAGCCTTGACCTCAACATTCTTGAGGCAGCAGAAGGTTTTCAACTAGTTCCAAGAAAAAGCAAACAGATCAAGAGAAACCAAGTTGTGTTAAATTCAGAGTTATTAGTATCACTGCCAGAGTTAATACAAAGAAAGCAAATGTTACTGAAGATAACAATTTGTCCAATGCTCCAATGCAACAATCACAAAAGCTGAGTGAAGATATCCAATCTAATCCACAAGATGGAAGTAAAGAGTTTACATACTTTAACATAGATCCATCAGCATTTTCAGAATAAAGTTGTTCTTGCACAAAAGGTTCCTCCTGATGAGGTAATATACCAGCCATCTGAGACAGCAGGAATGATGATCTTCTTGAAGGACATGCAAGGTTCTCCAAGGAGAGATAACTTATTGATCACACAGTTCAAGACCAAAATCAAGATCAACAGTCCTCAAGATAAAGACATATGAAGTTTCCAAGTCCAAAAAGGTAAGATTGTTGAAGAGATGAGATGAGTTTATTCAAGAAGAGATGAGATTATTAAAGGGATCATGGAAGGACTGTGAAATCTGCCAATAGCCTAAATTTATGAAGTCAGAGAGTTGAGAGGTTGATGAATGTTTAAATATGTTAATCAGGGGAAAATAAACTTTAGGAGAGATATTGTGTAAGATAATGATTATGAAAGGGTTAATGTCAGAGGCAGCATTAAGCACCACTCAATCTGATGATTTGATGCTGGCTTGGGTAGGGATAAAGCAGAACATCTTAGGATTCATGGAATGAGAATCTATATTCTAGATCTTCTCACAGTCTTAGTAATAATGTCTATCACTGATTTAGCTTGTACCTAATTGCCAGCATGCAAGAAACTATATTTTGTTAAGACAAGAGACTCTTTTGGTTGAGATTCAATAGTAGTTAATCCTCTTCCACTGTTAACTAAATAGGGCCTTAGACTTAGTCAAGGAAAGAAGATTGGTATACCTTCACCACAAATACCACAGCCGCTACCCCCACATCCAGTGCTGGCACCCTAATTGCATATAACCACTAACAAACCCTCTGATGTCAGCCAAATCGTTCACTGCTACCAATGCAACTACACACCACCATCACAGTCAACCTGATCCCCCACCACAAACTTGCACACTACCACCATCCCAAATTCCATATTTTGAATTCATCTGTGCATCGTTGCATTGCAAATTATAATTTTTAGCATTTCTGTCATACTAGGGTAATAATGATTGTTTTATCCTTCCTCAACCACTAATTTTCAATGATGGACTGGTGGGGAGCTGACAGATCCCCAGCTACCAGCAAATTTCCCTCTAACCTATTGGTGTTCCCACCACTTCTCAAAGTTGCCATGGGACAGTAGCAGCAAGACTGAGGAAATACCATTAACAATCCTGAGCACTACTAGTCCAAGGGAAAGCCTTCTTAAAGCTCTCCTGTCTCTTGATTCTGACTCCCACTTACACACAAGAATCAGGGTGCCACTGTCTTTCACCAGTCTGGCCAATATTTTATGAGCTTCCCTGCTGAAACATTCCTGTGACTTTGCAGTCTCAGAGGAATCTTTCCAGAGTGCTACCATGTACACTGCATTAACTTAGAGAATGGGAACAGGTTGTATTGAACAGACAGACAAGCAGAAATCCCTCCCTCCTGGAACATTTACCAGTGAGGAAAATCCTGGCTATACAGAGCCATTGTGCTATTGAGTCCTTGTTGGAGACATCCATCATGGACACTTGCCTAGCAAAACCTCAAATCACTGTTGATCTTACTTTAAAACTTGTAAACTCACTTTAAACTGCATTAATCCCAAACTGATATCACTCTAAAATAATGGCTTATCAATCAATGCTAGAGATTCGATAGTTAAACAAAGCCTGACCAAAGTGGTTCATACCTTGATACTGAATTGGTATCTAAGCAACCAATCAATTGACACCACACATAAAAATCATCAAGGCTATAGAAAGTCAGTACATCTTAGGTTTGATGCTATATGGGCTAAATGATCTCAATCAGGGTGGCAAGGGGTATCTCAGTCACCCTTCATTCATGACAGGAAAAATTAGCTAGTAATATTGTTTTGATCACTATCTAATGACCTCTATTAACAACTGAGAGAACATTAAACCAGAACATGGCCCAGTTCAATCATTTGTCTTGTGTCACAATGTGTACTTGGTCTGGTGCAAGAGGGAGGCTGGCAGTGGGCAAACTTTGCAATAAACTACACTTTCAAGAAGAGACATTAAGAAATGAGATGGTAAATATAAATCCAACAAAAAAAAAGCCAGCCTGTTTAAAGCAACGAACACATTTATGTTTGTTTTTTATACAATATGGATATAGGTTTTGTTAAAATAAGCAATAAAGACTCAGGTTAGCATTGAAGTTCAATAACAACATGTAGGAAATTATATGGTGACCTCATGTCTAGGAACACTGTCGAGACTAAATAACAGTTGATATATGATGTACTTTAAGGAGTCTGGCTGAAGTTTTATTGCTATTATAAAAATGGGCCTAAGTCCTTATAGCTGGATAGTATTTTCATAAAAGCAGAGTTTTATGGTGTGGAATGACATGGCTGACATATCAATGCATTGCATTAACTGCAGCTAATGAGGAACAAAGAAATTTGATTGGGAAATGCCTTTGGCGATAATTATGTTCTTTGCAAAACTATAACTTGCATGTGAATTTACACTTCTGTAAATGCACAAAGGCTACAACACAGAACCACTACCATACCTGTTCTTTTTTTAACTTTGGTCACTAACATTAATATTCTTTTCAGGTGAGTCAGTGTTTTAAATTTGCTGCAGTTAAGGACAATTCAAATACATTCCTTCTCCAAAGCTGGTATATCTGTGAAAAATTATACTTTGAACAAGTATATAAGAAGCTGTGATCCTGAATAACTGGTGAATTTAGCTTTCTATGCAATCATCAAGAAGAAAAATCATAACAGTTTACAAATGGAATTTTAAAAAAGTACATTTTAAGAACCAAAAGCATGTATTTTAATAGTAATTTAAAAGATTTTAACTTTTACAAACATTTCTGAGCCATCAAAAGCTTTCATAACTGCACAGAAAGTAAAGTAGTTAATATTAAGGAAAAGCATTCCACATGACACAATAGTGTAAGCGGCTTTGATGTCGTGTAGCACTTAAAATCATTAGACACTACAAGCTGTTTTAGGCCTAAAAACAGTTAAAACTTTCAACCTGTCTGTCCTGGTGAGTTTGAGAAGGAAAATGTTTGTTTCCATTCAACCTTCTACTCTACATGTCCTGATATCTCTGACTCAGATACTCTCTGATTACACTTAGAGTACTGTGAACTATTTGGGTTCTTCATTTTACAAAAGATGACAGAGGCACTGCAGAAAATCCCCCATAAAATCAACAGCATGATCATGAGACTGACTGAGAGACTATTATTGCCAGAAAAGGACTGAACAATCTGGGGCTCCCTTCTTTAGAAAAGGGAATGGTGAGGGGTGGTCAGATGAAATTACAAAGGTGCTTCATAAGATCAATGTAGAGGAGATGTTTCTGGCTGTGCAGCGAGTCTAAAACTAGGGATCACAAATCTACACCATATGCTAATAAATTCCGTTGAGAATCCAGAAGGAATTCCTTCAGCCAGAGAGCTGTGAGAATGTGGACCCTGCTCCCAGAGCAAGTAGTTGAGGAACGCTGCTTGTTGAATGATTTATTCTGTTTTACGCAAACTAAGGTTATAGGAACAGTGGCACAGTTAGCCAAATTAAGATATAACTCTTCCAAAAGTACATTTCTAATTGTTTCTACTTCAGGAGTGACCAGGTGAAGATAATCTAAAGCCCAGGCCTTTGTACCTCCATCCATGTTGAAACTGAGGCAGAAAGGCTTTAAAAATGGCAGATGGGACCTGAATTTTAGATTCCTGCCCTCATTCCTGTTTCTGACCATTTTTACCAGGCTATGATGAGGGTGCATGAGTCAAGACTGCATTCAGTACTCCCGACCTTGTTGGCTTCATTGCAGAAGTTAGCATTTAAGGCCTGTCACTAATTACACAGAGCTTGGCCAGTTTTGTTATGAGATGTGGTCAATGACACCTTTAACAAGTTACGGACAATGGGGGAGATCTTGCCTTGAGTTGTGCATCAAAAACAAGGCATTCACTATTCCCTTTGAAAAATACTGCCCCTTTTAACTCCTCATAAAGCTGTCGATCCACTGCACGCATTGAACATTCTTTGAAGAAGCCTTTTATCTCCACACTCTTTAATCTTTTATAACTAAATGTATAGACAGTGAAAAATAAATCTTCAAAGAGGGATAAATCAGCAAGTGCTAGAGATCTGAAACAAAAACAGAAATTGCTAGAGAAACTCAGCAGGTCGGCAGCATTTATAGAGAGAAAGCAGAGTTAATGTTTTGAGTCCAGTGATTCTTCATCAGCAACTCTGAGTTCCACCAGCAATTTATGCCTTTGTCTTCAAAGGAGGATCAAGTTTTACAAGGTTATGAAGATGTCAATCAAACAAAGCTAGAAATCTCTTTGCAAGTGAGAAGACATATTCTGCTCAGCTTATCCTTAATCATTATTGGAGCACATCTAAAGATTCATAATGATACCATTTGGCACTGTTCAATCTGGCAGTTAATATAGTCACCAGATAGCATCATTATGAAGAATGTTTAAGGGAGTCAGGTCAGCAGGATCTGTTTATACAAATGCATTGAAAGAATTTTATTTGAATGACAGCTGTATGAGACTGCAGTATGCAATTCTCTCTTTGATCGGCATTCTCAATTATTATTTGGACAAAAATAAGAGATTTTTAAATACAGTAGCGCCTCAACTTACGAACTTAATCCGTTCTGGGACCCGGTTCGCGAACCGAAAAGTTCACGAACTGAATCAATTTTTCCCATAGTTCGGATAGTGTAAGAATGCTTGAACGTAGCAACGAACAATGTTCACAGTGCGTGCCAAAGACGGACTGAATGAGATCACGCAGGGCCTGAGAGCTTTTGTGTTCAAAGCGGCATAGCAAAGCAGAACAATGAAACCACATGGTCGCACACGGGCTTTTTGCCTTCGGACCTTCGTTCGTACCTTGAATTTCGTACGTACGCTGAAGCAAATTTTATGTACAATGCTGTTCGTAAACCAATTTGTTCGTGAACGGGGTCGTTCGTATGTCGAGGTGCTACTGTAGCTTTTTTTGTCACTGTTACCATGAATAGCTATCTGTCATTGACACATTTAAGAGGCTGTAAGATAAACAGTTATTTTCAAAGTATGTTTGCTTATTTTGTCAGCTTCAGGGGCATCTCAAAGACTTGTCAGTTTCTCTAACAACTCATTAGTTCTGTAAATTTTTAAGAGTGGGTGTGGAGAATGTATAAGGGCATAGAAGGACCATGGAGTGTGGGGATATGAGAGGGCATGCAAAAACATGCTGGAGCTGATAAGTTTATTTGGACATAATTAATTGGGACATAGTTCACTTGTCATCATATGGGTTGGATGGGTGGACTGAGGGGGAGTGAGGACTTAGAGATCCTAACATCCGTGATTACAACTAGGCCAGTGTTCCACAGGCTAGCCTTCTAATCTGTAGGTTCACTAACCACCCATCTCTGGTGCTACTTTAGGCTTATCTCTGGAGGTAACAGACCATTTCTAGTACAAGTCTGCTTCACCAATACAAAATTATGTCAGGCAGGTTTATCTGGGGTGAGAATGGAATCATGGAGTTGGGAAAATTCTGGACCCAATATCTGTCTCCATGATGAAAATCTACTCACAAATCCTCTTACAGGAAATCCTACTAAAATAACTCCATTTAGGCCAGTATCCAGTCACTAAGTCACCCCTGATTTACATGTGCTTAGTACTCAGTGGTTAACACTGCTCACTCACAGTGCCAGAGACCCAGGTTTGAGTCCAGCCTCACGAGACTGTCGGTGTGGAGTTTGCACATTCTCCCCATGTCTGTGTGGGTTTGCTCCAGGTTCTCTGGTTTCCTCCCACAATCCAAAGATGTGCAGATTAGGTGAATTGGCCATGCTATATTGCCCATAGTGTTCAGGAATATGTAGGTTAGGTGCAGTAGTCAGGGGGAAATATAGGATAATAGAGTAGGAGAATGGGTCTGGGTTACTCTTCGTAGGGTCAATATGGACTTGTTGGGCCGAAGGGATTCTATTTCAAATTCTCTACTTGACACTGATCCAGCTCCCTCAGAGCCAGCTCTGACAGTGAACAGAACCTCTGACACTCCTGTTTATATCTGTCAGTCAGAGCTCCCTGATAGGATCAGGTTATCAGCCCTAATCAGGGAACTGATATTCTATGAGGTTCACCGGGCTGACCTCGTTACCATCACTACACTACATCATACAACCGACAGCTGTCTCTGTGCTGTCTCTCAAATGGTGGAAAATATTGTCTGCTGCTGAAAACTGGCAGAAGCAATGTTTAAATCCAACTTGCATTGAAATTGGTTTTAGATGCTGTTTATAAATGGTTTATTTCAGCAATTACATTGACAATGTGTGTAATCCAAAGCTGGAAGACTGAGTAATGTGAACAATTTGCAGATTATAATATTTTGATAACACCATCACCTTGATCATCAAATAAATAAATTCTTGCATTTATACTCTGTCTTTCATAATTTCAGAACAATTCAAATTAGTCAGCTTATAATTAATTAGATTTAAAGAATAGTGAGTCATTGTAACTCACTGCTGTTCTGTAAGAATCAGCAGTGAATTGACACACTAGGGCCTACAAGTCGCAATAATAGATAATGTGTTCCAGATTGGTTGAGACACCAAGAGAAAATCTTTGTTATTCTGCAACTACCAAGGGGGGATCTTTAGACATCCCCTCCCAAAGATGGCACATCAGAGCTGCAAATATTGTGAATATCCAAAGTTAGAGATTTTCTGTTGCGTGAGTCAAATCCTGAATGCAGTACTTTACACATTTGTTCATGAAGGAAAGTGTTGCTAGTACAAGAAAAGAAAACATCTGGAAATGGTGATCTCAGGCCAGAGATGAAAGGTGTTGGTGGTAACATTAAAAGCAATGAGACCAATACCGGCCAAAAATGGTCAACTTTGAAGGGCAAAAACTTTACAAGCCAAAATTTGAAAAGATCTAGTCATCTCTGCTTTTGATCAGGAAAATAGTTCAGGCAACAGAAGGATATTGAGCTTCCTACATTTACTTTCAAGTTACATTTGGAGATTAGTTTTTCTCTACTTCAGAAGAATGTGTACAGTTACCACTCATCCCCTTTTGATTTCCAACTTACTTTGCGAAGAAACTCAACTAATCGTCCTTGCAACTGATGACTCCACGGAGGTTATTTTGCTTTACTTTGCACTTCTTATTTACAGACATATCCTGATCTAGTTCCATCTAATGAGCAGGCTGTGGTATGTCCGCCTCCCTACTGTATTAAACTGCAATCAGGATCTTCCTGATGGTGGACCACAACTTGCACAAATCGCATGGCCTCAACCTATTTTAGTAACCTCTAAAATTGTGCCAGTTAGAATCACACACAGGTAAGTAACCCATTTTAACTGCTCACAGGCCTAATTGCTACAACATGAGTAAAATAAAAATTAATTCTGAAATAACTCTTCAGAATCCAGCATTCCATCACCAATCACCCTCTATTTACAAATGCGTAGCCATTGACATTAGCACTGCCTCTTGGACCAGATTAACAACCCCATTCTGGGAACTCACATTCTACAAGGTTCAGCTGGCTGACCTCATTACAGTCACTACCCACCCCATGTATCATTTACAATATCTAGTATCCTTCAAACAGTTTGTTCTTCAAAGGTATCAATGTAGGAAGAGTCTTGAGTCTTTGGATTGGAAAATCATTTTCAGTATGGGAAGAAGAGTTATGCTAATTCTGTCAGGCAAACTCTGATTGCTGTTTCTTACACAAATGTATTGCTGCAATCAAAAGCCCAGTCATTGCCATAATGTATCCTTTTGAAGCATTTTATGCAAACTCAGCATTTTGACACAGATGTCAAACTAAATTGGGCTGTGGTTAACTGCTCATTCTACACAGGGTGCAAATACTTGGAAGCAACCTGCAAAACATGTGGTTCTACTGGTTGCCAGGACTTGAATGAAATTGGAGCCAGTTGCTTGTGATGTTTTTAAAATGCCCCTCCCTTTCAACCCACCACCATTTCCCCTGGCCAACATGATCCACAGGTGGGAAGACATCAAGTTGACAGTCTTCCTTTCAGCAAGAAACATGGCATGGAAGTTTCAAATAGGAGGATAAAGAGCTTTTATTGGTAATTTTATGTACCAGGTTTTTAGATTTTACTATAGAAAAGGCTGAGTTTGTTTATTCATAGTTTTTACTTCACTGAAAGAAATAAATCAAACGTAAAATACACAGAAGTCAGATTTCAATATGATCTTAATCTAGCCAGACCAAATATCATAGTCTGAAAATGGATCTCTGTCTGCAACACCTGCTTCACAGCACATCTTGCTGCAGTTAGCAATTTGAAAATATCTTTCGAGACTATTAAAACTGTGCACATAACTTACAATTACAGTGTGTTCTACTATAATGCGTATTTCTTCAATGCAAATTGGCTTTAACAAGATTGAAGAATTTAGACCGTTATTTGTAGAACACAAACTTTCGGGACTACAATGGGATTCCGGCCCGATTAGTTTAAATGGCGTGGCTATTGCACAATTTTCTTATAACGCAAGAATACACGAGAACAGAACTATCGCATTATATCAGAAATGACTGCAGCATTTTAAGTTTACTTCAAAGCTTTGTTAGTAACACAGGAAGAGGTGGTTTTAAATAAAATGCAAACGGTCTGTATTCCTGTAAAAAAAATGTTTTTTTAATGAGGAAGAGTCTTGAGTCTTTAGATTGTAAAATCATTATCAGTATGGGAAGAAGGGCTTATGCTAATTCTGTCAGGCAAACCCTATAATGAGGTCAGCCGGTTGGAAGACTTCAGTCTTTCTAAGTTGACGGAGTCCCTGTTCGCTACCTCAAGCAAGAAACCATTCCAATAGTGAATTTGCCATTGGCTTGGTAAGACAGGTGCATGTAGCACCTAATCTGATGACAGCCTGTTTTGTAATGCCTTGAAATCATTTGCGACAGATGCTAAATAGATTGCTGCTATTTCCCACATAGTTTTACTGGTTAAAATAAACTGGTGTCTTCATTTCTGGTGTGAGCTATTTATTTTTGAATTCTGCAGTATTCTTCTATAATGGGTATAAGTTGTTGGTTCCCTGAATACTTTCCTGCCTGATCTTTGTTCTGGTAAATGTTTTCTGAGTGGCCAGCATGTTGACCTCTGTTACGTTAATCAGGTTAACATCTGTCATCTGAAGATATTTCTTTACTAAACCTCCACATCCCCCTACCCTCAATAGAGGTTTTGTTTAAGAATTGCACTGTGATCCACCCCTTAAATTGTAAATTTTTTCTCATACTACTTCATTCTAAAGTCTGCTCTTTTTAATTATAATTAAATAAAATACAACACGTTGTCTACATGGACTTTAGTAAAACCTTTGACCAGGTTCCGCATGGTAGTCTGATTAGTAAAGTAAGATCACATAGATTCAGGAAGAGCTTGTCAATTGGATATAAATTGGCTTGACAATTTTGGACAGGAGGCTAATGACCAGCGGTGTTCTGCAATGCTCTTGTTTACATTTATATAAATGATTTGGGTGAGAATTTAGGAGGAACGGTTAGGAAGTTTGTGAATGACACCAAAATTGGTGGTACGAGTCATTCTGTTATAATGTCCATTTCATCAATGCGAATTCGCTGTGACGTGATTGATGAACTGGGGACACTAATTCTCCAGAGCGAACCTTTAGAACATGTGTTGGCTGGAACACTTTAAGCACTGTTTCTAAAGCATGATTATTGTCTAGTGCCGGTTGCACAAGAAAGCAACCATTGCGTTACAGAAGAACTGATTGTATAGTAGACAATGAAGAAGATTTTTTATGATTAAAAAGAGAACTTGATCTGTTGGGCCAATGGGCTAACAAGTAGCAGATGGGGTTTAATTTGGATAAATGTGCGGTATTGAATTTTGGTAAACAAACAAGTTCAGGACTTCTAAATTAATGGTGGAGCCCTGGGAGTGTGGCCCAGAGAGACCAAAGGGGTTAGTTAGATAGTATTTGAAAATTGCCTAAAAGGGTGGTTAAGAAGGCAATTAGCAGGTTTACCTTCATTGCCCAGACCAGGCCTGGAGAACCTTTTTACATTGGAAGGCCACATTTTATTTAACCGAGATCCTATTAGGCTGCTGCTAAGCATTTAACATATGCAACAAAATGTTATATTTTTGTCAACATATTTACTAATTTTAATTAAAGCCTGATGATGACTTTAAACAAAATTAAAATTCAACAAATACACATTTATTTGTTTGGCAAAGTGGACAATAGAACTGATAATAAATGAAAACCTTAGACAACAAACCATTTAATGACTTTTTTGTAATTGCTTATTGCGAGATAGGAATCAGAAATTTGGTTCCAACATTGTTGACCATAGTTTTAATTCATCCTCCGAGTGAATATCTGTCATGTGAGATCTCAAGTGTGTTTTAATTTGTGTCATGTATGAAAATGTTGACTCACATTAGGTTTTGCCAAAACAAGACAGCATTTGATGAGTATGTTGACATAGACATGGATATTCAACAGCATTTTTCCATATTTCAATGGGATCCTGCTTTAGCATCAAATAGAGACTTCAGAATGTTATCTTCTGAGAGCTCAACTGATTTCATCTGTAAGTCATTAGGTGCTTTGGAGGCATCAACCAGGTGTGGTTGAAAAGCTAGTTTCAGTGTGAGATCATGTTTCTCAAAATCAGCAAATCTTTCATTGTGTTCTTCAATCAGGGAGTCTAGAGCAGCTGTGTGTTTTTTTCACATCACATTTCCTTAATGATTTGCTTGTATCCTGTTCAGTAATTACCTTTGCCAGTTCAGGAAAGTGTTCAGCTGTAAGCTCCAATCGAGTAAGGAGAGTTTTGAAAAAGATCAGCTTTTTCGGAAATGCCTGGACTTTTAGTCACATATCATATATAGATTTAGTTTTACTTTGGAAAAAAAGATTCAGATCATTTTGCTTTGACACAAAAATGCAACATTTATGCAGATATCCTCTTTTGACAATTCATATGGTTCAGTCAGTTCCTCAAAAAAACTTATTTATTTTTGCAAAGACAAAAGTTTTACAAGTATTTGTCCTTGTGACAACCAGCGTACTTTCGAATGATATGGCAGATCCACACTGAATATTTCATCATCAAACTGAAGCATGTTGCAAAGTTGGCGATGCCGTGATGCATTTGCACAAATGTAGTTTACAATACCTCTATCTTTCTTTAACATGTCACTTAAAACAGTAGATTTGGCACATAGATTCTGTTAATGCAAAAGAGAACAAAAGCAAATCTAAGTATCTGGATCTTGCAATTGTTTTTGTGGTAACACAACAAATCCTTCACATATTCCTTTCATGAAAAGTGCACCCTCGTGCATATGCTCACTAAATTGCATAAATTCAGTTTTGCTTTACGGCATTTTCCTTTGAAGATAGTGAAGATGTCCATTCCACACTTCCTCGGCATAAGGGTACCCAAAGCCAGTAACTCCTTATGGCAATGAAAATCTGCAGTTATAACACAAATAAAAAATAACACCTGCACTGAGTCAGTGGATTCATCCAAGGCAATCGAATAATGAATGTCTTCGCTTTGGCATATTGTATGAAGTTGTTCTATTATATTCATGGTTAATTCATGTTGCCAATCAGTTATGGTCCATCTTGAAAGAGGTAGTTGGTCATACTTATTAACCTTATCTGAATCTAAGCATCCTACAACTTCAACAATGCATTCTTTTATGATTTCCACATCGCTAAATGGCTTATTTTTTCTTCCACTATCCCTTCTTACATTATGTTATAAGTTGCTTCAGTGATGTCAGTCCTTTGTCCTGACATTGTTTCAAATACTTGCTGCAGCTGCTTTTGATCTTTCATTTTCTTAAGTGCAGATTTTCAGGCTTCTCCTTCCAGTTCAGCATGTTTGTGGTTCTTATGAGTTGCATAATGCTGATACACATTGTACTTCTTCATTGCTGCTAATTATGACATCGGAGAGCAAAAATGTCATTTTATCTTTCACAGCAACTGCATAATATTGCAATTCCCATTGTTCATTAACTACTCTGATCTTTTCCATTAATGTTCTTTTCTTAGTTTTTGACATGACTGGGTTACCAGTAAAAGTTTAAAAAATAGTACATGGATTTAAAAAGGTGGATTCAGTATTTGTGGACAAATAGGCAGAAGGCCGCAACTAGTACCTCAAATGGCCACATGCTGCTTTAAGGTCACAGGTTCCCCACCCCTGGCCCAGACCATTGGCAGAGGAGTCAAAAGGTGTGGTGCTGGAAAAGCACAGCAGGTCAGGCAGCATCCGAGGAGAAGGAGCGTCGACATTTTGGGTATAAGCCCTTCATCAGGAATGCCACTGAGTAGAGGGGTTGGGACATCATGTTGAGATTGTTTAGGACATTGGTGAGGCCACTGTTGAAGTACTGTGTACAGTGCAGGTTGCCTTGCTATAGGAATGATATGAAAGGAGCAGGAGAATCGACATTTCGGGCATGAGCCCTACTTCAGGAAGATGCCCGAAACGTCGATTCTCCTGCTCTTTGGATGCTGTCTGACCTGCTGTGCTTTTCCAGCAACACATTTTCAGCTCTGATCTCCAGCATCTGCAGTCCTCACTTTCTCCTATAGGAATGATATTACTAAATTGGATAGGGTTCAGAAAAGACTTAACAGGATGTTGCTAGACTACAGGGTTTGAGTTATTAGATGAGGCAGAATGGGCTGGAATGGTTTTCACTGGAGGTTAGAGGATTCAGGGTCACCTTATAGCAGTTTATAAAATCAAGACGAGCAGAGATAAGGTGATAGCAAATGTCTTTTCTAGGGTGGGGGAGTTCAAAACTAGAAGGCATATTTTTAAGGTGAGAGGAGAAAGATTTAAAAGGAATCTGAGGGGCAACTATTTCATACTGAGGGTGGTTCGTATGTGGAATAAACTGCCAGAGGAAGTGGTAAATGCAGGTACAATTACAACATTTATAAGTCTTTTGGACAGACACAAGTATAGGAAAGATTTGGAGGAATATTGGCCAAATGCAGGCAAGTGGACTAATTTAGTTCTGTTTGGCATGGATAAGTTGGAGGAGAAAGTGAGGTCTGCAGATGCTGGAGATCAGAGCTGGAAATGTGTTGCTGGAAAAGCGCAGCAGGTCAGGCAGCATCCAGGGAACAGGAGAATCGACGTTTCGGGCATAAGCCCTTCTTCAGGAAGAAGGGCTTATGCCCGAAACGTCGATTCCCATGGATAAGTTGGACTAAAGGGTCTGTATCTGGGCTGTATGACTATATGACTCTGCCTAAATACAGGAGGGAGTTGGATTTGTTTATTTCTGAAAGGCTGCTTATTTTGGCTTATTGGTTTTCTTGCCAAATTGAAGGCAATCTATATAGTTCTATTTACTTTGTAGCTTCAGTTTTATAAAGCAATAATAACTCCTACAAAATCAACATTATGATAATGATCAGATAATCTTGATTTTATGTTGCTGATAACTGAATAAATATTAGACAGGACATTCTCCTGTATTATTAGTTTAATCTGATCCAAGAATTACAAAATATAATCCCATTCTGACAGTTTTATTGCTTGAAGTTTAGTTCAATCTTTTCTTGGATCTTCAGATAATGTAATAGTGATCATAAAATGCAATGTAGATATTTGCAGAACTATAATTACTTTATGGCAAATAACATGGATGTATCCACTGTATGGTGCATACATAAAGGGTATAGCTGTAAAAATCAATCTCAAATAAAAGTAGACGCATGAAAAATTAAACCTTTTAATCTAAGTTAAATCAAGTCGACCTTCATTTCTCAGGGATTAGTCAAAAATTTGAGAACCAATGTGTAATTGTGGAGTTGTTTAGAATGGTTTACAGTGCTAAAGATCAGAAGATAATTCAATAATCAAGACAAAATGCCTTTAGTCACAAGCACCAATTGCCCTAAAATTCAGGTGCCAATAGATACTCAAAATGTCTTTGAAAAAGAGTATCAAGGAGCCAGCTGTATTTAAACTCAAAGTTAAACAATTACCCAAGGAGACAAAAAATTGCGCAGTTTCAAGAAAGCTTAATGCTTTTGATCACTTAAAGACTGGAGAATGATATCAAGAAACAAGAAATGTCAAATTATTTTTATACTTTATTCCATTGGTTATTTAAAAGATGAAAAATGATGGAGGAATATTATTGAAGAACAGACAAGGGAAATAATGACTGCTGACAGTCAAAAATAAATCTACAAAATGTTTAAGATGACAGAATAAAGTTTATCTTTGATTTAATTTGAGTTTTTATTTCATGCTATATGAGCCCAAATCACCTCTCAATAATATCATTCATATAAAATTTGAACTTTAAATTCTAGCTCAATATGTTTGAAAATTTGACTTTTCAGTTCGTATGTAATATAATTAGGACAAATACAGCCATGGAGTTAGCACAATCATATACAACAACTGGCAGTGTTTTGGCAATATTGTTCATGTAGCTGTATTAACTGCAGCATGTTTGACGATAATTCAGCCAGAATTCTCCAAAATGCTATCGTTGCTGATCCTGTAAGATGAATCCTCACCATAGTTCATCATGGTGTAAGATCCATCTGGTAGATTTGCTGACACCATTTGCTTTCTTGGTAGGGGTCTACAGGTTTTCTTGGTAATAGTCAGAGTTGTACAGCACAGAAACAGTCCCTTTGGTCCAACTTGTCCATGCCGACCAGATATCCTAAACTGATTTAGTCACAACTGCCAGCATTTGGCCCATATCCCTCTAAACACTTCCTATTCATTGTCATAGAATCAAACAGAACAGAAACAGACCCTTCGGTCTGAACAGTCCATGTCAAACTAACTAGTCTCACCTACCTGCTCCAGGCCCATATCCCTCCAAACCTTTCCAAATCATGTACTTATCCAAATATTTTATAAATGTTATAATTGTACCTACATCCACCACTTCCAAAGTTCATTCCACATGCGATCCACCCTCAATGTAAACAATTTGACCTTTAGGTCGTTTTTAAATCTTTCTCCTCTCACCTTAAAAATATGCCCCCCAGTTTTCAAATCCCCTAACCTAGAGAAAAGAAAACTATCATTAACTCTATCTATACCCCTCAATATTTTATAAACTTCAATAAGGTCGCCTCACAATCGGAATTCAATGTGCTCAGTTAAAGTGATGTATTGAAGTTGGGGGTTTGGGCATTTTCTTGTTAGAAATGGTCAATACTGACAAATATTGCCTATCTTTGCTCACCCAATTGTTTATGTACCCTTCTAGATGCCTTTCAAATGTTGGAACTGTACCCACCTCCACAAGCTCCTCTGGCAGCTTGTTCCATAAAATCACTATCCTCTGTATAGAAAAGTTGGCCCTCAGGTCCCATTTGAATCTTTTCCCTCTCACCTTAAACTTATTTTCCTCTCATTCTTTTAAACTCAAGTGAGTATATTCCAAAACTGCCCAATCTCTTCTCATAAGACAAGCCTTTCATGTCTGGAATAAATCTAGTGAACCTTCTCTGAACTGCCTCCCATGCAATTACATCCTTAATAGGTGGAATTCACTGTGAGTAAACCTGAGGTGTTCCAACCTGATCTGAGATAGATACATAAAAGTATATTCTAAATGGTGAGAAGCTGAGAATGGTGGAGGAAGAGGAGAAAGTGAGAGAGTTCAGAGTTCAAGTGCAGAAGTCACAAAGCCAGAGAACACACTTAACTGATTGCACTTTCAACTGCCCAAACTCAGCAGAAAACACATCAAACCTATACAGCCCAACTTCATAATTTAACCCTTTCAGCTCTTCCACCACCAACCAGAATCTTGTTCTAGCAAATCGATGCCTATTGATAGGTCACCCCTGTCAGGTAAAATGCATGATTGGTATCTCTACAGTATTTGGGGTTTTAACTAGGCTTTTGAGCACCTATCCCATCAACTATATAAGTGGTTACAAATAGGTTTTCCAAAGCTCGAGGAGCTATAGAAGTGCAAGCTGTTATTTTTAAAACAACCATCAGTGAGGCCTTCAAACATGGGAAGTTTGAAGAGCCAGCTCTCGGAGTGAACAGATCGTCTGACACTCCTGTTTATATCTGTCAGTGGTTTACTTACAGACACATTGAATCTCTAATTGCAACATGTGTTTTTACAAGACATATAAAAGACAACTGGAGATGTGAATTCCATGGCTCTTTGCCAAAGCCCTGTGTGGATCAGACTAGGTCCTGAGAAGAATCCCGGAATGTCACACATGAAGGTGCCAATGGAATTTCAATCAGCAACCCTTCAAAAGGAGAATTTCAATCAGCAACCCTTCAAAAGGAGAAATGCAAATCAAAGCAAACTGAACAGTAATCTGTGGCTACAGGAAAAGTGAGCAGCTGATTGTTCCTTTTCACAGAATGCCATCTCTTGTGAATTACGTCCCAAACTGCAAACAAGTTTGCATTTTATCCTTCCTGTAATATATAAAAAAGGGCCTAAAAACAGTCTCAACCTCTGGTCTGTGTAGGTTAGTGGGCTGAAATGCTAATTTATATTAGAATGCTATGAAATGCTAGTGAAATTAAATGCAATCAAATGCAATGAAATGCTAGTGTGGATTAGAATGCAATGAAGGTTTGACTTGAGGACAGCTGTTAGATATCTCTGCACTGCTGGAAGCTAGGTGAGCTAGTGGTATGGACTAGGCCAGACCACTCAGAACATTCTTGAGCCAGCAACCCAGACCATAACTTTGCAATTTGTTTTGTTAAGTGTACAGTGAAAGTTACCCGGAGTAAGCTAGTTAGGTTGACGACTGGGTTTAAAACAGACAAAAAATATATTCGCAAAAATCACACAATGAAACACAAAGAACAGAATAAAGAACCCCTACAGAACTCCGTCAATCCAAACTAGACTTAATTATGCTGTTCCAAATATACACAACAGTCCCAATAAGTAAAACCTCTTAAAACACAGTAAAAAAAATGGAACAGATGCGTACAGGTTGAAGTTAGAAGGGTAGAAAGAGGGAGAGAGAGTTTCTACACTGCTCACTGTTGAACTCCCAACTAGTTCTGGACTGGACTGAACTGAACTGCTAGAGAGCTGACCACTCTCCTTTCATTTTACAGGTCACTTCTAAACATGATCACTTTGGCCTGAAGTCTCATCTGTTTACATGTAAACAAAAAGGCCTCGCAATACCCTTTAATCTCTATACCAATTAGGAGCAGGAGATGTTTACAACCCCTATGAAAAAAACCAAGGACACAGTATCCTTGAGAAAAGGAACAGCTTTTAGAAAAAAGGGACCAGCTTTATGACACTAGTGAGGTCACAGTTAACAAGGAAACCAGGCAAAAGCCCTACTCACGGTTCCACGTTCCAGGGTTTCCAAAGGCCCATTTTAATGGAAGCAGCTGGTCATTTAAATGGAAACCTGCACCTGGGAACTGCATATGATGAAACAAGACCCACCTTCCAATACATTCCCACGAAATGAGAGTAACTGGTTTTGGGGGCAGGACTCATGACTCTGGCCATTTTTGCCAGGCAGAATGTCTCTCAACTCTGATGAAAATTGAGACGTGTGAGTTGTGAAAAGAAGTTATTTTTTCAAATAATATTATGTTTTTGAAATGATGACAATGGAACTCCGTAGTACTAACAGTAATATTAAACCTTTGAAGTTTGTTTTTTGTAAAAAAAAAAGGGACATGCAGCCTAAAAATGGCTGCTGATATAAACTCAGTGATTATCTTAAGGAATTTCACAACCAATGAGATGTGAAGGAAGCTTCCAAGCTTGAAAGACAGAAGTGCAAGACAAACTGAACTGTCATCTCATGGAAGTTATGTGGAAGTTATGTGCCTGATGGCATTTATCCTAGGATTCTCTGGGAAGCAAGGGAGGAGATTGCAGAGCCATTGGATTTGATTTTTATGTCCTCGTTGTCTACAAGAGTAGTGCCAGAAGATTGGAGGCTAGCAAATGTGGTTCCCTTGTTCAAGAAGGGGAGTAGGGATAACCCTAGTAACTATAGGCCGGTGAGTCTCACTTCTGTTGTGGGCAAAATCTTAGAGAGAATTGTAAGGGATAGGATTTATGAACATCTGGATAGGAATAATGTGATCAAGGATAGTCAGCATGGTTTTGTGAAGGGCAGGTCATGCCTCACAAACCTTATTGAATTCTTTGAGAAGGTGACTAAGGAGGTGGACGAGGGGAAAGCGGTAGATGTGGTGTACATGGATTTTAGTAAGGCGTTTGATAAGGTTCCCCATGGTAGACTACTGCAAAAAATACGGAGGTATGGCATTGAAGGTGAGTTGGAGGTTTGGATTAAGAGTTGGCTGGCTGGAAGAAGACAGAGGGTAGTAGTTGATGGCAAAGGTTCATCTTGGAGTGCCGTCACTAGCGGTGTTCCGCAAGGATCTGTTTTGGGACCATTGCTGTTTGTCATTTTTATAAATGACCTGGAGGAGGGGTTAGAAGGTTGGGTGAGCAAGTTTGCGGATGATACGAAAGTCGGAGGAGTTGTAGACAGTGAGGAAGGATGTGGCAGGTTACAGCGGGATATAGATAAGCTGCAGAACTGGGCAGAAAGGTGGCAAATGGAGTTCAATGTAGCTAAGTGTGAGGTGATTCACTTTGGTAAGAGTAATAAAAAGATGGGGTACTGGGCTAATGGACGGATACTTGGTAGTGTGGATGAGCAGAGGGATCTTGGTGTCCATGTACACAGATCTTTGAAAGTTGCCACCCAGGTAAATAGTGCGGTGAAGAAGGCATATGGCGTACTGACTTTTATTGGTAGAGGAATTGAGTTCCGGAGTCCTGAGATCATGTTGCAGTTGTATAAGACTCTGGTGCGGCCTCATCTGGAGTATTGTGTGCAGTTTTGGTCGCCATACTATAGGAAGGATGTGGAGGCACTGGAACGGGTGCAGAGGAGGTTTACCAGGATGTTGCCTGGTATGGTAGAAAGATCGTATGAGGAAAGGCTGAGGCACTTGGGATTGTCTGGGCAAGAGGCGTATTTTATGTTTCCCTTTCAAGAATACACAAGAATAGGGGTTAAATGCCAATTTAATCGTGGTTGGTGTGCACGTGGATGAAGATGTGCTAGTGAACTAAAGTGCTCATGTGTGCCAATGAGGTGAGCTCCTTACGTGTAATATCCTGAATTCAAACATCTGTGTGCTGTGATGATCACAATCAAATAACTGCCCACTAGTTATCACTACATTGTAAGGAAAGGACTCTCACTTTGTCCCCTAGAAATCAACTAACAAGCAAGCCAGTCAAAAATAAACAGGACAGAAAGATTTCAAATAACCTGGAAAGCTAGGAATGTAGAAATTAATTGTTCAACTATCAACATTCCATTATTTAATCTTCATGAAGGACCCATAGTGTCTGATCCATATCTGTAATTTTAACTTCTTTTGTATTAACTTTTCAGTTTTAATCTGTGTGTATATGTGTTACATTATTATGCCTTCTTGCAATTAGTAATTAATAAACTCACTCATTCATTAACTCTAGAAAGGCTGGTTAAATTGGTTCCTTTTAAATATAAATTCATTTGGTCTGGGAGAAATGCACAAGGAAAGGGATCCATTGTAAATTAATTTTTCTGCAACCAACTGAAGGGACGAGTGAACAAAGAAGTGGAGCCAATTCATCCTACCTCACCTAGGAGCTTGACAGTTTAGAGTATCTTGTTCAGAATTGTAATAACTTGGGGAATCAGACTTGGGATCTGGTCATGACAGGAGGTCTACTCATGGATCTAATGCAGTGAGCTCAACATTTTTTCTGGCAAAATATTTTATATTTCATTCTTGCTTTGTCCCTGTGTGTGATGACATTGCAGTGGCATACGGACAAAGAATATTTGAGACGTAAAGTGTATTGTTAGATATGTTAAGCCAAATGATGTAACATCGTTGACCACAAAACACTTATTAGCAATTCTGAGGTTGCGTAAAATGCTAAAGAAGTAATAGTTATTATTTTTCTTTCCTCCTTTCATTCAAAAAAGAGTATTTAAAGGTGAATTAGACATGTACATGAGGGAAAAAGGAAGAGAACAGAACGCTGTTAGATTTAGATGAAGTAGTATGGATGGAGCATAAGCAGCCAGACAAACCCAGGAGGTTAAATAGTTTTGTTTTTGTGCTGTTAATTCAATGTAATTTTTAAGTCATAAAGAATTAGGATTTCAAGTTCATAACTTCAAAGATTTTGGATAAATAATTCAATAAGTGTTTTCAAACATTACAATTTGATGTCACGAGGAAATTAAACATACTTTGAGTGAATATCTGTAACTGCTGTAGTAGCAAAATAAAACATTACCTGCAGACTGAGTGCTAGTTATCCCGCAGGGCAGATCATTCCTATTTGCCAGACGGCTGATGTTCCCTTTGAATATAAAATGTAACACAATGAAGTAATTAAAGCACTTAAATGAGCTATTCTTGAAATAAATTAGGGAGGAGAAGAAAGTTTCTCCCTAGTCTCCTCACGTTTTCAAACAACTGAAGCAAACGATAGTGAAATTCACATCTAAAGAACTTCCTCTAATGCCTCTGGTCATTGCACCTTCTCTATTAATTTCACCAATACTCTCAAATTATAAATGCAAAACTACCCGCAATAATAATAATAAAAGGGTGGTTTGCAACACCTACAGGCATTATATAATACTTTTGATGTCGTAAACATCCCAAGGCAGATCAAATTAAGGTTGGCAGTGAGCCAACAAAGTGACTTTTGGACAGGTGGCTAAAGAGAGAGTAGGGTTTTAAGCAGCATCTTAAAGGTGGAAGGGCACAGAGATTTGGGAACATATTTCCTGGTTTTCAATATTAAAACACAAGGGATTATTTGTAATGTCAATGCCAGTTAATATCTTCACAACTAATTGGTGATAAGTCTGTTACATTAATCTTTAATAATATTCACCAGCATCAGGAGGCATTAGGCCTTCACAACAGTTTCCTACAGGTCAAGGGATTTAGTAGTATTTCTTTCAGCAGAAGAATCCTCTGAAATCAACTGCTCTGTCAGAAAATGGTTGACCTTTCAAATGGGTAAAGAGTAGCTGTGTTTGCTAAGTCTAGTGAAATTATGAACATTCATGTTGAATATACTGATGATTTAATTATACGTGGAGTTACCAAAGCAATTTTCTTGTTTTGGTGATCTGTATCCATCAACACATCACAGCTCTATTTATCATTGGCTGCATCCCTTTATGAAGTCCTTTGATTGGCCTAAGGACCAGAAGGAAAATAATTGACATTTTCTGAGAATTCCATTGACTATTCCAGAGTGAAAATGTTTACAAAATGCGAGTGCGATTCCTAGTTAGTGCCAGAATAAAACTCTGAGTAGTTACAATGTAATTTGATGTTAAATACAAAATTGGTACAATACTAAAGGTTATTTCATTTAAGAACCAGTATACATTTAGTCTTGGATTAGTGTGTGTCGTTATCATCAGCATTGGATTAAATCAGCAAGATTTTGATTATTTGAATAGATGTTTGAAAGTTGCAAGTTAGCATTTATTTATGTCAGTAAGCTTCTTAATTTTTGATTTTTATTTTGCCCATTAATTGCATGTGGTACTATTTTCTTCATTGCCTAATATTCTACACCAGTCTCAATACCCTAGTTACTCCTCTAACCTCCTATGTACTATTCTAGACTCTACGTACTCATATATGGTGCTAGCTCTGAGTCCACAGTGTTCTGCTGTAGACTGTGAATCCAGTCTTTTGCCCCAGTCTCTAAATAAAAATCAGAAGAACTGCTGTTGCAGAAAGAAAAATAGAGATTGCTGGAAAAGCTCAGCAGGTCTGGCAGCAATATAGAGAGAAATCAGTGTTAACGCTTCAGGACAAGTGGCCCTTCCTAGAACAGTTGACCTAAAATGTTAACTCTGATTTCTCTCCACAGACCTGCGGAGCATTTCCAGCGATCTCTATTTTGGTTGCTCCAATCTCTACTGTACTGCAACAGCTCCAAGTAATAATCTGCTACATTCTCTTGAGTTAAGACAATGCCTTCAATATGTTACCTCAGCTCTTAGTTCCCATGTGCTACACCTGGTTTTGATCCTCAATATTCTTCTCTAGCCTCTGACTCACAGATACTTAGCTTCTTCTGTGTTCCTTCTTAAAACCAGAAAAAGCTGAAAAGAGCAGATTAAATTTAATGCAGACAAGTGTAAGGTGATACATTTTTGGAGGACCTGTGATTCATGTACATTGATCTTTGAATCTGGCAGGACCTACTAAGGAAGAGATTAGCAAAGTTTATGAGATCTTCATAAATTGAAGTACTGAGTGCACTACAATCTGTCTTCTGAAACCCCCCTCCCTGGCTCCTCCAAGCTGATGTCTAACAACAAATGTGAGGAGCTCATGGATTTCTTGTCATGAAGAATAAGACCATCCAACCAGTTCCCATTGTCACTTCACTTTTTCTTCCAGGTCACTTCCTCTAAACCTTTGCCCCCTGCCATGGCCCTGATATCACAACATCCTGTCATTTATTTTCTGGGTCTCCTGTGTAGTCTCTAAGCTTTATTTGGGACCCAACTCCTGCTCCATTGACCATATTCCAGCAATACTGTTGAGCATCTAGCCTCTCTACCTGGCCCCCTGTAAACTAATATTGTTAAAAGTTCTCTTTTTCAGACATTGCTCACCTCTCCTTCAAAGAGATTTTCTCCCCCTTCCCTAAAGAAAACCTAATTCTCGACTTCTCTGCCCGGCAAAATATTGCCTCATCTCCAATCTCCTTTTCCTCTTCAACATGTTGTCAAATTTAAAATCAGTTCAACTCTTTCCCAATGTTCCATGTCTGAATTGTCATAATTCAGTTTCTTCCTCTGCCACAGTATGAAAATGAGTCACATCAAAATCCCAAGTTGTACCTTATGTGACTGTGACAAAGTAAACTACCTTTGTGCTGGTTCACCTGACTAGAACCATTGACATAAATGACCATGACATACTCCTCCATTATCACTCCATTGTCATCCTGTCATCCAATGGGGAGGGGGGAGGTGTAATGCATATTACAAGGATGCAAACAAGGACAAATGTAAACCTTGCTCCACCAAGTAATAATGTCAGGACTGATCTAATTTAACCTCAACTCTACTTTTCTGGATCTCCCTGCTAACTTTTCCAACCCTTGGTAATCAGGAATTTATCCATTCCAGCCTTAAAAATATTGAAAGGCCACTGCCTTTTGACGAAGGGATTTCCAAACACTCAACACCCTGTCAGTGAAAAAAAAATTCTTCATCTTGGTCTTAAATGAGCAATCCCTTCTTTTCAACCTATGACCCCAACTCCTAGATTCTCCCACAAGAGAAAACATGCTTTTGACATCGCCGGCTTCAGGGCGCACTGTATGGGTAAGGAGGTGAAGGGGACCAATGCTGTGAATGTAGGCTGGAGCATGTGATGCAGAGGGAACACGATGCATGGGATATGGTGTGCTGCAGGAGGGAAGATAGATGATAGGCATGGCCTTGACAGACAGCAGTGCAGCATGCTGGAGGGTATCATCAAATGTTAGTCATGGGCTCACGGGTAGACAAGATATTGGAGTCTCAATTTGAGGTGATAGTGAGGACACCCAGGGTTTCAGTTGAGATGCATATGGTTTGGGGAGAGGGGGATATGATGACAAGGCTGAGCCTGGTACTCACAGTGTCCAGCATGACCTGTGCTGCCGTCTATGATCTGTGGATTGCTAAAAAGAGACTTGCAAATAGAAAATGGCTGCAAACACACTCAGTTCTGTGGAATGGGAGATTTTTCAAGTACCAATTGTATCAATTATGCACGTGCAAAGTGAAGGTTCACACTAGTTTCATTGATATCATGTGTGCATGTGAAACGCATGCAGAATGTAAGTATTTAGGGTGCAAACGCAGGTCACAGGCAATGTTCACTATGTCCTTGGTTCTTGAAAATCGCAGATAGACACCACCATGCAGCATAACTATCACAGACAACCTTAAAAGAGGCCCCTGTAGCCCACAATCAACATAATTAATGCAAAACCTATAAAGGTGTAAATATGATTCCTCAGCTGTAAGCAAAATGTAAGAACCCCCATTATGCAATGATGCCTTTCATGAGTGATGTGATGCTGGGGATAGGGGTTCAATGCTCATGCAGCATTTATACTCTGTTATTATCTCTTTGCTACATGAGCAGTAGAACATTTGCCAAACTAAAATCCTATGTAGAACTATCAAAAATCTGTTATTCGACAACTCTCCCTATTGGAATGCAACATGTTTCATTCTATGGAGAACCACTGGCTCTCATTTGTACGGGATGCGATGCTGATTATTCTCATTGGTACAAACCTGTTCTGTTCCAAATGTTCACGGCACAGATTTACTGTAGGCATGACTGATGGACCCTGCCATAGCAGGAGTTATTATTGCAATTGCTGCCATGCAACAACAGTGAAGGGAGATGAAAGAGCAACAAACGGGCCAGCATGCCCTGGACCGGCAGCAATCTACAAGGAAAACTGAACAGCATCCACCACATGAGGAGGTCCAGAGTCAGAGACAGAGGAGGGCCTCAAGACATTTCCTCCAGATGAGTGAGCTGCAATGTCAGCGCAGGCTAAGGATGAGCGGGGAACTCTGACCGAACTATCACAGATGCTGGAGTGGGCTCTACAACCTGAAGTACTGGGTGGCCATCCTATTCTGTTTGCTGAAAAGGTCACAGCTACATTGACTTTCTATGTGACTGGGGACGTCGGTGGGAAGTCTCAATTGTCCACCCACAATTGCATCAAGAGTGATGCCATTTAAACCTGATCAGACTGGTTCATTTTGTTTGGTGGCAAGGTCAGTGCTGCAATCCAGACAACAAGTTTCAGCAACATAGCTGACTTCCCCAGTTGGAGGGCGCAATTGACTGAATACATCACACTGAGATGGCCATATCACAATGCAGCTGAGTTCATCCATGGGAAAAGCTTCCATTCCATCAATGTGCAAGTGATCTGTGATCATCGGTATCACATCTTAGAGATTTGCATCTGATATTCTAGGAGCCACCATGACTGTAATCATTGAGAATTTCCTTGCAAGGCTTGTTACTTAAGGACAAGGATTACCCACTGTGACCATGACTGATGACTCTATTACACAGTCTCCTGACTGAGGATGAGTGTAGATACAATGCTGTCACTCTTCAACCAGGATCATGCTGGAGCAACTGTTAGGCCCACCGATGGTGAGGCCCCATTGCATGGACTGTTCTGGGGGGACCCTGCAGTACACTACTGACACAGTGTGCTGCATAATTCTTGCATGATGTGCTCTGAACAACTGGTGCAGGAAATGAATGGAATGCTGAGGAATTGAGATGGGAGCCTCCTCCGAGGAGAGGATGAGGAGGTGAAGCAGGAGGAACATCACCTGGTGCATGTCAGAGTGCAGCAACGCCAGGCACTCTCAGCCATGCAGGACCTCACTGACACCCAGTTCCAGTCGATGTGAGCTTGGTGCATTGATCATTCATTGACTGTAAAATACTTATTGCTAAGTCTGCAAGCAGTTTTCATTTATATTCCAGGTGAGAAATTCAGCTTCTCTCTGTTTGATTTCTGTTCTGTTTACTTTCTTGAAACAAAAGATTTTTTTTGTATCATTTGAAGTTCTCCTTGTATATGATGGCACCAGAATGAACAATGATAAGAAGCTGGACCACAGAGGTCATTAGGGAAAAAATAGCAATGCCTTACAGAGGGTTGCAAGACGGAATGTACCTATGGGCCAATGAACAAAGAACTGTACGGCACAGCTACAGGCCCTTCGACCCACCAAGACCTCACTAACACCTGATGTCTTTCTCAGCGAAAAACCTTTTGCCTCTACACTCCCCATATCCCTCTATTTCCTGCCTATTCATATATCTGTCAAGATGCTTCTTAAACATTGCTATTGAATTGGCCTCCAACAACACCTCTGGCAGCACAATCCAGGCACTTCCCACCCGCCTCTCAGGTATAAAAAACCTGCCTCTCACATCTCCTTTAAACATATCCCTTTTTACCTTAAATCTACATCCCCTTCTAGGTGACATTTCTACACTGGGAAAAAAAACTCTGACTATCTATTCTATCCATGCCTTTCATTATGTTGTAAACTTCTATCAGGTCACCCCCTCATCCTTCGATGTTCAAGTGAAAACAAACCAAGTTTGTCCAATCTCTCCTCATAGCTAATACTGCCCAAACCAGGCAACATCCTGGAACATTGTTTCTGTACCCTCTTTAAAGCCTCCATATTCTTCTGATAGTGTGCAATTAGAACTGTACATAATATTCCAAATGTGGCTAAAAACTAAAGTTCTATACAACTGCAACATGACTTGCCAATTTCTATACTCTATGCCCCAACTGATGAAGGGAAGAATGCTAGATACCTTCTTGACCACCTTATCCGCTTGTGTTGCCATTTTCAGGAAACTGGACCTAAATGCCTAGATCCCTCTGTGTGTTGATGGTAAATTTGCCATTTACTGTACACTTCCCTCCTGCATGACATCTCCTAAAATGCATCACCTCACATTTGCCCTGATTAAACTTCATCTGCCATTTCTCCTCCCAAGTCTCTATGTCCTCTGGCAATTCTCCTTACTATATAAAGCTCCCCCAATATTTATGTCATCTGCAAACTTACTAATCAGGCTATTTACATTCTTTTCCAAATCTTGATTATCCGGCATTCAATTATCCGATTATCGGATTATCCAATGATTGGCTAAACTATGTTATCAAGCATTCAATTATCCAGAATTTGATTAACCAAACAAAATACTCCCTACCCGTGTCCTTCAGATAATCAAGGTTCCTCTGTAAATACATATTACAAAACAACCAAGGTCCTAGCACTGATCCTAGCGGAACACCACTGGCCAGAACTCTCCAATCTGAAAAACACCCTTCCACTGCTACTCGCTGCTCTCTATGACCAAACCAATTCTGTATCCAGCTTACCAGCTCAGCTTATCCCACATGAGTCCACCTTTTGCATCAGCCTGCCATAAGGGACCTATTCAAAGACCTTGCCAAAGACCTCATTTACTACCCTGACCTCATCAATTATCTTTGTCACTTTCTCAAAAAACTTAATCAAATTTGTGAGACACAGCTTTTGCCAACAAAGCCATGATGCCTATCGCTAATATGTCCATGAACGTGAGTAAATCCTTTCCCTAAGGAACTTCTCCAATAATTTCCTTGGCACTTGTGTGAGGCTCACCAACCTGTGATTGAGTACAGGACAATGATTAGACCACTGTTGGAATATTGGATGCAATTCTGGTCTCCTTCCTATTGAAAAAATGGTGTGAAACTTGAAAGGGTTCAGAAAAGATTTACAAGTATATTGCCAGGGTTGGAGGATTTGAGCTATAGGGAGAGGTTGAATAGGCTAGGGATGTTTTCCCTGGAGCATTGGAGGCTGAGGGGTGACCTTATAGAAGTTTATAAAATCATGAGGGGTATAGATAGGATAAACAAACAAAGTCTATTCCCTGGGATGGGGGCCCAGAACTAGAGGGCAGAGGTTTAGGGTGAGAGAAGAAAGATATAAAAGAGACCTGAGGGGCAACCTCTTCACTCAGAGGTTGGTACGTGTATGAAATGGGCTGCCAGAGGAAGTGGTTGAGGCTAGCACAATTGCAACATTTAAAAGGCATCCAGATGGGTATATGAATAGGAAGGGTTTGGAGGGATATGTGCTGGGTGCTGGTAGGTGGGACTAGATTGGGTTGGGATATCTAGTCAGCATGGACGAGTTGGGACTGAAGGGTCTGTTTCTGTGCTCTACATCTCTATGACTCTCTGACTCTAATTACCCCAAGAAACATGTTGACTTTTCTCAAGTCTTCTGGGACCTGTCCTGTGACTGAAGAGGATACAAAGATTTCGTGCCAGGACCCAGCAATTTCCTCACCTACCTCCATCAGCATTCTGGGATAGATCCCATCAGCTCCTGGGAACATGTCTACCTTAATGCTTTTCAAAATACGCAACACCTCCTCCTTTTTTTTATTGACTTACCCCAGAATATCAATATACCATTCCTGAGACTCATCATCCACCATGTCCTTCTTCTTTGTGAATACCAATGCAAAGGTTTTGTTAAGGACCTCACCCACTTTCTCCAAATTCCTTAAGTAAGGACATTTCCAGTATATGGCCAGGCACTTAAGCAGTGATTGGGGTAGGAATATGCTGCTGCATGTGGAAGGAAGTGTTAGGCATGCCTCCCTATGTCTATGCTGTGAGAAACACTGGTTTGTGGCTACTGTGCCACTTCATTGACTTTGAAGGGCATCTCTGAACAGTCAATGTTTGTCTGAGTGCATGGTCAGGATTTTCCAAAATGACACACCAGCAGGGATGACAGTCTAACTGAGGACCTCCCATCGGTGCTCAGTGTTTTCAGAGTATTAGAACTGGGGAGTACTGGTGAGAAATAGAATTGGGCTAGCACTAGATAAGAGGGGCACTTTAGCAGTGGGGTAAGTTTTTAATGGGTTGAGTTTGGGACAATTGTGCGAAAAAATTAGTGAGGCCTCCTGGAGAGAAATGCTCCATGAAATCTGAGAAAAATGACACTTTTCAAAAATATTGAGAGGTTCAGCCCAATGAGACTGCTGACTGCTTTTAGTGCTATATGTGGTGTGTCAGCCCTTTAGGTTTTAGTATAGAGAAACCAAAAGCAAGCAGTTAGCTTATACTATTACCAGATTCCATCCCTGCCTCAACTCTTCTGCTGTTTAAATCTCACATCTCCATGTCTGTTATCTCCTCTAATCCCACAATCCTCCAAAGTCTGAGCTCCTCTAATTCTGGCCCCTTTAACAATATTTCCTTTTAAGCTGTGAGATCACTCAGAAGTGATCGTCTTCACATTGACTTCTGCTTCTGAAAGTCTCACAGTGACTGGAAAAATTAAAAGCACCACAGATCTTCAATTTCAATTATTCCACTATTCCTTAGTGGGTCTGCTGTCAGCTGGTGAGGCCCATAATACTGGAATTCCTTCCTGAAGCATCTCTTCTCCTTCAAAAAGCTCTTGTAAACCTACAATTTTACCAATGTTTCATTCCTTTGCCCTTATATTTCTCCATGTGGTTCAAGGTCTTTTTTTAATATAATGCTTTTGTGAACTATCTTGAGATGTGGTGTTAAATAAGCACTTGTTGTTGATGATGAATCCTCAACATACTCCTGCAGCCTCTTTTTCTTGAATGAGCTCCTCCAATTTCTTAGAGTGAAACAATTGCAAAGTGCTTATGGACAAGCTTTGAAAGATTCAATTTTAACTGTTTTCACAAGGGTCACGAGGAAATGTCAACTTCAAACTGATTCATTTGGAACATCTGTCAGTTCTTAGGGATTGAATTTTATTGTGAAAAATATACAGAGATGAAAATGTGTGGAAAATGTCTTTTTCGAGAGAGTACCTTACGGTAGAATTTCCTTTTCCTGCAGATAAAATTGTTTTTGAGAGACTGAGCTGCACATTTAGCACCTATTTAAATAAAAGCAAGAAGGATGCTGAAAATCTGAAATAAAAACAGAAAATTCCAGAGAAACCCAGCAGGTCTGGCAGCAGTGCTATAATAAAAACAGAAACTCATATTAACTCTGTTGCTTTCTCCACAGATGGTGCCAGACAGGCTGAGTTTCTGCCTCATTTTCTGCTTTATTATAGCACCAATTCAATACTACCATTTTAAAGGGTAGAAATACAAAGAATATAATGCACTTGTATCAAATTTCATTCTTGTTACCTTTCAGGCTGTGTGTCACTCTTTTGTTAAAACAGAGAAGAAACGAACTTGAAGCGCTCAGTGTTCACATGGTAACAACCTCAACAGTAACTGCTACTATTAGGTGTACCATGGTAGTATTGTTTCCTGGTGTGGTGAAATACCAATAAATATTGCTCATGAATTAACTGTTTTAGTTGCTAGAGAGATCAGAATGGTTTTAGTTTAAAGTGTTCCTTAGCAACACTTCCCCTGGTGAAACAAAAGAAATGAAAGAGAGAAAAATTAAAATAAAATAACAGGAGATAACGAAATTTACTAAAAGGGGAGAATCAAAGAGTGAGAGAGGAACTAGAGGTAAGAGAAAGTCAGAAAAAGTAATTGGAGGGGATAAAATGTACTTTTTTCTGACTTTCCTCTCTTCATTTATAAGTTTTTTTTAAATCAATGATAACACACACAATAGCTTATTATACAAATGTAATCTTAAATAACAGGCATAAACAGATTTGCGGTCATAGAGGGATAGCTATAGTTAAGCCTGTTCCTGTTTAAATTGCGCATTGATCCATGCATTCTTTTAATCACAATCACAATAGTGAGCTGGCTAGGAAACCTAGCTGATGATTCGCTTCCTGATAACTGAAACTAATATAACACCATTAATCTAATTGAAGTTATGTAATTTGAGCCAAATCAGTCATCAAATGTATGGCTAACTTTAGCAATATTTTACATTTATTTGCTGACCTATTGTAGCATATTGACAAAAGTATTCTGTGTTTGAATTTGTAATACAAAATGAACTGCCCTGAAAACTTGCATCATACTAGTGGTGTATTTACAGTATATATAATAGATTGTACCTTCAGGATATGTGGCATAAGTGGTGTCTATCAATACTACTCTACAACAAAGTTAAAAATCACATAACACCAGGTTATAGTCCAACAGGTTTAGTTGGAAGCACTTCTTCATTAGGTGGTTGTGGAGTATAAGATTGTAAGACACAGAATTTATCGCAAAAGTTGACAGTGTGATGCAGCTGAAATGATACATTGAAAACGACCTGTGAGAGGGTGCATGTGCACAACCATCACCAGCCAGGAGGGTTCTCTCCCAGGGGGGAGCACTTCAGCGGTCCGGGACATTTGGCCTTGGACCTTCGGGTGACCATCCTGCAAGGCGGACTTTGGGTCAGGCAACAACGCAAAGTGGCCGAACACACACACAACACACACACACACACTCTCACAGACACTCACATTCTCCACCACCCCACCACACATATACACTTTTAAGTTTGTGAGGTGAATTTGTACTTGCAAAATTATATTTTATTTTACTCAACATGAATCCATGTAAGTTTCTGTAAATCTCTTTTTTAGAAATAGAATCAGTCTGAAAATTGGGGTACAAACAGACAGACTTAAACCTCACACCTTCAATGCATTGTCTGAGCTGACAGCATCTTTTGTTAAATTTCACGTGAGGATGTAATTTTTAAAAATGTTCTGAGATTTACATATGACAGAACTGAAACCAACATGGTCATTCGAAAAGATGAGAGACTTTACAAAAACCCAGGTCTTTTTCATTACATCATCTCAGTTGCATCACACTGTAAACTTTCGCTATAAATTCGGTGTTTTACAATCACAACCACCTGATGAAGGAGCAGCGCTTCGAAAGCGAGTGCTTCCAAATAAACCTGGTGTTGTGTGACTTTTCACTTTGTACACCCCAGTCCAACTCTGGCACCTCCAAATCACTCTACAACAAAATTCACAAGCTAACTGTGACAATCTACTAAGCTGTTAAAAATTAGTTATTAATGCTGAACCTATCAACCCATCAAAACATGACTGACACACTAGTTGCTGTGCCATTTGCAGACATGCTGATAATGGCCTGAGCAAATGGACCAGGGAGAAGTAGGAATTTGTATCGATTTATCATGCATAGGATCTGCTGGCACTGACCTTTATTTCCACATCTTTTTATCTTCTTACCGTTACTTGCTAACAACTTCATATTTCATGGGTCACGTAAGATAATAGTAGAAAATTATATGTTTGTGCCTTATTTATCGTTTCTGGTTTAGAGTTATGTTAGGTGTCAGGATGGCTTTGTGGGTGAGAGTCTCACCGCAGAGCTTGTGAAATCAAACTACATATCAGAGATGTAAGAGCAAAATCTAGGTCAATGCATAATTGAGGCAGTGCTGCATCACTGGAGGCTCCATCTTTCAGATGAGATGTTAAAACAAGTTTCTGGCTGCTCTCTTGAGCAGTTGTAAAGATTCAATGATACAATTTTGGAGAAGAGAAGAAATTCCCTACCCCCAGCGTCAACCAATACAAATACAAATTAGCAAGAAAAAAACAATAGACCTGAGGATTGGGAATAGTTTAGAAATCAGCAAAGAGGAACAAACGAATAGGTTAAGAAGTAAAAATAGAGCATGAGAGTAAACTTGTAGGGAATATAAGAACTGGCTGTAAAAGTTTCTGTAGATATGTAAAGAAAGATTGTTGAAAACTGATATTGGTCATTTACAGTCAGAAACACAAGAATTTATAATGGAGAATAAGAAATGGCTGAAATGTTAATTTCTTACTTTGCTTCTGTCTTCACAAAGGAAGATACAATTAATATACAGAAATAATTAGGAGCACAAATTTTAGTGAGTGGGAGAAACTGAAGAAAATCTGGATTAGTCAAGAAATTGTGTTGGAGAAATTAATGAGATTGGAGTCTGATAAAATTATGTTGCCTAATAATCTATATCCCAGAGTACATAAGGAAGTAGCCCTAGAACAGTGAATCCATTGATAATTATCATCCAAGATCCTTTAGGTTCTGGAACAGTTTCTACAGATTGGAGGGTATCTAATGTAACCCCACAAATAAAATTAGATTAGATTTCCTAAGGTGTGGAAACAGGCCCTTCGGCCCAACAAGTCCACACCGACTCTCCGAAGAGTAACCCACCCAGACCCATTTCCTTCAGACACTACGGGCAATTTAACATGGCCAATTCACCTGACCTGCACATCTTTGGACTGTGGGAGGAGACCGGAGCACCCGGAGAAAACCCACGCAGACACGGGGAGAATGTGCAAACTCCACACAGATAGTCGCCTGAGGTTGGACACGAACCTGAGACCCTAGAGCTGTGAAGCAGCAGTGTTAACCACTGAGCCACCTGCTGTCCCATAAAAGAGGGAGGCAGAGAGAAAACAGGGAATTATAGTCTAGTCGATAGTGGGGAAGATGCTAGAGTTCAATATCAAGGATTTTGTAGCAGAGCACTTAGAAAACAGTGGTAGAATCCAAAAAGGAAATCATGCTTGACCAAATTACGAGAATCTGTCAAGGATGTAACTAGTAGAGTTAATCTGGGGAACTAGTGGATGTAGTTTATTTGGATTTTCAGAAGGTATTCCACAAAGTGGAATTAGGGAAGTGTATTGATATGGATAGAAAATTTGTTGCTGGAAAAGCGCAGCAGGCCAGGCAGCATCCAAAGAGCAGGAGAAGCTCTGATCTCCAGCGTCTGCAGTCCTCACTTTCTCCTAGAGAATTTGTTGTCAGAAAGGAAGAGTAGAAAAATGGATCTTTTTCTAAATGACAGGAAGTGATTGGTAGGGTACCAGGATCCCAACTATTCACAATGGACATTTGTTATTTAGATGAAAGAACTAAACATAATATCTCAAAATTTGCAGAAGACACAAAGCTGGGTAGCAGAGTACGATTTGAGGAGGATGCAGAGATGTCGCAGTGTGATTTGGACATGTTGTGTGAGTGGGCAAGTGCATGGCAGATGAAGAATAATGTGGACAGATATGAGGTTATCCTCTTTGGTAGTAGAAATAGGAAGGCAGATTATTATTTGAATGGCTGTAAATTGGAAGAGGGGAATGCTCAATAAGACCTGCATGTTCAGTGCACAGTCTCTGAAAGTAAGCACACAGCTGCAGCAGGCAGTAAAGAATAGTGACAGGCTTTGAGTACAAGAGTAAGGATGTCCTGCTACAATTACACAGGGCATTGGTGAGACCACAATTGTATCGTACATAGTTTAGACCTGCTTTTTTGAGGAAGAATGTGCTTGCTAAATAGGGAGTGCAATAAAGTTTTACCAGATTCATTCCAGAACTGACGTCTAAGGAGAGATTGAGTCAGTTTGGATTGTATTCACTGAATGTATGAGAATAGGGGGGTGGAATTCTCATCGAAACCTATAAAATTCTAAAAGGACTAGTCAGGTTAGATGCAGGAAGAATGTTCCCGATGTTGGGGGAGTTCAGAACCAAGCTGTTACATCATTTTAACGGTAAGTGGTGAAACTTTCAGGACTGAAATGAAAAGAAATTTCTTCAGCCAGAGACTGGTGAACCTGTGGAACTCACAACCACACAACATGGTTGAGGCCAAAATTAAGAAAAAGTAGAGTTCTTGTGGCTGAAGTGATCAAGGTAAATGAGATATTAAGTTTGATAATCAGCCATGACCATAAAGAATGGTAGAGCAGGCTCAAGGATTGAATGGCCAACTCCTGCTCCTATCTTCTATGTTTCTATATCACTAACACAGATTCTCTGGTTGTGATCACATTGCTGTTTCTGCAAATTTAGCCTGTATAAATTGGCTGCTGCATTTTCTATGACATCTACACTTGAGAAGCATTTTGTTTTAGCTACGTAGCAATTTTGGAAGTCCTGAAGGCTTAACAGTCTCCCTTTCCTTTATAATGCAATGGGAGTTTGCCACGCCATAAAGTAACAGAACATAATTCGCTGCTGCTGATGACCCGCAGTGCCTCATGGATGACAGTTCGAGTTACGAGAACATCCTGAAGTCTGTCCATTTAGCACAATGGCAGTACCAGCCTTGGCTATCTATTTCCCCTACCTGGATTTATCTAGGCAATAAGTTCGGAGTTATCTTTGGATGATGTGTCACATTGTAATGAAAGTTAGACAAACAAGTTACGGTTATGAAGAAATAACATCCAGAAACATCAGCATGATTAAAACAATTGGCAAAAAAAATCAGCATGTCTGTAACAGTAGGTAAATGGTGGCTCATCAAACTGGAGGATGGTACACATTGGTGTTTCCCAAGATTCAGCACTAGGAACATTGTTTTATACAGTCTTCACCCTGGAATACAGAGGAAAATATTGAAACTTGGAGATGTGGCAAACAGTATAGATGATACTAATTAACTGGAACAGAATATAGCAGAATGGGTAGATAAGTGGCAGATGGAATTTAACACAGAATATGTTTCGGTAGAGGAAATAGGAGAAGGAATATAGATTATAAACAAAAACAGAAATTTCTGGAAAGCTCAGCAGGTCTGGCAGCATCTGTAGAGAGAAATCAGAGTTAACAAGTCCAATGAGCGGACCAATGGTAGCCAGGAAAATGTTTTTTTATGCAAAATATAGGGTGTGGGGAGAAGGGAGGGTGTAAATGAAAGGTGAAGGTAGGGCCCAAAGGGGGAGAAGAACAGTTGGACAGACAAAGGAATGGATAACAATCAGCCTAGGAGAATGAACAGCTACTACTGGGTACGATTAGTGGCTAACAATGGGTTGTGTGTAATAGCCTGGCGATTACAAGGCCTGGTGTGTGGGGATTGCGGTAAGAATATGGGAAAAGGTGCCGCAAGCCCTAAAATTGTTGAACTCAATATTGAGTCTAGAAGGCTGTAGGGTCCCCAAGCAAAAAATGAGGTGCTGTTCTTCCAGCTTGCACTCAGCTTCACTGGAGCACTGCAGCAAACCTGAGACAGAGATGTTATTCAGTTAACAAGGTGGTGTGTTGAAGGACATAGATTACATCTGTCTGTAATAAAGATTATCTCAGCAGAATGAGAATGAAGATTTGGTTGAAAGTCAGACTCCATGTAAAGCAGAGTCAAAGAGTGTGCTGCTGGAAAAGCACAGCTGGTTAGACAGTATCCAAGGAATAGAAGTGTCGGCGTTTCGAGCATAAGCCCTTCATCAGGAATGAGGTTTGTGGCCCAAGGGGCCCAATACTGCCTGACCTGCTGTGCTTTTCCAGCACCACACTCTTAATCTCTGATCTCCAGCATCCATAGTCCTCACTTTCTCAAAAGGACATCCAAAACAAAGACAATCCTCCAGTGGAGAAATTATTTGTAGAAAATCAGAATCAAAGTCAACGATCTTCAAACCAAAGACTTGTCAATATTTCCTGTAAGAAGAAAATGTATCTGGAGAAAAATGCAACCTCCAGACCACCAAACTTGTGAAGTCATAGACAGGTGGGGAAATAGGTTAATGGTAAATGCATATAGGTATAGAAATAAATGTAGAAATGTTAACTTTGGAGACAAAGGTTTGGAGTGAAAGTTTGTATATGGTAATAATTATGAAAGAGTTAATATTGAAGTTACATTAACTCCGCCCAATCTGATGATGTCACACAGTATTTGGTTACAGAATCAGGCAGTCTTGCATGAGGTCCTGACGAAAACAGACATATCATTTCTGGTTCCAGATAGTTGTAATCATACTAGCTAAGTGGACATTAATTGCACCCATTGCTATCACACAGAATTATACTTGTTCTGTAAGCCACAAGCTCTTTTTTTTTAAACTCGCTAGTAGTCTATCTTGTACCACTGATATTTAGTCAGGCCCTTAGACATAGCATAGAAAAGAGAATAGGTGGCAGCGAACTATCCTAATCACAAACCAACAATGGGTTGTTACCCAAAGCACAACACAAAAGTAATGACCTTCAGACTTAGAAATACGGAACAAACTCCTATTAACCTATTTCCCCACCTGTCTATGACTTCACAAGTTTGGTGGTCTGGAGGTTGCATTTTTCTCCAGATACATTTTCTTCTTACAGGAAATATTGACAAGTCTTTGGTTTGAAGATCATTGACTTTGAATCTGATTTTCTACAAATAATTTCTCCACTGGAGGATTGTCTTTGTTTTGGATGTCCTTTTGAGAAAGTGAGGACTATGGATGCTGGAGATCAGAGATTAAGAGTGTGGTGCTGGAAAAGCACAGCAGGTCAGGCAGCATTGGGCCCCTTGGGCCACAAACCTCATTCCTGATGAAGGGCTTATGCTCGAAACACCGACACTTCTATTCCTTGGATACTCCAATCTTGTATATAACTCTTAGCAGGAATATATGGAGTTCCATTATTTTCTATTTTTTAAAAAAATTAAGCTGCTTATGAAATTGAATGCAGAAATTTATTTCCTTTAATTTCATACATGAATATTTAAAGTGCTGGTGAATGGAACATATGCTGTTAAACTTAACTTCAACTGTCTAACAATGGACTCACACTAAATGTTACAAATTTGCATTTTTTTTTTAATTTAAAAGTAAGCGTTTTCAATGGCTTATGTGCCAAAAAGGAAAGACATGTTGAGAAGAGTACAGTAGTCATCCCATATTACTTCACTTTAAATATTTGGAATTTAGTTTGAAACAGTTAAGTGCTTTAATCATTTAGAAGTCTGTTTCAAAGGTTTCCTCTAGGTTTTAGGAAACAGTGGCTGCCTAAATCGTAGAGGTCAAGAATTGTTTATCTTGATGATTTGAAATCTACAGAACAATTCATTACAACAACAATGGGGATTGGGAGAATTTTAAAACTCAGAAAAAGACCAATTAATTGATAAAGAAAGAAAAAAACCGAATATGAGAGTAGACTAGCAAGACATTTAATCATATCATTGCAAACTTTGCTAAAAGGAGACAAGAAGTCAAAGTTTTTCATCTTGCACTCATTATAACAAGAATGTATGAAACAGACCTGACAAAAAAAAATACACATTTTATACAGCATGAGAAAAGAGTGCTGATTGGTTGAGACATCATTGGTATGGAACTCCAACAAGAATAATTAACTGTCAATCTTAATTCTCAGATTCTCTTAATTCTAGGCAGATAGATTCTAATAATAAAATAAACAGCAATAATAAATAATCAAGGGGAAATAAGAGAAGAAATAAATACAATAATTATCACTAGAGAAAAAACACTAAAGGAACTTATGGGTCTAAAGACCATAGTTCTCCTAGACCTAATGGGATGCATCCCAGGATATTAAAGGAAGTAGCTACAGAGTTAGTGAATGCACAGGTAGTTATCTTCCAAGAATCCTTAGGTCTGGAAAAGTCCCAGAGGATTGAAAAACTGTCAATATAATACCTCTGTTTTAAAAGCGGCAGAAACAAAAACAGGTTAACTATAAGCCAGCTGGCTTAACATTTGGTACTGTCTACTATAAAGGATGTAATGTGATCAAGCAGAGTCAGGATTGCTTCATGAAAGGGAAGTCATACATGAAAAATGTACTAGAATTTTTGAGGTAATGAAAAGGATAGATAAAGAGGAAGGAGTGGATCTATCATATTTGGATTTTCAGAAGGTATTTGATAAGATTACATGTTCGGCTACGTATTAAGACAAGAGCAAATGACATGAGTATGGGTGGAGGATTGGCTAACTTGGTGAAAATAAAGTTGGGATCAGGCGAACATTTTCAGGTTTACAGGCCTATGACTAGAGCATTGCCAAAGGGATCAATGTTGAGGTCTACATGATTTACAATATATACTAATAACCTGTATGTAAAATGAAAATACTATTGCCAAGTTTGCAGATGATACAAAAAAATGTGCAAAAGACAAATAATGAAAAGACACAGAGTCTGCAGAGGGATATAGAAAGGGTAAGCAAGTGGGCAAAAACTTGGCAGATAGAATATAGTATGGAAAATCTAAGGTTATGCACATTAGCAGGAAGAATAGAGGAGGTGAGTATGATTTAAATGGAGAAAACCTTCAGAACACTACAGAACAGAGGGATTTTTCCTCATCCGTGAATCACAAAAAACTGGAACTCGAGCTCAGCAGGCAATGGGGAAGGCCTTTATTCAAAGAGAATGGACTACAAAAATAAGGAGATTTTGCTGAAACTATTTAAGGCATTCATCAGACCACAGTTAGAATACCATAAACAAATTTGGGCCCCTTCTAAGGAAAGATATATCGGATTGATGGTACCCCAAAGAATGTTCATTAGGCTAATACCAGGTATGGCAGGCCTGTCTTATGAAGGGATGCTAAGTAGGTTGGGTCTGTACTTGGAAGAATGAGGGACGACCTTATTGAAATATATAAGATTCTTAGGGGACTAAACAGGGTAGATATAGAAAGGTTGAAAGAAACACTGAGAATGCTGGAGAAACCCAGCAGGTCTGGTAGCGTCTGTGAAGAAAGAAACAGTTCTGAAGAAGTCAGACCAGAATGGAAACCTTAACTCTGTTTCTCTGTCCACAGATGTTGCCAAACTTGCTGAGTTTTTTCCAACATTCTCTGTATTTGTTTCAGATTTCCTCTATACATAGTATTTTCCTTTTTTTAAGTAGAAACATTGTTTTCCCTTGTGGAACATTCAGACCAGGGGGCATAATCTCAGAATAAGTGTAGAGATGAGGAGAAATTTCTTCTCCCAGACAGTAGTGAATCCATGGAATTCTTTACCTCAGAGGGCTAGAGGTTAGGTCATTAAGTAAATTCAAGGTTGCTGTAGACATATTTTTAATCAAGGGTTCTAGGAAAACAATCAAGAAAGTGGAGTTCTGTCAAAGATCACCCAACACGACCTTATAGAGGTTTACAAAATTATGAGGGGCATGGATAGGATAAATAGACAAAGTCTTTTCCCTGGGGTCGGGGAGTCCAGAACTAGCGGGCATAGGTGTAGGGTGAGAGGGGAAAGATATAAAAGAGACCTAAGGGGCAACCTTTTCACGCAGAGGGTGGTAAGTGTAAGTGTATGAGCTGCCAGAGGATGTGGTGGAGGCTGGTACAATTGCAACATTTAAGAGGCATTTGGATGGGTATATGAATAGGAAGGGTTTGGAGGGATATGGGCCGGGTGCTGGTGGGTGGGACTAGATTGGGTTGGGATATCTGGTCGGCATGGACGGGTTGGACCGAAGGGTCTGTTTCCATGCTGTACACCTCTATGACTTGGAAGCACTACCTGTTGGACTATAATTGGTGTTGCGTGATTTTTTACTTTGTCCACCCAGTCCAATACCAGCTCCGAGGAGAAAGTGAGGACTGCAGATGCTGGAGATCAGAGCTGAAAATGTGTTGCTGGAAATGCGCAGCAGGTCAGGCAGCATCCAAGGAACAGGAGAATCGAACAGAATGAATCCTGAAGAAGGGCTTATGCCCGAAACGCCGATTCTCCTGTTCTTTGGATGCTGCCTGACCTGCTGCGCTTTTCCAGCAACACATTTTCAGCTCAATACCAGCTCCTCCACATCATCATCTCATTGAATAGCACACCTGACTCAAATCTGACTGTCCTACTTCTGCCCCTTCATCTTCGTTTTGAAAATATTTTTATAGGTATGTAATTAGGCACAGATTAGTGGAAATACAGGTTAGCCCATTAGATGCAGAAAGATATGAAATGGGGAATAGGTAAATGGAACAAATAAATAAACATAGGGTAGAATCTTTCCAAACACTTAACAAATGTGGGCAATGTTGAAAAATTTGGAAAAATCATGCAAGAAGTTCAGTTTTGACTTCCTACTAGTTAGGAGCATCAAATTGCATTTTCCAATCAAGTTCCTAATGTTGAGTTAAAAATCTTGCTAGTGAATCACATAGGGGACCATTGCTCATTATCTCCTTAATTACTACCTAAATTTACCTTATTAATATGCAGATTCCTATTCTAACACTGCTGGATAGGAATCATTGTCATCCTTCACTGGATTAATGTGTTGGAAAGCAAGCCTCATTACTCTTGCAGTTGTCACAAAAGTTAAACATTTTTAAAATTATATAAAATCCCCCAATTTACCTGTCTTTTAGACCCAGTTTGACAGAAAATATAGAGCAGGTTTCTATACTTAATAAACATTAGTAGTTATTACAAATAAGTAGATTCTAATTGGAGGTAAACAATAATGAACTGTTCATATATAACTACTAGTAAAAATTCTAACCACTTATGAACTCCCTTAAACACGCACACAGACAGAAACAAGACAAAAAAAAGGGATGTTATGCGTGGAGAGAAGGACTAGAAAGACCATTCAATGGTTCTTGTCCCCATGCTTTGCTGAGATGATCCTTTTGGTTTGATAGGATGCTTCACTTTAATTTTCCTTCTCCAGGTACTTCCATCTGTTTACATGGGTACAGGAAAAAATAATTTGGCTTTCTTCAGGCTTGAGATGGTTATTACTACAGTGCCAAAGGTATTACTTTTTCCCTCTCAATGATCCAAATCTTTTTCCATCAAACATTCAAACACACAAGATGTTCTGCTATCAGTGAGCCCATCATTGTTGTTGGCAGACCAAGACAACCTTAACTAGACACCATACCACAGATCAATCAGCTACCCAATCTACATATATAATTTGAAGTTGGGGACCAATGTGTCGTGTGTTAAAGTTTGCAAATGACACTAAGATGAGTGGTAGAGCAAAGTGTGCAGAGGACTATGCAACTTTGCAAAGGGACATAGATAAGGTAAGCAAGTAGGCAAAACTCTGGCAGAGGGAGTATCCGTCCTATGCATTAATCCCAGAAGGTTGGTCTGTGAGTCCAACAGATGATTAAGAAGGCAAATGGAATTTTGTCCTTCATTGCTAAAGAGATTGAGCTTAAAAGCAGAGAGGTTGTGTTGCAGCTGTTCAGCTATGCTGATGAGGCCACACCTGGAGTACTGTGTGCAGTTCTGGTCTCCTGACTTGAGAAAGGATGTACTGGCATTGGAGAGGGTGCAGAGGAGGTTCACTAAGTTGATTCCCAAGTTGAAGGGGTTGGCTTATGAGGAGAGATCAAGTAGACTGGGATTATATTCATTGAAATTTAGAAGAATGAGGAGGGATCTTATAGAAACATATAGAATTATGAAGGGAATAGAAGTAGAGAGGATGTTTCCACTGGTGTGTGAAACTAGGAAGAGGGTACAGCCTCAAAATTAGGGGGAACAGATTTAGGTCTGAACTGAGGAGGAACTTCTTCACACAGAGGGTTGTGAATCTGTGGAATTCCCTGCCCAGTGAAGTAATTGAGGCTTCCTCAGTAAATGCTTTCAAAGTTGGATAGATTTTTTTTAACAATAAAGGAATTATGGGTTATGGTGAGAGGGCAGTAAGTGGAGCTGAGGCCACAAAACGATCAGCCGTGATCATATTGAATGGAGGAGCAGGTTCGAAGGGCCAGATGGCATACTCCTGCTCCTAGTACTTATGTTTGTGCTTAGTAATGTTTCCCAGCCATCCTCCTCCTCTAAACAAAAAAAGGTTCTATGCCCCAGATTGGTAAGGTAACTTGTTTTTTTTATTCTTTGCTTTTCAACTGTCTCTTTGGGAATTTAGAGTAGTAGGAATGGAGGTTAGGGCAATTGAAGGCTCCTCCTGCAGAATGTGGGAGGTAAGGGTCACCACTAGTGGTCCCTGCTGACAGCTTCTGTGGGAAGTGCACCCAACTTGAAACTGCGTTAGGGAACTGGAGCTGGAGCTGGATGAACTTTGGATCATTCGGGAGGTGGAGGGGGTTAGTGAGAGGAGTTACAGGTAGGTAGTCACACCTCAGGTACAAGAAAAAGACAGATGGGTTACGGTCAGGGGAGGGAAAGGGAACTGACAGGAAATGTAAGGATCCCCTGTGGCCCTTCCCCTCAATAACAAGTATACTGTTTTGAATACTGTTGGGGGTGGGGGGAACTTACCAGGGGTAACCCATGGGGTACAGGTCTCTGGCACAGAGTCTGTCGCTATTGCCCAGAAGGGAAGGGGGGAAAAGGAGTAGAGCATTAGTCACTGGGGACTCCATAGTTCGGTCGAAAGAAACAGGTTCTGTGGGAATGAGAGAGACTCACGGTTGGTGCGTTGCCTCCCAGGTGGCAGGGTTCATGATGTCTCTGATTGTGTTTTCGGGATCCTTGATGGGGAGGGGAAGCACCCCCAAGTCGTGGTCTACATAGGCACTAAAGACATAGTTAGGAAAAGGGATGGGGATTTAAGGCAGAAATTCAGGGAGCTAGGGTGCAAGCTCAGAACTAGAACAAACAGAGTTGTTATTTCTGGTTTGTTGCCCATGCCACATGCTAGCGAGGCGAGGAATAGGGAGACAGAGGAGTTGAACACGTGGCTACAGGGATGGTACAGGAGGGAGGGTTTCGGATACCTGGATAATTGGAGCTCATTCTGGGGTAGGTTCCACCTGAACCAGAGGGGTACCAATATCCTAGGGGGAAAATTTGCTAATACTTTTCAGGAGGGTTTAAACTAACTCAGCAGAAGGATGGGAACCTAAATTGTAGTTCCAGGATGTTCAGAGTAGGAAGGTCAGAAATGAGGTTTCAAGGTCGCAAAAGTGCACTGGCAAGCAGGAAAGTAGTTTGATGTATGTCTACTTCAATGCCAGGAGCATCTGGAATAAGGTCGGTGAACTTGCAGCATGGATTGGTAGGTGGAACTTCAATGTTGTGGCCATTTCAGAGACATGAATAGAGCAGTGACAGGAATGGTTGCCACAGGTTCCGGGATTTAGATGTTTCAGTAAAAACAGAGATGGTAAAAGCAGGGGAGATATGACATTGTTAATTAAGGACAGGATTACGATAGCTGAAAGGACGTTTGTGAACTCGTCTACTGAGGTAGTATGGGTTGAGATTAGAAACAGGAAAGGAGAGGTCACCCTGTTGGGAATTTTCTATAGTCCTCCGAATAGTTCCAAAGATGTAGAGGAAAAGATAGCAAAGATGATTCTGGATAGGAGCGAGAGTAACAGGGTAGTTGTTATGGGGGACTTTAACTTTCCAAATATTGACTGGAAATACTATAGTTCGAATACTTTAGATGGGTCAGTTTTTGTCCAATGTTTGCAGGATGGTTTCCTGACACAGTATGTAGACAGGCCAACAAAGGGCCTGGATTTGGTACTGAGTAATGAACCTGGCCAGGTGCTAGATTTGGAGGTAGGTGAGCACTTTGGTGATAGTGACCACAATTCAGTCATGTTTACTTTCACAATGGAAAGGGATAGGTATATACTGCAGGGCAAGAGTTACAGCTGGGGGAAAGGTGATTATTATGCGATTAGACAAGATTTAGCATGCATAGGATGGGGAAGGAAACTGCAGGGGATGGGCACAATTGAAATGTGGAGCTCAATCAAGGACATATGTCAGAAGTAGTTTATTTACTCAGAGAGTAGCAGGGACGTGGAACACGCTGCCTGCAAAATAGTCAACTCGCCAACTTTAAGGGCATTTAAATGGTCATTGCATAGACATATGGATGAAAATGGAATAGTGTAGGTTAGATGGACTTCAGATTGGTTCCACAGGTCATCGAGGGCCGAAGAGTCAGTACTGCGCTGTAATGTTCTATGTTCTATGTCTCTTTTGTTATTTACAGCAGAGTACTGTCAAGTTCCAAGAAAGTCAGGAGGCCACAGCAAATATTTTATTATGGAAAAAACTCCAAAGAACTGCAGTTGCTGGAAATCAGAGACAAAAACAGAAATTGCTGAAAAACCTCAGGCAGCATCTCAGGAGAGAAAACAGAGTTAACATTTTGTGACCAGTGACTCTTCTTCAGAACTGACTGTAGCTTTGAAAACGTTGGTATACATGCTAGAGAAAGGGTTGGAGGGAGGGAGAAGAAGTAAATGATAAAGAAGGCAAAAGTCAGAGATGGACCAGATGAAGGTGAGAGCACAGTGAAAATTGGAAGCAAAATTGATAAACATTTCCGATTCTGGGTGAGAGAGGTAAGCAACACTGATGATGTCATTGGCATACCAGAGAAAAGGTTGTCCGAGCTTCATACCCTGCTTCCAGTAAACACTCTATTCCATTCTCCCAGTTCTTCCATTTCTGTCACATCTATTCTGATGATGCCAACTTTGACAAGGGGGCCTCTGGAATGCCTACTTCCTTTGTTTGATGATTCCAGTTATTGGTCACTCATACACCCAGCCCCCTACCCAACTCCTACTTTCGCATATATACCAACCTTTTCCAAGCTACAATCAGTTCTGAAAAACAAGGTCACTGGACCTGAAACATTGGCTCTGCTTTCATTCCACAGATCTGCCAGAACTGCTGAGACGTTTCCAGTGATTTCTGCTTTATTATGAAGATATTTACTCTACAGGCACCAGGGTGAGACTAAGTTGTTTCCCAGCCAACAGTGGACAATAATGTCATCATTAAAGTGACCGTCCACCATATTTACACAAATACACAAGTATTTCTTCTGATACCGGGCTAGTTTCTTACAGAGCTGAAAATGTGTTGCTGGAACAGCGCAGCAGGTCAGGCAGCATCCAGGGAACAGGAGAATCGACGTTTCGGGCATAAGCCCTTCTTCAGGAATGAGGAAAGTGTGTCCAGCAGGCTAAGATAAAAGGTAGGGAGGAGGGACTTGGGGGAGGGGCGTTGGAAATGCGATAGGTGGAAAGAGGTCAAGGTGAGGGTGATAGGTCAGACTGGGGTGGGGGCGGAGAGGTCAGGAAAAAGATTGCAGGTTAGGAAGGCGGTGCTGAGTTCGATGGATTTGACTGAGACAAGGTGGGGGAGGGGAAATGAGGAAACTGGGCCCCCCTCACCTCCCCCCTCGCCTCCCTCCAAGGCTCCAAAGAGCCCACACCTCCCCCTTCACCTCCCTCCAAGGCCCCAAAGAGCCCACACCTCCCCCCAAGGCCCCAAAGGAAACTTCCATATCCGCCACAAATTCACCTGCACCTCCACACACATCATCTATTGCATCCTCTGCACCCGATGTGGCCTCCTCTATATTGGGGAGACAGGCCGCCTACTTGCGGAGCGTTTCAGAGAACACCTCTGGGACACCCGGACCAACCAACCCAACCACCCTGTGGCTCAACACTTCAACTCCCCCTCCCACTCCACCAAGGATATGCAGGTCTTTGGACTCCTCCATTGCCAGACCACAACAACACGACGGTTGGAGGAAGAGCGCCTCATCTTCCGCCTAGGAACCCTCCAACCACAAGGGATGAACTCGGATTTCACCAGTTTCCTCATTTCCCCTCCCCCCCACCTTGTCTCAGTCAAATCCATCGAACTCAGCACTGCCTTCCTAACCTGCAATCTTCTTGCTGACCTCTCCGCCCCCACCCCAGTCTGACCTATCACCCTCACCTTGACCTCTTTCCACCTATCGCATTTCCAACGCCCCTCCCCCAAGTCCCTCCTCCCTACCTTTTATCTTAGCCTGCTGAAGAAGGGCTTATGCCCGAAACGTCGATTCTCCTGTTCCCTGGATGCTGCCTGACCTGCTGCGCTGTTCCAGCAACACATTTTCAGCTCTGATCTCCAGCATCTTCAGACCTCACTTTCTCCTCATAGTTTCTTACAGAGGTTGGCCTCTCAATTCCTGACTCATCATCCACGACAAGACTGGACATATTCCCATGTCACTCTCATCAATTGTCATTTTAAAAGGTCTGAAAAAAATCAGGGGTGACCAATATTGATTCATTTATTTAAAATGCCTTCTGATTCTCAAAACCTGCTAAACATTCTGGTGACCTGTCCACCTTTGCTTGTTTCTTTAACAAATTTGTTAAATGTATAATTGTTATGCTGAAGTTGCACACAAATTTGCAGTTAAATTCACACATTCCTAAAATCTTATGAATTCTCATTTGCACAGGAATAAAGAATTCTATGGAAATCATTTTCACTGTCTTTTGCTACACTTGTCTTTGTAAGTGACTCTTACTTTTTCAAATTCACTTTTGGCTAAATGCATTACTGAGCAAGCCAATAGCAATTACCTAAATAGATTTTCTGCTTGTCTCACATGGTCTTCCCAATGTATCTGGAACATTCTTGAACACAAATGGTGTCACTTAACATTGATGTAACCCATTTGCTGGAACAAAAGTGGCTATTTCTTCAGCTCTTGATATTGATGGTATTTGCCATCACTCCTTCAACAGCTGAATCCTAAACAGGGATGAGGTACTGCTAACCTTAGTACTGCAGTCTTCAAACTGTAGAATTGGGTATGTATCTGCCTTTGCGACCGCATATGGTCTTTACAACTAGATACCTCAAATTCTCAACATGCAAGTCAAAGCAAGAATCTGGCAGATTGTTGCTCTGGACCTCCATCTACAGCATATAGTACCAATGTCTCAGGGCAGGGTCCAGGGTGATGGCTGCATTTACCTCACATTCACAGATGCTGGCATCCAACTTGTGCAGTCTCCACACACCATAATAGCATACCTTCAACGCAATTACAGTATGCTTCTGCATTGCTGTGCTTGCACTTTGAAGTGCAGTAGCAACTATCATTGGAAAGCTGATACAGGGACACTCTGTGCTCTTGGACAGGCACCCAGCTCACAGAATCCAAAGATGTGCAGGTTAAGCAATTGCTAAATTGCCCATAGTGTTCAGGGATGCATAGGTTAGACAGGGGTAAATATTGAATAGGGGAATGGATCTGGGTGGGTTACTCTTCAGAGGGTCGGTATGGACTTGTTGGGCCGACACTGTAGGGATTCTAATTCTAATTAAACCAGACTGCATCTCAGGGCTGCTCATTTGTTCTCTTACTGCTCATTCACTTAGGACTTAACTGGATGTTTATAGCATCCCTGCCATGCCTTTTTTTGCCCTTCAGACAGAGCTAACAGACACACAATACTTCTGTCCTAACTTGCTTTTGAGCACAGGCATAAATGACACAAAGGTTGTCATGATTGTCAGCAGTCATCAATCAGGGGTGTGGACCTGTTGCTATAAGGCACAACTACATCAATGTCACATCTGCACTATGTGTCAGCAGCGTAAGTGGCAAACACATTGCATTTGCTTCATGGAAATGACCATACCTTAAAATCTAAGGGGTGTTGTCCTCAGTCAAGTCACCTGGCACAGGAAGTCAAGTTCACTCCATATCAGTCCAGGGCTTGTGCATGGGTATTTGGCAATTTTTCTCCTCAGGGGTAAAGAGCCAAATGTTGGGAACTCCACCATCTGTTTTGGCTCTTTCTACCCTATTGTAGATTGTTTTCTCCTGAAATTGATTTTATTTTCATTAATGTAATGACTGCGTTAAACATTTTGATCAAATTTCTAATTAGTGCTTCAAGGAACTAAATGAGAAAGATTTTCATTCAGCTTAGTTTTACTACGAACTACTCTACCATTTAGAACTCACATTTAGATAATGCCTTTAACATACAAAAATATTGAACATACATACAATATGAGAATAAATTATAACAGTTTGATCAAAGTAATTTTTAAGGGACATCAGAAAGGAGTAGAGAGAGTTTGAGAATATTGCAGCTTAGGAGAAGCAGTGTGAATGTTTAAATCTTTCCCTTCATTGGAAAATTGAGTTTAATTCAAAGGATTTGCTAACTTGAATTTCAAAATTGCTCTTTCATTTCTTTAATAGGTGTGTTGAACCTATTAGACTTTAGGGAAAACATTAAACACGTCTGCTGTAGCTTGCTCACCATTATATTTGCAGTCTATTAAGGTTCACTTGGAAAGCTCACCTCCTTTCAAATGTCAAAGCAATTGAAAGATGATCATTTACAGTGCAGAGAGCATTGTTTACTTTGTTCACACCCTTCTGATTTGTCCCTCATTAATGTAGTTAAAGTAGCACACTTCCTTCCTTGCTTATGCAGTCTTTATCAAATTATATGATATGGCTGCAGAAAGGTAATTTTTTAAATCAAAATCTACTATTTTATGATCGATAGGAGAGAAGGCATTAAAACTATTATATACTTCCTTGAACCATAGTTGTTTAACTAATTGTGACAGTGCTCAGGAATTTCACCTTTTCTGTGTGCAGGCATTTACCTGCCCCCGCATACATCAGAAAATGAACTCTTTCAAATTATTCAAAGCTGTTAGAGGCAATCAATTGCAGTCAGGCAAGCTGAACATGTACAGGCTAGCTGTATATCCTTTCAGTTTTCAATAGAAGAACACTTCCTCAAGAAGAATATTTGGTAAACCTTTTTTGATTTATTTACAAATACATGACATAATGATATATATTGCAACGCGACACATCACATGCATGTGATGTTATTGTGACAGTAATAATTCCAGAATCTTCCAGATCATCTTATTCAGGCAACAGTGAAAGGTTGACTAAAAAGACTATTTCGCAAGACATTGATTGTCCCTTTTTGAAAAAAAGCATTAGCTTTGTTCATACTGTGTGGTGAAGGCAGTAAGCTACTGTGCCATTACACCTAAGGCATAATTGCAACTCTTCTGTGAACAGACAAGCCCTGGCTTATGCTTTATTTTATATGTTGCAATATACAGCAGGTATGTACACATGGATATTAGTTAACCCTAAAGGTTGTCACTCAAATTATATAATAGCTACATTATTTTGTTGCCTTACTCTGCACAGGCTGCTCTTTAGGTCCATCTCAAACTACATTCTAAATGTTTTAGTAAGGAAAATGATAAAAGTATAAATATTCAGCATTGTAAAGAGTAAATTTAGGGGAAATCAGAGCTTGAATGTTAACATGAGGTGGTGGTCATTAGACAAAGTCAATGGAAAATCATTAGTGGGCCTTATATGCATTGGTTCCATCAGTCTACCATCTACAATTGATTAGATTAGATTAGATTAGATTACATTACAGTGTGGAAACAGGCCCTTCGGCCCAACAAGTCCACACCGACCCGCCGAAGCGAACCCACCCATACCCCCACATTTACCCCTTACCTAACACTACGGGCAATTTAGCATGGCCAATTCACCTGGCCCTGCACATCTTTGGACTGTGGGAGGAAACCGGAGCACCCGGAGGAAACCCACGCAGACACGGGGAGAACGTGCAAACTCCACACAGTCAGTCGCCTGAGGCGGGAATTGAACCCGGGTCTCTGGCGCTGCGAGGCAACAGTGCTAACCACTGTGCCACCGTGCCGCCCACTTGGTGGAAAGTGCCTGCTAACTCCCAGGCAAAAGTGCAGTATCAGCTGATAGGAGGTTGTTGCAAGAAACTATGTCTATTACTCAGGAAATTGGTTTAGAATGAATGCAAGAGGGTCCTGTGATCTGAAATGGTATTATGCCCTGACGCAATGGAAACTTAGGTTCTCCTTGAGGTACCTAAAGGAGCACCCATGGCTACACAAGGAAGGTGAAAAAAAATGAAAACCTGTTTTATAGTCCTTCACTTATCTGGAACCATCTTCGTTCTAGTCTAATCTGGCAGATAAGCGACAATGGCATCCTTATGCTATCTGCTAGTAAACATTCCAGTTTGGCCCTAATGACAACATTGGAGTCTGACCTACATATCTAAATCAAGACCCCACATGCTTCTGCTTGATGTTCCTGTTACCTATTCAAAAAAAACAAGGAATAACTGGAATCCACCAGATAACAGCAGAACCTTGGTATAAGTGAGTGTACAAGCAATTTTAATTCCCTAGTAACCTCGTTTATGCCCGTTGGATAGGATTAAAATTGGCTCTCAGCAAGTATTTTCTCAAGCAGAAAGTGACTGACCCTAGGGCCATGCTGTTGAGAACAACACATTGATGTTGAACTCACCTCAGAGACAACAGAATATTAAGATAGTATCAGAGGCTCTTGTATTATAGTGGCAACATTCCTATCTCCGGAACACAAGGCCCAGTTTCAAGTTCCATCTGCTCCAGAGGTGTGTAGTAACATGAATGAACAGGTTGATTAGGAAAACATCTATATTTGGTCAAAATGTTTAAACAATAATACCTTCAACTTGGGGCCTAAAAGAAAGGACTTGAAATATATAGCACCTTTCACAACTGTTTCACAATTAGGGGATGAGAGAGCCAGATAATGATCCTGGCACCTGATTTTGAATTCTGTCCTTGGCAAATGGTGGAATCTGAACCTAATGAATATCTGGAATTAAAAGTCCAGTGACAACAATTAAATAATTGTAAAATCCCATCTGGTTCACTGTTGTCTTTACCTGGTTTATGGGATTAACTCTTAACACCCCCCACTGAATAAGTAGGAATGGGCATAATACTAGCACTAGCCAGTGATGCCCATATGCTGTTAATTAATTTTTAAAAAATTACTGATAATCATTATTGTAATACAGGAAACATGGCAATTTGTACACAGCAAAATCCTGAAGATAGTGAGGATTGCAGATGCTGGAAAGTCAGAGTGGCTAAAATGTGGAGCTGGAAAAATGCACATCAGGCCTAGCAGCATCAGAAGGAGCAGGAGAGTCAACTTTTCTGGCAGGACCCGTCATCAGATCTGGGGAAGGGGAAGAGGGCTGAGAAATAAATAGAGGGAGGTGTTTGGGGCTGGGGTTTAGATAGGTGGGATGATGATGGGTGGATGTAGGTAAGAGGTGAGTGGGATTGTCAGTAACAGACTGCAAAGTAGTGATCTCTTAATCTGTTTGATGTTGTGGTTGAGGAATGGTGAGAATACCTCTGCTGAGCTTTGCTTCATTTCCCACCTAAACCAAAGACTCCCTGCAGAAAATCATCTACATACATTGCTTGGGTAGATATTCATGGCATTTTGTAAGCAGAGCATTTCCACTTACACAGCTATTGTCTCACTGAAATGATTATGGAGATTTTATCTAAGGCCTGTTATTACACATTCCAAGTTATGAGTCTCAGAATTACACTTATTCCAAAGCTTTCCTCAATTGTTTCTTTATGAAGGTTTGTATCTTTAAGAGGTAAATGTTGCTATTATGTTTATTTTTCAAGATCAAACCACTGCATTGAGTAAATGCAATGTCATTTTGTTTATTTACATTTAAATCCTAGAGTTGCAAATAGAGACTGCTGATTCCCTTATCAGAGCAACTGGCACTGAGAAATTGCAGAGCCCGATACTGTGAGGGAGTTGATATGTTTACATTTCAGAGAACCATCAACTGGAAACAAATCTGTAAACTGGCCTCCCAGTGTACAGGAGCTTACACTATTTGTACTGCATTACAGATTCTGCCACACCAGCAACAATAGACAAAAACATGTGTGAAAGTTTGTTTGAGTCCATTTGTCTGGTGGCTGTAAATCATGAAAGAAGAATTTTGCACAACAATAATGGATATCTGAATTCAGGTGTGGAACTCAGGGCATTCTGCATACTTTTCAATCCCAAATGGACAGAAAGTACTGTAAAATGTGCTAATCTCTGCACCCTGATAGACTCTCTTGTAGGGCAAGGCTTTATTCAGAGAGTGCCAACTTATAAAGCCTGCTCATTCATTAAAAGCAATAAAAATAATGTGGTCTGATCTTAGTGAAACATACAACACTTTCAGGGGATTTGGGGTGTTACTGAAAGGATGTTCTCCTTATGGGAGACAAAACAGAATTTTAAAATGAGTGCTCTCCTGTTTAAGACATAGATGAGTAACAACATTTTCAAAGGTCTGTTGGTTTGTAGGATTCTCTTTCCTAGAAAACAGTGGAGGTAGGATCATTTAATATTTTTAACCCTGAGATAATTGCATTCTTGATTGGCGAGAGAGTCAAATTATATAGAGAGAAAAATAGAGTTGAAGCCACAATCAGTCATGATTTATTCTTCCAAAGGATTTGAACATTCATTAAATAAAGACTTGAAGGCTAGAGTCACTTTATTGTATTAGGTATGTGCTGGAAGAAGGTAACAAAGGAAATAGGAAATGTTTCTTAAGGAATAAGGAACATAGAAAATAGGGGCAGGAGTAGGCCATTCATCCCACTGAGCACATTCCCCCATTCAACATGATCCTCTATCTCAATGCCATACTCCAACTCTCTTCTCATATCCCTGAACACCTTTGCCTTCTAGAAATTTATATTTTTCTTAAACATGTTCAGTAGCTTGATCTCCACAGTCTTCTGTAGTAGAAAATTCCAAGGTCCACCTCCAAATTAAGAAAGGTGGTAAGGACAAGCCAAGGAACTATAGACCAGTGAGCCTGACGTTGACGTTGTTGGAGGGAATCCAGAGGAATAGGATGTACATGTATTTGGAAAGGCAAGGACTGATTAGGTATAGTCAACATGAATGGGAAATCATGTCTCACAAACTTGATTGAGTTTTTTGAAGAAGTAACAAAGAGGATTGATAATGGTAGACATGATCTATATGGACTTCAATAAGGCGTTCGACAAGGTTCCCCAAGGTGCTGCACTTTGGGAAAGCAAATCTTAGCAGGTCTTATCCACTTAATGGTAAGGTCCTAGGAAGTATTGCTGAACAAAGAGACCTTGGAGTGCAGGTTCATAGCTCCTTGAAATTAGAGCCGCAGGTAGATAGGATAGTGAAGAAGGCGTTTGGTATGCTTTCCTTTATTGGACAGAGTATTGAGTACAGGAGTTGGGAGGTTATGTTGCGGCTGTACAGGACATTGGTTAGGCCACTGTTGAAATATTGCGTGCAATTCTGGTCTCCTTCCTATCGGAAAGATGTTGTGAAACTTGAAAGGGTTCAGAAAAGATTTACAAGGATGTTACCAGGGTTGGAGGATTTGAGCTATAGGGAGAGGCTGAATAGACTGGGACAGTTTTTCCTGGAGCATCGGAGACTGAGGGATGACGTTTTGGAGATTTATAAAATCCTGAGGGGCATGGATAGGGTAAATAGACAAGGTCTTTTTCCTGGGGTGGGGGAGTCTAGAACTAAAGGGCATAGGTTTAGGGTGAGAGGGGAAAGATATAAAAGAGACCTAAGGGGCAACTTTTTCACGCAGAGGGTAGTGCATATGTGGAATGGGCTGCCGGAGGAAGTGGTGGAGGCTAGTACAATTGCAACATTTAGAAGACATCTGGTTGGGTATATAAATAGGAAGGGTTTGGAGGGATATGGGCCGGGTGCTAGCAGGTGAGACTAGATTGGGTTGGGATATCTGGTCGGCATGGACAAGTTGGACCAAAGGGTCTGCTTCCGTGCTGTACATCTCTATGACTCTATGACTCTGAGAAAGGAAACTTTTCCTCATCAGAGTCTGAATTGTCCTACCCCCTCAATCTGAGACTGTGAATCTTTTTTCTGAACCCTCTGGGCAGGGGAAAAATCATCCCTGCATTTAGTGTATCCATCCATGGCAGATTTTATATGTTTCAATGAGATTCCCTCTAATTCTTATAAATTCCAGTAAACACATGCCCTGTTGACCCAATGTCTCCTCATGCAACAAACTTGCTGTCTCAGAAATCAGTCTGGTGTACCTTTGCTGCTTTCCTTCCTTACCAAGTATATATTTTCTTAGGTAAGGAGACCAAAACTGAACACCATGCTTTTCCTGTGTTGACAACTGATCTAGGGCATCTGCCAGTTCTGTATCCTTCTAAATCCTTCCTATTCATGTACCCATCCAGATGACTTTTAAATGCTGTAATAGTGCCAGCCTTCACGACTTCCTCTGGCAGCTCATTCGATATATGCACCATCCTTTTATATCTTTTCCCTATGACCCTAAACCTATGCCCTCTAGTTCTGGACTTCCCCACCCCAGGGAAAAGACCTTGTCTATTTATCCTGTCCATGCCCCTCCTGATTTTATAAACTTCTATAAGGTCACCCCTCAGCCTCCCAGACTCCAGGGAAAACAGCCCTAGCCTATTCAACCTCTCCCTGTAGCTCAAATCCTCCAACCCTGGCACCATCCTTATAAATCTTTTCTGAACCCTTTCAAGTTTCACAACATCCTTCCAATAGGAAAGATATCAGAATTGCACGCAATATTCCAAAAGTGGCCGAACCAGGATCCTCTAAAGCCACAACATGACCTCCCAACTCCTATACTTAATGCTCTGACTAATAAAGGAAAGCATACCATCTTCACTATCCACCTGCAACTCTACTTTCAAGGAACTATGAACCTGTACTCCATGGTCTCCTTACCATTAAGGGTATAAGTCCTGCTCTGATTTGCTTTTCCAAAATGTAGCACCTCGCATTTATCTAAATTAAACTCCATCTGCCACTCCTCAGCCCATTGGTCCATCTGATCAAGATCCCATTGTATTCTGCACAGTCTCAAGTTTAACATCTTTCCTACAGCAGAGAGACCAGATTCTGATTTGAATTGATTTATTATAGTCACATGTACTTAAGTACAGTGAAAAAATTTGTTTGCAAGCAGTATAGGCAGATCATAGCAAGCAAGGTCATAGAAATCAAAGGCTACTTAGTCAGAGTTGCACTGCACAGGATGTGCGCGAAGCAAGGTCAACATTCACAAGACCAACATTATAATTTAAGTTAGAGAGTCCATTCATCAGTCTAATAAAGGCAGGGAAGAAGCTGTTTTTGAACCTGTTGTTGCATGTGTTCAAGCTCCTGCATCTTATTGAACACAGCATTCTAAAAGTGACCTCACCTGTACAGCCGCAACTTGACATCCCAACTCTTATACTCAATGCGCTGACCAATGAAGACAAGCGTGCCGATGCCTTTTTCACCAGCCTGTCTATCTGTGACTCCACTTTCAAGGGACTATGCATCTATAATCCTAGGTCTCTTTGTTCAACAACACTCCTCAGGGCCCTACCATTAACAGTATATGCTCTGCCCTGATTTGCCTTACCAGAATGAAACATTCACATTTATCTAAAATAAACTCCATCTGCCCACTCCTCAGCCCATTGGCCCATCTGAACAAGGTCCCATTACACTCTAAGGTAGCCTTCTCCACTGTCTGTGACACCACCAAATTTCATTCACGGTGGCTATTAGTGCAGAAAAATATCTATTGGCCTAACTTTTTTCTGTTGCCTTAAATATTCTGAATAGATAGTATGCTCTGGAAAGTACAGAACAATTCTTTTCATTATTGGAGAAATTACAATCTCAAACTTAATAGACATGCATGTAATTCACCACACTTCAATATACAGAGGAACCTTGACTATCTGAACAAGATGGGCGGGCTCTATTTCATTCGGATAATCGATTAATCAGTTAATCAATTAAATGCCTTTCCTCTGAGGCTCAAAGTTTTTAAAGTATGCTCCCCATTCAGGAGACGAGGCAGCAGCACACCATGCGCTAGCCCCCGACCCCCAACACTGACCCCACCCATCCCCACCCACCCCCTGTCCCTGTTCAACACTGCTCCCTCCCGCCTCCGTCCAACACCTCCCCCACCCAACAATGCCCCCGTCCAACACCGCCTCCACCACGCCACTACCCACCCACCCCTCCGTCTGCCCCGACCCCTGCCCCCTCTCCAGGGCAGCAGAACTGAACATCAACAACAAGACTGCTGCTGCTGCCTTTTGGGGGGTGAGTCTCCAAATAGAGCATGCGCACAACTCCAGGGAAAGTGTGTGGGGAGAGAAAGAGGGCAGGCAGTCAGTCATTTGGAGATGGTGCCTGTTTAATCACTATAAACAAAAGACGCGATCAGTACTGGAAGCATGTCTTTGATGTAATGTTTCTATCAGGAACTTGAGATCTCCTTTAGATAATCCGATATTCAGATATTTGATATTCAGATAATCGAGGTTCCTCTGTATTTGGATTTTTAATACTAATCAGTATGAGACTGGTACAGTTGAGAACAGAAGTGAGTCAAACAGTCAGGGCAGGCAGGGACAAGGTAGGACTAATAAATTAAACTGCATTTATTTCAATGCAAGGGGCCTAACAGGGAAGGCAGATGAACTCAGGGCATGATTAGGAACATGGGACTGGGATATCACAGCAATTACAGAAACATGGCTCAGGGATGGGCAGGACTGGCAGCTTAATGTTCCAGAATACAAGGATAAAGGATAAAACGGGAGGCAAGAGAGGAGAGGGAGTGGCATTTTTGATAAGAGATAACATTACAGCTGTGCTGAGGGAGGATATTCCCAGAAATACATCGAGGGAAGTTATTCGGGTGGAACTGAGAAATAAGAAAGGGATGATCACCTTATTGGGATTGTATTATAGACCCCCTAATAGTCAGAGGGAAATTGAGAAACAAACTTGCAAGGAGATCTTAGTTATCTGTAAGAATAATAGGGTAGTTATGGTAGGGGATTTTAACTTTCCAAACATCGACTTGGACTGCCATAGTGTTAAAGGTTTAGATGGAGAGGAATTTCTTAAGTGCGTACAAAACAATGTTCTGATTCAGTATGTGGATGTACCTACTAGGGAAGGTGCAAAACTTGACCGACTCTTGGGAAATAAGGCAGGGCAGGTGACTGAGGTGTCAGTGGGAGAGCACTTTGGGGCCAGCGACCATAATTCTATTTGTTTTAAAATAGTGATGGAAAAAGATAGTCCAGATCTAAAAGTTGAAGTTCTAAATTGAGAAAGGCCAATTTTGACGGTATTAGGCAAGAACTTTCAAAAGCTGATTGGAGGCAGATGTTCGCAGGTCAAGGGACGGCTGGAAAATGGGAAGCCTTCAGAAATGAGATAACAAGAATCCAGAGAAAGTATATTCCTGTCAGGGTGAAAGGGAAGGCTGGTAGGTATAGGGAATGATGGATGACTAAAGAAATTGAGGGCTTGGTTAAGAAAAAGAAGGAAGCATATGTCAGGTATAGACAGGATAGATTGAGTGAATCCTTAGAAGAGTATAAAGGAAGTAGGAGTATACTTAAGGGAGAAATTAGGAGGGCAAAAAGGGGACATGAGATAGCTTTGACAAACAGAATTAAGGAGAATCCAAAGGGTTTTTACAAATAAATTAAGGAGAAAAGGGTAACTAAGGAGAGAATAGAGCCCCTCAAAGATCAGCAAGGCAGCCTTTGTGTGCAGCCACAGAAAATGGGGGAGATACTAAATGAATATTTTGGATCAGTATTTACTGTGGAAAAGGATATGGAAGATATAGACTGTAGGGAAATAGATGGTGACACCTTGCGAAATGTCCAGATTACAGAGGAGGAAGTACTGGATGTCTTGAAACGGTTAAAGATGGATAAATCCCCAGGACCTGATCAGGCATACCCGAGAAGTCTGTGGGAAGCTAGGGAAGTGATTTCTGGGCCTCTTGCTGAGATGTTTGTATCATCGATAGTCACAGGTGAGGTGCCAGAAGACTGGAGGTTGGCAAACGTGGTGCCACTGTTTAGGAAGGGCGGTAAAGTCAAGCCAGGGAACTATAGACCGGTGAGCCTGACCTCAGTGGTGGGCAAGTTGTTGGAGGGAATCCTGAGGGACAGGATGTACATGTATTTGGAAAGACAAGGACTGATTAGGGATAGTCAACATGACTGTGTGCGTGGGAAATCATGTCTCACAAACTTGATTGAGTTTTTTGAAGAAGTAACAAACAAGAGTGATGAGGGCAGAGCAGTAGATGTGATCTATATGGACTTCAGTAAGGTGTTCGACAAGCTTCCCCATGAGAGACTGGTTAGCAAGGTTAGATCTCATGGAATACAGGGAGAACTAGCCATCTGGATACAGAACTCGTTCAAAGGTAGAAGATAGAGGGTGGTGGTGGAGGGTTGTTTTTCAGACTGGAGGCCTGTGACCAGTGGAGTGCCACAAGGATTGGTGCTGGGTCCTCTATTTTTTGTCATTTACATAAATTATTTGAATGCGAGCATAAGAGGTACAGTTAGTAAATTTGCAGATGACACCAAAATTGGAGGTGTAGTGGACAGCGAAGTGGGTTACCTCAGGTTACAACAGAATCTGTACCAGATGGGTCAATGGGTTGAGAAGTGGCAGATGGAGTTTAATTCAGATAAATGTGAGGTGCTGCATTTTGGGAAAGCAAATCTTAGCAGGTCTTTGCTGAACAAAGAGACCTTGGATTGCAGGTTCATAGCTCCTTGAAAGTAGAGTCGCAGGTAGATAGGACAGTGAAGAAGGCGTTTGGTGTGCTTTCCTGTATTGGTCAGAGTACTGGGTACAAGAGTTGGGAGGTCATGTTGCGGCTGTACAGGACATTGGTAAGACCACTGTTGGAATATTGCGTGCAATTCTGGTCTCCTTCCTATTGGAAAGATGTTGTGAAATTTGAAAGGGTTCAGAAAAGATTTACAAGGATGTTGCCAGGGTTGGAGGATTTGAGCTATGGGGAGAGGCTGAACAGACTGGGGCTGTTTTCCCTGGAGCATCGGAGGCTGAGGGGTGACCTTATAGATGTTTACAAAATTATGAGGGGCATGGATAGGATAAATAGACAAGATCTTTTCCCTGGGGTTGGGGAGTCCAGAACTAGAGGGCACAAGTTTACGGTGAGAGGGGAAAGACATAAAAGAGACCTAAGGGGCAACGTTTTCACGCAGGGGGTGGTACGTGTATGGAATGAGCTGCCAGAGGATGTGAATGAGGCTGGTACAATTGCAACATTTAACAGGCATTTGGATGGGTATATGAATAGAAAGGGTTTGGAGGGTTATGGGCCGTGTGCTGGTAGACGGGACTGGATTGGGTTGGGATATCTGGTCGGCATGGACAGGTTGGACCGAAGGGTCTGTTTCCATGCTGTACATCTCTATGACTCTATGAGGTGATGTCTGCATTAGTCAAATTTCATGGAAAGGTAGTACACACTAAAGTTATTTCATTTCTATAATGTACTATCCTCAGGAAGGGGCAGCCTATCCAAGAATAGTTGGGTAGTTTTTCAGGATCAAGGACGTTTTTTTCCACATCAGTGGTGTGGGTCGTAAGATGACTCTGCTATGAGTGGATCCATCAACCTTTCCACAGATAAGGAAAGTGGTGTTTGCTGAAGCAATGGATAAAAATCACACAACACCAGGTTATAGTCTAACAGGTTTAATTGGAAGCACTAGCTTTCAGAGCGCTGCTCCTTTATCAGGCCTCAGCAGTGCTCCGACCTAGTGCTTCCAATTAAACTGTTGGATTAAAGCTGGTGTTGTGTGATTTTTAACTTTGTACTCACCAGTCCAACACCGGCATCTCCAAATTATGAAGCAATGGATTGAATGGTCAGAGTTTTCAAATGCTCCTTCCAGCGTTTGAACTTGACCTTATTGGGAGATACTCAAACATTTGGCACCTTCGCAGATGTTTCTTCTCCAGTTTGGATGGCGTTGACTAGAGTTTCCCATAAATCAGTGGGAATTTTTTAGAAGGTCCTTGAAGCATTTCATCTGCCCTTCTGTCAACTGTTGACCATGAGAGTTCAAAGTAGAGTTTGTTTTGGAAGTTTGCTATCTCAGGATATGCAAACCATGTATCTCAACCTCTTCGCCCAAAAATCTGGGTTCAAGTCCCACCTTTATGTGTCAAGGATAACACCTTAGAATATAATGCGTCGTGTATAACAAGTTCATACATATCAATTTTTAAAAATACCTGAAATTAAAGATGAACCTGCCCGCTACAACTCCATCTCCAGTTTGGGATGAAGAAGACTCCGATTTTCCAGCGACCGTTCGGGGCGGGAGCTGAACGGTTTTACGTGATGACATCAGTACGTGCCAGAGACGCTGTTGGAGTGAAGCCGTTGGGGAAAGAAAGGGTCTGCGCGCGCAAGTAGGTGCTCGCTTGCGGGGTTGAGTCCGCTCGACAACAATCGGAGGGAGATAGCGTTAACGGTCCGACCGTTTCGGAACACTTTCGAATTCCAGTTGGAACGGCGCGGGGGAGAAGCTCGTGCGCCGCCAGTTCCCATCGCAGAGGGAGAACGAAGCAGGGAGAATGAGCAGAAGTTACAACAAGTCCGGCACGCTGAGGTGTTTGGACAGGGTGGCGGTGGAAGTGAAGAGTAAGGTGAGCGGGTGAAAATTACACAATAAAAGCCTGGACTGCAGGTTGGCGAGAGTGGGGTCTTCCCTCATTCGGAGCGCGGTGCCAGCGACTTTAAATGGGCGCAACTTGTTTAGTGTTTACTGCAGGACGGCACTGTGAATCCTGCTCGCCCCCCACCCCCTTCCTATTTAAATGTGGAGCGCAACATGTAGGTATAAACCGAATGGGAGACGGAGAATAGGTTTCTTTCTGAATTTATTTTTAGATATTTATTTCTTCCGTTTTCGTTTCTTTTTCCTTTCTTTCAATCGAAGGAGTGGTATATCCCTGCACACTTTGATGTGAACCAGTGCTTTCTTGCTTTTTCCCCCCCTCTCTGGCGCGTAGTAAAAGGTTCAAGGCCAACATCTGGAACGTGGTCCACAAACAGACATTGCTGGCGAAAACTCAGCGGCTCCGGTAGCATTTGTGCGGAGAAAGCGGGGCTAACGTTTAGGTAAAAACAATGACTGCAGATGCTGGAAACCAGATTCCGGATTAATGGTGCTGGAAGAGCACAGCAATTCAGGCAGCATCGTTTAGGGTCCAGTGACACTTTCGGGGTGTTTCGCTCACTTGTACTTCTTGCCTTCCCCCTCTCCCTTAAATTAGCCGTGCACTCCGGAGAGAAAAGTGCCGGAACTCGCATAAACTGGCCACTAAGCAAGGCGCTTAAACCCCACGGCTGGAGAATTGCTGCCTTTCTCTCCTGCACATTGTGAAGCATTGCCATTCTCAATACTGTAGAGTTAACACTTCGGTATTTCTGGGGATCTGTTTGCCTAGGATCAGATCAGGAGAGGGAAATTTCATATAGGAGGATCTTTGATGTTTACGGGTTGGTATTCACTTAATACCAAGGCAGTTCAAGCGTGTAAATGAATGACAGCTACAATTACCACACCATTTTGATTGATTTGATATGCCATTTGAGATTGTGGTTTTAATAAAATGTCCTTCATGTAAGATTTTGCTGAAAGTTGTATTTCAGAACAATGGGTGCAGACCATGGGTCTAAACATTGTTGTCACTGAGACTGATTCAGTGAAAATAATGCTGAAATATTTGACCACCTAAAACTGAAATGGACAGCATTCATTGCCTGGCAGACAATTCAACATCCAAACTCAAAAAAAACAGCATTCCAACAGCTTGAGGCTGAATCCCAAAGACAAACCTGGAGAACAAAGGGCAAATGGTGAGAAGGGAGAGCCATTAAATCTGATAGTATGCTGGCCATCATTACATTTAACGATCTTTTGAAGCCACCAGGGCATCTCTAGACTAAGGTCAAATGGACAAGGTTTCTTTCATTCCAGGATGGATGCAATTGCCGGAAAGAACATTTACTACAACTCCTTACCTGTCAGATGATACTGTCAAGTTTATCTTCCCCATGCCATCCTCCAGAATCCAGAAGGGGGATGATTTCTACTGTGAAAACTATTGAGCTGTTTTCCTCTTGGATAAACAGGGACCATCTTGACGCATTTACCTGAATTGTCTTATTTCCTGTGGTTTTAGATCTTTCACAGAAATTTCTGGTCTTTGCTTTTAATTTGTCCGGTAACAAAATGTCAAGAACATTATCAGGAACTCTACATTATATTCATCCAAGCAGTTGACTAAGTAAATTACAAGGCTCTGTATATGACTGTCCAAAGATTTTGATATCCATGAAACTTCTTTGCAATCCTGCAATTACTTCATGGTGATATGACTGCAACAGTCTTGACAATCTGGCCCATTGTCAAGCAAGGGCGTATGATAGTGTCCCCATGGTTTACAGTCTTAACAGTGGCAATTCCCCTCATCGAAGGTCAGCTGCTGCCTTGTGTGAATATTAAGCACTATAGATAGAAAATCCCTTAATCCAAGTCACAGCTAAATGGACTACCATGAACATAACTTACAGTTTGCAGAAGACTGGACTGTCATTTCTCACAATATACCAGATTTGCATATCACTCTTCAATTCATACACGCACTTCAGTCTAATCTTGAATGTTGCTAAAACAAAAACTCAGTAATCCTGATGTGGTAAGTCAACTATTCCAACTTTCATATATGTTGAAGAGGAGAAACTGGAATGCATTCTTACACATTCTGTACATTTACAACCATCTCTTTTGCAAGGCCACAATTGATGAGATTCAGCATAGAATTAGCTATACCAGTTCAGCCTTCTATGTGCCATGGCAGATGTATTTGGTCACAGAGCCTTTTTTCAACAAAACACATTGTGTACAGCTCAGTGTTATTCTTACAATCCTGTAATACAGTGAAATCTGGACTGTGTATCATTGACACATAGGAACACTAGAGAAATTCCTAGGTCAGTGCTTGGGTCACATCCTTTGATCCAATGGGAAGACTGCCACACAAATGATTGAAGACAACTCCGCAAACATTCGGGTAAATTCCTGTAAAATCAACAATGATGGAGTGGAAACACTTTTCTGATGGTCAAAAAACATCTCTCATTCAATTCTGTTTTTCAACCCTCATAGTTTTTATGGGACAATAATGGAAACTCCACAAAAACAATATAAAGCTCTCCTTTAAATGCAACAACATTGATCTTAATAACTAGAAGGAGCTTATTTCCAGTCATTTAAAATGGCAACATAATACCTATTAAGCTTAAATCCAAATGCCTTAATACTGAAGCAGAGTGGCAGCAGAGAAAAAAAGCAAATCCTGCACTGCAGATCTGTTTAGGATGTTTTGCACCGTGTATCCACAGACTTGCAGGTCAAGAATTGGCCTGTAGAGTCATACCAAATTCATGGCAGAAACTCGCAACCCTGAATAGATATCATCTTTGAATGAAAGGACAGCTGACAGCAAGAATATGAATGATGAGACCAGTTAGCAAACTCAACAAATTGTTGGCAACTTGCTGCCTTTCTCTATCTACATGAGGAAAAGTCATTACCTGACTTTTTTCATGAGTTGGAGATGCCAGTGTTGGACTGGGGTGTACAAAGTTTAAAATTCACACACACCAGGTTATAGTCCAACAGGTTTAATTGGAAGCACTAGCTTTCGGAGCGCCGTTCCTTCATCAGGTGACAACCACATGATGAAGGAACAGCGCTCCGAAAGCTAGTGCTTCCAGTTAAACCTGTTGGACTATAACCTGGTGTTGTGATTTTTGACTTTTTTCAGATCTGTTTGAATTCATCCAGTCAGGCCCTCACCCTTGCCATACCACAAAGTGGCTTTGGCAAAGGTAAAGGTGACTGTCTCATTCCTTTTGCCATGCTTTTACCCTTTGAAATGATCAACTTCATCATTTTTCAATGCTTCTTATGCCATTCAGTTGAATGGGAATGCCCTTGATTGGTTTTATTTCAATTCATCCAGATTGTAACCCCTACGATAGCTCGTCTTTGTGCTCCCAGACTGTTGCCGTTAGAATACCAAGAGTCTGTCCATTTTGCTTCCTTTTTCCCCCATCTACACACTTTCTAAAACACAGTGTCAGATCTGCATTTTTGCCAATGACATAAATTCTTCCTTGTCACCACCTGTATCAACTCTTGCACTGTTTGTACTTTTTGTTTAACAGCCAATACTAGATAAGCATACATTTCCTGGAATTACTTTGAAAAACCAATGCATTTCCTTTGATTTCCTTCACATATATAATGATGTCTTGGCTGTCTTCAAGTTTTTATATCCTATAAAATGGAAATCCAAAGATTTGCTGCCCCATTCTAATTCACTGAGTTACATTACCTCTCAGTCTGGCTATGCCTCAATTTTTAAAAGAAAATCCCAATGTTTCGTTTTTATTTTGGATCTCTGCATTCCTCCCGTTCTAACCTCTTGCGCATTCTGGATTTTAATCAGTGCTGGCCATGTTCTTAGGTGCCCAGACCCTAATTTCTGGAATTTCTCCCCTCTACTGCTTTGTCTCTACCTCTTAAACTTACTACTTTACTAATTTTTGGTCACCTATCCTGATACTTCATTGCAAAGTGTTATGTCAAGTTTTGTTTGATAACAGTACTGTAAAGTGCCATAGTGCTTTTCATTTGGTAAAACATCCTATCAGTGCAAGTTGTTGTGAATATTTGAGGTTACTTTCCAATGTGCAATTGATGGACAGAAGTATCAAATACTAATGTTGCAGTGCATGTTGTATTTTGTATTTTCCTTCCTATCTGCAGTCTGCCAGTCCCATTTGATGGAAAGCGCAAGTTGATTCAGGATTCTTAGTTACAAATATGTTCAAATAAATTTCAGGAATCTGCCTAAGGGCTAAATTGAGTTGTGGCATTGTGGAATCTTCTATTTAAGCTGCAGGGTGGATTCCACCACATCATCAGTAACACCACAAAACAGCTTTTGGCAAGTAATGTTCAGTACAGATAATAACATGCAAAAATTATTGTTCATGTGTGTTCAACCCAAGAACCTTCCTGTAGGGTTAATTGGTCATTGAGTCACGAACTCCTTGGTGCCCATATCTGCTACAGAGACACCTGCTAGCAAGATTGGTGACCTTCAGACACTTTGAAGGTGCACTGGAGAGAGCAGAAACAAAAAAAAAACTCCACTAGCCCAGAGAAATCAGGACAGAGAGTTGTGCACTATCTCAGTCCATTTTTTCCTTTGCAACAAGTCCAGCAGTGATTGCTGAGCCAGAGTGGAGCTTCTGAATCACATCAAACGATGCTTAACACAGTTCAGTACCACAGTGTAAACTACCTTCTCGAGTTATCCCTGGCAAAATTGTATTTGGCTTATCCATGCTGAAAACTGAGTGGTTGGCCCAGTCTTCTATGATCCTATTTCATATTGATTATGGTGCAGGAAAAGGAATATCACTTGAATTGGAGCTCTCTACTTAAGGTGGGAGAATGCTTATTTTGCATTAGATAATCTTTAATTGTTAAATGATCAACACTCTGTAAATTTTCAACACTTCCTTTTGGGTCCACTTTTTTTTTTATTTATATAAATGATTTAGATGCGAACATCGGAGGTATGGTTACTAAGTTTGCAGATGACACCACAATTGGTGTTATAGTGGACAGCGAAGAAGGTTCCCTCTGAGTACAACGGGATCTTGATCAAGGAGTGGCAGATGGAGTTTAATTTAGATAAATGTGAGGTGCTGCACTTTGGAAAGGCAAATCATGGCAGGACTTCTGCACTTAATGGTAAGATCCTGGCGAGTGTTGCTAAACAAAGAGACCTTGGAGTGCAGGCACGTAGTTCCTTGATAGTGGAGTCCTAGGTAGATAGGATAGTGAAGAAGGCATTTGGTATGCTTGCCTTGATTAGTCAATGCATTGAGTATAGGAGTTGGGAGGTCATGTTGCAGCTGTATAGGACATTGATTAGGCCACTTTTGAAATACTGTATGCAAATCTGGTCTCCATGCTATAGGAAGGATGTAGTGAAATTTTAAAAGGTTCAGAAAAGATTGACAAGGATGTTGCCAGGGTGAGAGGGTTTGAGCTGTGGGAAGAGGCTGAATAGGCTGGGGATATTTTCTCCGGAGCATTAGAGGTTGAGGGGTGACGTTACAGGGGTTTATAAAGTCATGAGGGGCATGGATAGGATGAATAGACAAGGTCTTTTCTCTGGGTGAAGTCCAAAACTAAAAGGCATAGGTTTCAGGTGAGGGGGAAAAGATTTAAAAGGGACTCAAAACAAGGGCAACATTTTCACGGAGAGGATGGTGCGTGTATTGACTAGAGGAGGTGATGGAGGCTGACACAATTACAACATTTAAAAGTCATCTGGATGGGTATATAAATAGGAAGGGTTTAGAGGGATGTGGGCCAAATGCTGGCAAATGGGACTAGATTAATTTCGGATATCTGGTCAACGTGGACAAGTTGGATAAAGGGTCTGTTTCCATGCTGTACAGCTCTGTAACTTCATATTCCATAAGTCTGACTTTGTCATAAAGTATGTATTATTGCAGTACTGTATTTAGGACTAGTTGCTGGAGTTAGCTATTGGTTGCAATATTCTCAGGCTTTCTTTTTCTAGATGAGTTAAGTTTGCTAATTAGCACTATCATTCGCTGTTCAAAGGTCTGTTTAAAGTGCTGCATTTTCTGCAAATAATTCGAAAATTTTTTGGTTTTTATATTTTTAAGAAATCCCTTGTATTGCCTTATTTCCAGCTAAGCTGCTTCATTTCATCACAAGTGTCATTTTTGAGTCTTGGATTGGCTGTGTAGGAAGCAAAGAGGGCCATGTGTTAGAACTAGCCGGGGGGGGGGGGGGGGGGGGGGGGGGGGGGGGGGAGGAGGAGAGAGCCTCTGGCTCCAGATTAATGCTCTGCCTAGTCTCAAGTGATGACCCGTATTTTTTGGGATGTGTCTTTCTTGGTAAGATGTGTACCTAAACAATGACTATCTGCCTGCAATTAGTCAGGTAGTTCTCAACATTTACAAATATTATTAGGTTGTTCAACTCCTTTGAGCAAATTCTGCCATTTACATTTTAGATTTTACTATGGTATTAAGGCATTGGGAATCAATGCACATGGCTTGTAGTCGTAAATTATTCTGTTCCTTGTTGGCCATTTTAAGCTATTTTTACTTTAATCATGAACTGAATAAGAAGGGTTTAGAGGGATGTGGGCCAAGTGCTGGCAAATGGGACTAGATTAAATTACCATATCTGGTTGGCATGGATGAGTTGGACCAAAAGGTCTCTTTCTGTGCTGTACATCTCTATGACTCTACTGTTCCAGTGTCGTCATATTGTACGTTCTTGAGAGATTTTCAATATGTTTTTGAAGCTTCAAATTAATCTTGAGTCAAGGAGAAGGTTGCATTGGCGCAGTCTGACACAGAATAGACACTACGGAAAGAGTGCACTTGTAGTTCCTGCTGAGGGTATATTCTGTAGCTACTGATTTCAGATTGCAACTGCAGTAACAAACCACTGTACTATTAATTGTAGCAATCTGGAGAGAATTATACAATTTACAGTATTGAGTGTTCTCTCCTGTTAATTTAGTTAGTGCTTGTAATTTCGTCGTTGAGGCAAAGCTTGCCATGTGCGTCATCTGGAATGTTCAGTCGGGTTCTGATGGATACAAGGTGGTTGAAATGCCAATCTGTGATAAGTTCTGTCACAAAGAAAAAGATACAGCAGACAGTTCAGGTTTAGGTCTTTCTTTGCCTTTCCATCTACCTCTGATATGCTGTTACTTCCAAAGGAGGCTACAGTTTTGTTTCAAAAATATAAATTGCTAGAAACACTTTAGCAGGTCTGGCAGCATCTATGGAGCGAAAGCAGAGTTAATGTTACAAGTCCAGTGATCCTCCTCAGGAATTTTCTTACATGCAGATGTAATTAAAAGGAAGATCGCAGGCAACTCTGTGTTCCCAAAACTGCTTTACAAACTTAAACTTTCAGAGCTTTATTATACTGTATATGTTCTCTTTGTATGGGCATTGTTATGCTGAACAACCAACTCCTCGAGTGGTGTTATCTATGAAAATCCCAAAAATTCACACTGATATTTAAAACTGATATATTTAATCTGGATTTAAGTTATCCATTCTTAATACTGTACTCTCTTAGAACCTCGATTTGAGTGGTGCTGGAAAAGCATAGCAGGTCAGGCAGCATCTGAGGAGCAGGAAAATCGATGTTTTGGGGAAAAGCTCTTCATCAGGAATGAAGGCCGAGAGCCTCCAGGGTGGAGAGATAAATGGGAGTGGGGTGGCGCTGGGGCGAAGGTAGCCAAGAGTACAATAGGTGGATGGAGGTGGGGATGAAGGTCAGAGACAAGGGTGAAGCGATAGATGGGAAGGAAAATTGGCAGGTAGGACAGGTCATGAGGATGGTGCTGAGCTGGAAGGTTGGAACTGGGGTAAGGTGGGGGAAGGGGAAACTGGTGAAGTCCACATTGATGCCTTGGGGTTGCCTCCTCCGGGTGTCGGGTGGTGAGAAAGTGGCAGTGGAGGAGGCCCAGGACTGTATGTCCTCGGCAAAGTGGGAGGAGGAGTTGAAATGTTGGGCCATGGGGCAGTGGGGTTGATTGGTGCGGGTGTCCCGGAGATGTTCCCTAAAGCGCTTTGTGAGAAGGTGTCCAGTGTCCCCAACATAAAGGAGATTGCATCAGGAGCAACGGATACAATAAATGACATTGGTGGATGTGCAGTTCAGGCAGTATAAAAGGAGGCCTGAATCATCAAAAATTGCTCCATTATTAATCAGTGCAATAAAATAACTGAGGTAAACTGCTTAACTCATTTATGCCGTGTTTCAAGAATTTGTAGTTCTCAGTAATCTTAACCAGCTTGAGATGCCAAACTAAAATGATCCTTATATTTTTGTTTGGTGAGTTGTCCTGGTGTTCCAGTCACTCATGTTTTTATCTGTTCTGAACATGTTTCTTTCAAGAAACTAGTTCTGATTTTTAAACTTGTAAAGAAAAACTCTTTTCTTTAACTCAGCCATTTCTAATAATCACAAGAAGGTAATATTTCTAGTTATAGCTCTTGCAATTCTCTTCCAGTTTGACCATTTGAAGTAAAGGGTTTGATTAGGCTAGAAGGAGTTGTTTAAAATTGACAAATGTGGATTCCACATTATTGTTGCAATTTTTTATATTTTGAGCAAAAGTTTCAAATAGTGTGCTTCCACTATTTATAGTCTGTTTCAATTAAATATTTTAACAGCATCTTAATGGAACCAGTATAAATAAGCTATTTTCCAACTTTTAAATACTGCTTAGTATTCAGTAAAATGCCTTAAAATTCTTATGAGTAGAAATGAACTTGTGGGTTGCTGCGTAGAGCTAGATAATTCTAGTGCAGCACGCTTACAGATGGGAAAATGACATTATAAGGTAAACTGCCTCCACAAACTTGTCAAGATGCAAATAAGACATGCTACAGTTTTTAAAAAAAAAACTTTCTCATCATTGGGAGACTAATTCCATTGTGACAAATTTACATGCAGTTTCTGTTCGAAATTTTGAAATAAAACTTTATTATGTTTATTATTTTCTGTGTATTCATCAGTACATTGGAGCTTAAGTACAGAATGTGACTGAGTTCAGTGTCATCTTGCAGTTCAAACATCTGCCAATTCAGATGGACGTAAAAAGTCCCACAAACTGAAACCAAAATCTTTGTTTTTTACAGTATTAAAATCATAGTTGCTTACGGATGAGTAATTCCGGTAATAATGCAATGGAGCAGAAACTCACTACCCCTATATAGGTGGGGTCTATGATTAGCAGTGTGCCGCAAGGATCTGTGCTGGGTTCCCTGCTTTTTGTCACTTTAAATAATTGATTTGGATATGAATATAGGAGGTATGATTGGTAAGTTTGCAGATGACACCAAAATTGGTGTAGTGGATAATGATGAAGGTTATCTCAGAATACAATGGGACCTTGATCAGATGGGCTGAGGAGTGGCAGATGGAGTTAATTTTAGATAAATATGAGATGTTGCATTTTGGTAAGGCAACTCCTGGCAGCACTTTAATTATTAAAGGTAGGGTCTTGGAGTGTTGCCAGACAAAAAGACCTTGAGGTATAGGTTCATAGTTCCCTGAAAGTAGAGTCATAGGTGAACAGAGTAGTGAAGAAAGCTTTTGAGCGCTTACTATTATTGGTCAGTGCTTTGATTATAGGAGTTGGGAGGTCATATTGCAGTTGTACAGGACTTTGTTTGGGCCACTTTTAGAATTCTGCTTTCAGTTCTGGTCTTCCTGGAAAAAGAAAGATATTGTTAAACTTGAAAGAGTTCAGAAAATATTTACAAGGATGTTGGCAGAGTGGGAGGATTTGAGCTATAGGGAAAGACTGAGTAGACCAAAGTTATTTTCCTTGGAGCATTGGAGGCTGTTGGGTTACCTTAGGGGTTTGTAAAATCATGAGGGACATGAATGGGGTGAATAGTCAGGGTCTCTTGCCCAGACTAAGGAATCCAAAACTAGACAGCATAAGTTTAAGGTGAGAGGGCAAAGATTTAAAAGGGGTCTGAAGGGTAACTTTTCATACAGAGGGCAGTGGCAGAAGAATTGGTTGAAGCTCGTACAGTTACAACTTTTAAAAGGCGTCTGGATGAGTACATGAATAGAAACGGTTTAGAGGGATCTGAGCTAAATGCTGACAAATGGGACTAGATTAATTTAGGATATTTGATCAACATGGATGATTTGGACCAAAGGGTCTGTTTCCATGCTGTACAAATCCATGACTCTGAGTATATGTAGGATAATGTCTTTGCCTCCTGTCAGACATGAGAATACAAAATAACACAAATTACATTTTAAATTTTTCGTGTGAATTCTGTTCTGAATTAACATCTGGTGTGGACATTGACTTTCAAAATATATTGGCTTGGATCTTCCATGAGGCGTTAATCATGGTTGGATTATCATTCTGTCGGGCCTTCCTTCCACTATGATGCTTTTCCACGTTTCTGGTCCAATCTTCCAAACCCAGCTTTTTTAGAAATGTGTAGTGTACAGTTCTGCAAAGAGCTTTATTGCAGTGCTGGAACATGGGAGGGGATTCACTAGGGACCAGCATGAATGAATGAATGATGGTGAATAGGTGGATTGGGTGTGGAAGTTAAATTGGTAGACGATTGGGGATAGTTTCGTTGGGATGCATTGTTGGATTAGGAGTGGCAGTAGATAGACCAAGGAGTGTCTGAGGAAGGGGCAGTCAGGGGAAGGGTTGTGCAGTTATCCAGGAATTCAAATTAAGATTTTTCAGTGTTGTAAAGAAAGGGCAATTTTCTCATATAAAAGCAACATACCGCAGCTGCTGGCAGTGTGAAATAAATATACAGTACTGGACAGACCCAGCAAGTCTGGCAGCATTTGTGGAAAGAGAAATAGAGTTAACATTTTGAGTCCTCTCCAATTCAGATTGAACTTAGTGTTAACTATTTCTCTTTTCTAAGATATTGCCAGATCTGCCGAGTCTGTCCAGTTTGTCTTTAGTTCAATCTTTTCATCTTGCACTCATGAAATCAATTGACAGGAATACTAATAAACAGGAAAACCAACATTTGTTTTGCATGAGAGGAGAATGCTGATTGACTCGTGGACTCAGAATGGTAGAGGCATTGCCATGCAGAGTGCAGCTGTTAATGATAGACTATTAATTGCAAGATTTTATTTAGATTTTGGTCCATACAGGTTGACTCCAGTCGGCATTGCAGATGTTGTTTCTGTATGCAATAAACAGGGTCCTGTTTATTAATATGTGTAACTTTCAGTATAAGCATGTGTGTTCTCTCAGCGCAAGACTGACTGACTATCTTAGGTTGGATGTTGGATTCATTCTTTGCACTCAGGATTATCCAGCAAATGTTGCCACATCAATCAAATTTATAACTGAGATCCGGGAGTTAAATGCTGTAGTGACGTAATTGACCAGACTCAATTTCAGTTGACCTTACCCCTGGACAGGCAGTGCAGCCATTGGCTGTCCCCCACATTAGACCACTTGCTTTACTAAAGTTGAATAAAATGCTTGAGACTGTATCTTAGGCAACCAATGTTGGAGATGTTTAGAATGATGAGCAGGAGCTTGTAGTGTATTTTACCATATGAAACTTTAACATTCTGTAACCACACTGGTCTATTTTCTGGTTCTGGACTTAAAGCTGGACACGTTGAGTCAATTTTTTGAGGTCACCGTGTCTTTCCCTAATCACACTAGATATGTTTCTGTTACTAATCAGCGGTTGGAATGTAGGCTGTTTTCTACATCCAGGAAGCTTCTCGATGAATATTAATTGTATTCCACCCCATTCCTCACTTCCATCTTTAAATACTGAATTGAATGGACTTAAGATCCTACAGTTTTTTTTAAAACATGTTTCTTTTTATTCCTGTTATAGTTTACAAATATTCAGTTGTTCCAGTCTAAACTCTAAAATATGTATACTGATCTCATCTGGACTTTCCCAAATTGATATATTCAATCAACTTACACTTTAATAAGTTATTCCAAGTTCTCATAACTTATTTTTCAAAAATCTTTTAACATCGACATTGCACTATTCTCGCATTCATGAATCTTGGCAAATCTTTACTGCCTAGTAAAATGATTGTTCAATATTTTTAAAACATTTGTATGATTTCCGGCACTAACATCTCTTGAATGTTCAATCTTTGTTTGGCTATCTCAGTTTTTCAAAAGTAACTTGCTAAATTCCTTTAGATATTTCAAAATTATTGAGCAAGTGTCAAGCTAACAAGTTTCCTTTTATTTTAAATTACCTCTTCTAAACTTGTTTGCCATAGAAACTACTTCTGTATGTGCATGTTGTATGTTCATTCATTACTTTTTATGTCTCTTGACCTTGACAAGAACTTGTTGTGTGCTGCAAGCTGCTTTCCAGAAAAGGAAGCAGAAAATACAAAACATGTGGCCAGTGTTAAACTCCAAATGGCATGTTCCTGAATGTGACCTTTATCTTTAACAAATTCTATTTCAAACTTTACCTTTTGTTTTCTGTTTTCTGAAAAAACATTTTTAATGTATTTTCATAAGACATTCTTCAGCCCTGCATGTTCTAAGTTTCCCACCCAGTGCGGTTTTCAGCTGACTTGTTCCACTAATAGCTTCTTGAGGTCTGACCTATCTGTGCAGATTTGGCTGTCCCATCCCAGTAGCAAAGTTCTACTTCCTCACCTGCGACCACCTGTCCTGAGTCTTTTTTCAATTGCCCATACCAGGCTAATGCCACTTGGCTGCCTTATAATATATTTAACTGAATGCAGTCCTGGTCTCAGGGATGTGGTACAGGATCCTGCCATCTTTGCCAGATTCTGTTATGGTTCAATTTGATAACCCACCAGGAACCCTGGGTACAGATTGTGATCACCTATTTAAGTGAACATAAGGATAGTCTGCCTTAAAAGGCTTAAGATTAATCTCTGAAAATAGCCACCAGTTTCTAGCTTTTCTACTCTAGAGGTCACATGTTGACCACATTTGTATTAGATTACTCATTTCCTACTGTACAACCAATACTGTTGGTTGTATCCAACCAATGTCACATTTATCTTTGATTGTGTTGTCCAGTTGTTCCCAGTCTTATCATGTTTCATGTAACCCTTTAGTTCTTTCCACATTTATTTTTTGCTAAAAGCACTTCTAACTGAAACTGTTTATATCTGTTTAACCTTTAACTAACTGAAACTACTTGACTCCGGTTCAACTCCTTCAAGCTGGTTGTGAATGGTCAGTAGTTGAGAACAGCTAGAAGGATGGGTTGTTGATATCATACTGGTACCGAAATTCAATACTGTGTTGCCCTTGTTGGCAAAATTGTAAATAGGGCCCAAGTCATTTGCTTACCATGGAAGCTTGATGAAATAGGATGTATCAAAGCCTTCCTTCAGGATAACGCCAGTATGATACCAGGTATGTGTTTTGTAAGTCCCAAAGACTGGCAGATTGTATCAAATAGCATATCCCTTGTGCTGTACGAAAAAAGATACTGATCATACCATACCCAACTAGCCTATGCTTGCAAAATTCACAGTGGCAAAAAATAGAAATGATTCTGTAATTTGGTGACATTTGCTGATTTATCCATTGTGTAAAGAATTACATTGACCAATTTAGGGTTGTCAGTCAGGATTGCAGTGTGGTACAGTTGCATGCACTGGAAGCTACATACATTAATACACAAGGCGTTGTTATTTGCAGACTGACAGAACGTGCATGCACTGCACCTATTTCAACTCAATAGAATACGTGACGCTTATTTGCTGATGCATTGGTCAGGCCACTGCTCTGAAAATCAAGTAATGTCTTTGGTTTGAAGTCTAAACAAAGCCTGGCAGTTAATAGTCAAGCATCACTAACCATTGCATTCTCCATGGCTTATCTCTACAATTAGAATCCATTTACCAACTAATCAGCACTTTCCTCTCATACCGTTCAAATTTTTGTTTTCCCTTTTATTGGTATTATTGTGAATTGCTGAAAATGTGTTGCTGGAAAAGTGCAGCAGGTCAGGCAGCATCCAGGGAACAGGAGAATCGACGTTTCGGGCATAAGCCCTTCTTCTGGGATGGGATTCCTGAAGAAGGGCTTCTGCCCGAAACGTCGATTCTCCTGTTCCCTGGATGCTGCCTGACCTGCTGCGCTGTTCCAGCAACACATTTTCAGCTCTGATCTCCAGCATCTGCAGTCCTCACTTTCTCCTCATTATTGTGAATTGTCCTAGTGAGAACGATGAAAAGTTTTGACAAATGTCTTTTTTCAGCATTATTAGGACTTCTCTTGGTTAACTTTTCAGACGAAGCACTGGGCCATTAATTTAAAAATGGTGGAAAAATAATATACAGAAGATAAGACAAAATATAAATGTAAACATATAAATGTTGTGTATTAAATATTTAATGTCTGATTTATCATACCTGGAAACCAAAACAGTTACGTAATTTGTGTTCAGGTAATAAATGTAGAACTGTTGAGATTTGGTTGTCTTTGTCAGAACCATTGACTTGCTATATTTATTCATTCACTATTATCCTGAAGATGCTTTATTTCAATGTTTCAAACCCGTACTTAGCACATTGTGCCCTTTTTAAATTTCTTTTGCCCCTTCCCTTATCAACTTGCCTTCAGTTGGTAATCGTACCCAGTCTTCAGAAGAGCTCCTGACAGGTCTGCTACTTCCAGAAACATCACTCTCTGTTTTTGAAGCAGCAGCCTATTGGAGTTTCTCAAGAGAGTGGATAAATGTTAGTTTCATGTAACTGATAATACTTATTAAATATAGAATAACCAGTATATTGTATGTTTTTAAAAATTTCCTTTTGTAATGTTAATATGCTCTAGGGCAGTTACTAATACTTTTTTTTTGTTTTTAATAAGTTTGGGGCAGAATTTCGAAGATTTTCCCTCAGCCGCTATAAACCTGGAAAGTTTGCTGAATTCTACAGCCTAATTATTCATACGCATAACATTTTGAACATGGATATATTAATTGGATATGCTGATGTCCATGGTGACCTGCTGCCAATCAACAATGATGACAACTTCTGCAAAGCCATTTCCATGGCAAATCCATTGCTAAGGATTTTTGTACAACGAAAAGGTATGGCTTTAAAAGATTATCATCTGAAAATAAGTTGTTGAACACATTAGGTGCTTTGGCCTAATCTAGTTCGAATTTTTATTCCCCGTTATTTAATTCCAACATTCTCACTCCTGTTGTCTGTGGTCTCTCATGTTCTTTCAGTTTTGTTTTAAGTAACTCATCCACTTTTTATAATTGAAACTTGTTTCATGTGACAGATTAATTAACTAGAAAGTATATTTTTTCATGTTGCAAATACTTGATCCAGTTAATTTAATTGATCAACTATCAATCAAAAAATGCACAGTAGGTTTCGGTTTCCTCATGAAATGACAGTGGTATAAATTAGGTATACTATGCCGATGAACTTTTTTTTTTCTATTTTAAATCTTGAGTTACTTAACTTTTAATGAGAGTTGTAATCTTGTAAGCTGCCAGCATAGATATTGCAAACTCAAAGTCCTGAAATTCCTTTTTTTATTAAATATCTGTCACTTCTGTTGGACCTGAGTCCTAATTAACATATGGCTAAACATTAGGACATACTGTGAATATTCAGATCTGATTGCATAAATAGAATAAGAATATCTTAATCTGGATACCATAAGAAATAGGAACAGTAGTAGACCGTTTGGCCCTGAGACCTGCTCTGCTATTCAATAGGATCATAGCAAGCCAGGCAAGCATCAGGAGGTGGAGAAGTCGATGTTTTGGGTGTAACTCTTTTTCAGAACTGGGGATGGGTGTGGGGAGCTGCAGATAAAGGGAGAGGTGGGGACAGGGTGGTGAAGTGGGATAGGTGAAGACTGGTAGAGGGTACGACCTGGTTGGTCAATGGAAGGAATGAATTTAGTTGGTGGCAGGGAGCAGTGGAAGGGACGGGGAGGGGCTGGGAAAGGAGAAGGGGATGGTGAGGGAGGTTTTTTGAAAGTGGAGAACTCAGTGTTGAGTACTCCAGGCAGTAGGGTGCCCTCGTGGAATATAAGGTGCTGTTTCTCCAACAGGAGCTACGGTTTGTTTTGGCAATGGAGGAGGCCAAGGAAGGTCATATCGGAAAGCGAGTGGTTGGGGGAATTGAAATGGGATTATTTACCTCCACCCAAATGGACTTTACATCATCCAAGCCAAGATAATCCCTCACAACTGTCTTCATTTCATCTCTTCTTAACAGTGCTACCCATCAACTGTCTCTGAAAGGTTAGATATCCCTGAGTATTAAGTTCCCAGTTTGACTTTCTTGGAACCATGTCATCTTCGTAATGGCTATGAGAGCATATCCATTTAGCTCGATTTGTGATGTCAGTTTGTCTACCTTATTTCAACTGCTTTGATACAAAACCTTCAGGGTCGCCTTTTTGGCATTTTTTATCATCTTGACTTTTCCTTGTATTGTCGCACTATTTGCCTCTCACCCTTGACTACACTGTCTACCATTTTGTATTTTATTGCCATCCTTGTTTCTCTTTCCCTTGTCACCCTGCTTTGGTTCCTACCCCTTTACCATTCTAGTTTTAAACTCATCCTCATAACATTAGCATGATAGTTTAACAAAATGCAGTTCCATTCAAAAGAAATATGGTATGCTATAAGTTGTTTGACATAGTAAACATACATCATCAGTTGAAGGTACACCAGTTTGTCATGTACCATGGTTCCCCCCCCCATACAAATTAGCATACTATTCTATTTAGATAAATGATCTTGATTGAACTAAGTGAATGTGATCATAACTGTGCTTTCACTATTAATGGAGAGGAGCTCAACAGTAGATGACAAGGAGTGCCTACCAAATTTAATTCCATGGCCTGATTAGAATAATTTTGAATAGATTCTCACTTGAGCAGACTGACTGACTGACTTATGGAGGTGACCAAGTAGCCAATACACCTCAACATAGAAAAGTATAACAGTATGCACTGAAGACTGTCTAATAATCAGGCGGTTATAGAATTCAGCAGGAAACAGTAACAAGATAAAGCAGGATAGAAACCTTGGAACCAAACAGGCAAAGTAGTTGTTTGTTATGGAATGAATATCGAAGGCAGTTTTGTTGCCATTGTATACAACATCGATTAGTTTACAAATGCAGGTTTATATACAGTCCTGAACCTTTAGTACAGAATAGATATAGCTAAGATGAATAAGGTATGTGAATCTTATAATGAGTTGTCTGTCAGAACAAAGTCTGTTGTTGAAGAAGAAAACTGATGGAAACATTCGTTAATGAAACTCAAATCGATGCAAGAAACTTTGTATACAAAATAAAGTGAGAAAAGTAGGTGCTAAAAATGAATGATTTTCAAATAGAGCATAAGAAAGAAATACTCCACTGAAAAGATGGCCAGTTTTTGGTGTTGTTTGGGGAAGCTAAGATCTAGTCACTAACAAAGTGTACAAGTATCTTGAAATAAAAGCTCCCATTTGTTTGTACATTAGAAGGTTGAACTGGACGGATCCAAAACTTTTTCTAATCTTGAGATCTTCTAGTTTCTACTGAACTGTGAATCATGAGAGCACTTGTTGCCCTAGAATAGAACTTAGATCGTTTGTTTTCTACCATAGACGTTCCATGGATGTATATAAAGGATGCCCGCTTGCATGATGTCATTCATTCAGTCTTGTCATTATCAGTTATCTCTCATTTAGTTCTTACCACCTTACAAGATATTCATTTTTGATTCTGTAGTTTTTAAGATACCAATTGATGTTGGCATTTAATCAACATTTGAAACCTCAAACTTCTTCCAAAATTGGAAGTTGGTTGATATTTTGAATATAGAAGTGTGTTGCTGGCCTCGATTTGGGTGATAATCATTTTGAAATGTCATCAGAACCCAGTGCAATACAGCTCATATTACCAGCTTGATCCTTTATACCCAGTTATAATGTACAAGTGAGCAAACCAAACATTTGTGGTGAAAATTCAAGACTGATTATTGATGCAAAAACAGCATATATGGCTGAAAGATGGGTGTGATCAACTTGAACATCTGCAAAACATGATTTTTGAACCAGAAAATTGGAGTTGCCGTATACACTGTGACTTGTAGTAAGTTCTATCACATTGACTAGCCATGAAAAACAATACAATATCAAATGATTTAAGCTATATTACTGATTAAGCCCCAAAGTAAAGGAATCTTGCTGAGGTAATCCAGAGCATTTTTCAAACAGTGTCGAAAAAGGCCGTTCAGCCCAACAAGTCCTCACCTGGAGGAAACCCACGCAGACATGGGGAGAATGTGCAAACTCCACACAGGCAGTTGCCTGAGGTGGGAATTGAACCCGGGTCTCTGGCGCTGTGCGGCAGCAGTGCTAACTACTGTGCCACCGTGACGCCCCAAAGCAAAATGATCTTCAAATTCTATCATAATGTTTAACAATCAAAGATAATGTGAACATTGAAGTCAAATGTTTCTGTACAAATTTTCTGTTTTCCCTTGAATCCACTAATACAGGCAATCCATCCTCAAAGAAGAGATGTGATTGTAGCCTGATTATCCTTGGTAGGCTATCTAGTCATAATTGTGGGGTCAATTTTGCAGCAGAATCCAGCACTCTTTAAACATTTAGCCTAATATTAGGCAAGGTAATTGAACATAGAACATAGAAGAATACAGCGCAGTACAGGCCCTTGGGCCCTCGATGTTGCGCCGATCCAAGCCCACCTAAACTACACTAACCCACTATCCTCCATATACCTATCCAATGCCCTCTTAAATGCCCATAAAGAGGGAGAGTCCACCACTGTTACTGGCAGGGCAGTAGAAACATTTTCTTTAATTATTTTTGGAGTGCTTGGATGATATATTGAAGTGCATAGCCCCTTTAAATAATGTTGTGCCACCTGTTTGGAAATTTCCTACTTCTATGCATATACCTAGATTGTTTAATTGGTAGACCAACATAATTACTGCTTCGCCATATTTGAGGTTCCAGACAGAGTTTGAATTGCACTCCTCAAAAACCAGTTGAAAAATTTACTTAGTTTTGTAGATCCTTAAAGCCACTGTTTTATCATAAAAACCTGTGAAGTTCTTCCAAGTTAATGTCCTTTTCGACTCCATGTAAACCTATCATGATATTATGACTAACCTGGTGCCTTGTTAATTGTACATGTCATTACCACCCAATAGTAGGAAATCTTCAGCCTTGGTGACAGATCACTGCATCCATTCTGCTGCTATTATGTTGCTATCGTAAACAGCTATGCATACACACTGGGTTGGTTTTGTTTTTGTAGTAACAACTTTGCTTTACTGGAGTAAATCAGGTAGCAGCTTCACATGTCCATACACACACAGATGAACATGCAAATTTCCAAGTTGATGTCAGATACCTTATAAAATAACAGAATGTACTATTGCGGTTCTCACTGTGATGTCCATTCAAATGACTACAGTGGTGCACTTACTGTGCTTGATGATTGTTTGTGCAGAAGATGAGTGAAAATTTAGGGATAGTGTATTCTGGAGTAAATGTGAATACTGGTAATTATACCTGAACCACCTGTTTGGCTCAAAAATATTTTAACAAGTGTGGTGTTTTATATTCAAGAAAATTAGAAATACAGAATTAGGGATAGAAAATTAGTCTTCCCTGTCTATGACTTTTATCTCTCCCTTAATTTCATCTGTATTTGCCTGTCTTCATTTTACTTTCTGTTCATCATTCAAATTTAATTTATAATCCTTGCTTTATACTTCTAATATGTACTTGCATCGCTTTTAATATGTACTTTGCATCCCTGGTCTAAACTAGTTTAAACAGCCTCTCTCGCTTCCAGAGACCACAGATTCCTTGAACGTGTTATGCTGGAAGGAACACCTGATGAGAAGGAAATTATTGGAATGTTCATGAAAACTCTGGACAAATAACAATGATGTGAGCAACCAATGCTGTTTCTTTGCTGATCTGGGCAAATAAGGGAAGCAGCTGTGTTCAGTAAATGTGTTGGTAGATGCAGTAGAACTATCTTTCCCCTTCCTTTAACATGGTTTCTAACAGTTTTGTGCCATTTTTAGGGACCAGGTCAGACCCCCTCAAAATATCTTAAGCAGGTAGCCTAGACCCTAATGTTTTCTTTCTTTAAAGAAATGGGCATTCCAGATGTGATGCAGCTGGTCAAACCACTTGGCTTTAAGCAAAGCAGAATTTATTTAAACACTACAGTTGAAACATGAATAAAAGAAAACGGAATTTTAGATAACCTAACAATTGGAAAACTTAACCAATTCGATACAGCAACTTAACAAAGGAGCTGTTCCAATCCAGCAACATCCCATAAACCCCTCCCTCTCGCCAAAAAGGTAAATTGGAACACAGATTCTTACAGGCAGGAGGGAACAACTTCCAAAGAGATTTCAGAGAGAAAAGTCAGTCAGGAATCTTCATTGAAGACTGTAGCCTTCCAGCATCTTGACTGCCACAGCTAAACCGAACAAGAAAAGACCTGAACTGGGAGAACTGGCTACTCCCCAGCCATTGTTAAACTAGACACTTCAGCACACCTCTGTCTTTATGACCTCTCTTGAAAAAACCAAGAGCAAAATAACCCTTTTTAAAATGATAGCATCATCACACCGTGTTCAGAAGTAAAAAGGCTACATACTTGGAATGCTCATCTTTATTCTGCATTTGTTGCATCCCTAATTTCGAGGTGAACTATTTTTCTTAGTTCAGTAGTTTTGCACAAATGGAATAACTTTCCCTCTTTGACCTAATCATTTTATACTATAGCCTGGAAATTACTGTGAAATATATTGTAGGAGTATTTAAATTGGTTAACATCTCTGTTAAATAATGGAAGAGTTTAATGTGTGTGTTTTAAGCATTTACACATTTAATATTGCTTGGTGTATGGAACCCAGAATGCAAGAGGTGTAACAGCTTAGAGAATATCAAACATGATTCTGAAGTTCAAACATTGGGATGCATTCCTAAAAGTTGTAGGATAATTAATCCAGCAGTAATGAGGAAATTGACAAGCTTACTTTGTGGCATACTATCAGTTTTCATCTTAAAACTGAGAGGAATACTTCATGTCTCTTACTAGATTCAGCAGTTAGAAATTAAGTTAATGTTTATGAATTTAAATGAAAACTAGCTGAATATTGCACCTCTTCTGTACTGCAAAGAATAGTGATTTACCAATATTATGTCAAGGCTACATTTACTAATGACATTTCAGTCATTTACTTATGGTATCCTCTTGAACATCATATTTTTCATCACCTTGATGAGATAAGCAATGTGTCCAGCTGACAAGTGTAACATGGATTTATAGGATCGAATGGCATTTGAACCAATTAGGTAGAAAGATTCAGAAGTAATAATTGAATAGAATGTTGAAGAAGATCAGGATCTAACTTTGGTAAGCATGGAAAATAACATTGTTTTAATTTCCTTTTCAACTTTGCAATTATCTTTGATTATTCACTATCAGTTGGTACGTTTTAAGTATGACTGTAGGTTGTATGGACCAATTTAGACCATAGTTGAATGGACTAACATTGCAAAGAAAGCAATAATTTCTCCATCTGGTGATCATTATCATTTGCAAGAAGTTATTACCCAAACTGAAATAGTTATTATGTATAGATGAAGATTGGAGATTTTTGATTAACATTCTGAGACTTACAAGATATTTAAAAAGTCTTTCCTGGTCTATTGGCAAATACATATTCAAATCCCATTTTGAATTTTTTTCATTTGTATGGTAGGTTTATTAATTTTTAGTAATGCATTGATCAAGTGATCAAAATTCCTTACAATTGCAAAAAGTGAAAATAATTCCATGGATGAATATTTCACACATAAGTACACTGTAAAAAAAAAATTGAAGGAGTTGCAGATGGTTTTGATTTCTGTAGAGTCTGTGTAGACCTGTAGAGGTCTGCAACACAGAAAAAAGACCTTTGGTCCATCAAGTCTGCGAGGAGAAAGTGAGGTCTGCAGATGCTGGAGATCAGGGCTGAAAATGTGTTGCTGGAAAAGCGCAGCAGGGCTTGTGCCCGAAATGTCGATTCTCCTGTTCCCTGGATGCTGCCTGACCTGCGCTTTTCCAGCAACACATTTTCAGCTCCATCAAGTCTGCACTGGTCAAAAATAAGCACTTAAGCATTCTAATTTCATTTTCCAGCATTCCATTCCTATTTTCTGTCTACAGTTTTATAAATCTTAAATTGTTTGTTACCGTATAACACTGTAGTTGCATTCCAGTGAATCCTTGCTTAATAGAAAATCACTTAATATGGGAAAAGTGGGGTTAGGGGCAAGCCAGCAAAGAATATCACACTCAATCCCTCAAAAATCACCCATACGTCGAACACAAAGTATAGCACAGTCTGAATGAAGGCTGAAATCATATTTATTAATGAAACAAAAGCAAATTTAACATGATACATTTAAAAAATCTAAGAAAGCTGCTCCCTGTACAGTACCTCTCACAGAAAGCTGCTCTGTTGTCAGCTGACATCAGCGCATGCGTAAAACAGCACTAAGACTGGCGCTGACATTGCACACGCGCAGGACAGCACAAAGATCAGAGCTGACATCGTGCACTTGCGGAACAGCGCAGACACCAGCGCATGCACAGAATGGCACAGTGATTTTGTGGACATTGCGCAGTACGAAGCATGTGAACTGATCCCCGCTGGAATTGCGCTATTGCCAATGGAGGTAAGCGTTCTCGAAAATACCGTTTCCTAATTCTTCAGCGACAATATAGCCAAGTCATGCTGCCAAAATGCGTGTTATCCCAGAACCACCTATTCTAGGTTTTGATTAGTATCTCCTATACGTGTTCATATAAGCTTTTTATTTCAATGATATGCAAAGTTTTATTTGCTAAGATGCAAATGCCATGTTGAATTTGAATATTGGAAAATGAGCAACAAAAGCACTCTGTAAAAGGTATGACAGTGACAGAAAATATATCCATGTACATATAAACCATTTTAAAACTATAATAGATCCTCATTCTCTCGAACAGTAGAAGACTAATGTGGAGTTTAGCAAGGCCTTTGACAAGGTTCCATATGGTAGACTGGTTAGTAAGGTTAGATCATATGGGATCCACAGAGAGCTCGCCAATTGGATATAAAATTGGCTTGATGGTAGGAGGCAGAGGGTGATTTTCTGACTGCAGTCTGTTACCAGCAATATGCAGCAAGGATCGATGCTAGGTCCACTATTGTTTGTCATTTATATAAATGGTGTAGAATATAGGAGGTATGATTACTAAGTTTGCGGATTACTCTAAAATTGATGGTATAGTGGACAGTAAAGGTAGTTATTTGAGAGTACAATGACAACTTGATCAGATGGCCAACGGGCTGAGGAGTGGCAGATGGAGTTTAAATATTTGTGAGGTGTTGCATTTTGGTAAGACAAACCAGGGCAGGATTTACAGTTAATGGTAGGGCCCTGAGGAGTGTTGTCAAACAGAGGGACCAAGGGGTGCAGGTTCATAGTTCCTTGAATGTAGTATCATAGGGTAGGCAGGGTGATGAAGGCATTTGGCATGCTTACCTTCATTGGTCAGAGCACTGAATACAGGAGTTGGGACGTCATATTACAGCTGTTCACGACATTGGTAAGGCCACACTTGGAATGTTGTGTACAGTTCTGGTCACCCTGCTATTGGAAGGATGTTACTAAACTGGATAGGATGCAAAAATGATTTACAAGGATGTTACCAAGACTGGAAGTTTTCAGTTACAAGGAGACAGTTTTTCCCCTGGAGTGTAGGAGGCTGAGGGTGACCTGATAGAGGTTTGTAAAATTGTGAGGGGCATAGATAAAGTAATAGCCAAAATCTCCTCCCCAGGAAAAGTGAGTCCAAAACTAGAAGGTACTTCACCTGTTGCCTCACTGGACCTACTTCCAGTGCCACATGTGGTGACCTAGAGTTCCCCTTGCCTTGCAGTCTAGTCATTCTTTCTGCTGTGACACCGGGCCTACCTCCAGGGCCACAGGTGACCAAGCAACCCTGGTTGCCCAATCATCCGTTCCTGCATCACCCTGTTGCTCTTGCCTGCCTGGGTCACACCTGGGCTTTCAGGCAAACCATGCCCACGGCCTGGGACAGAGCTAGGCTCAGCTTATGGGATCTGCTCCTGGCAGGGACCGTGCTGTCTCCTCTGATACCCTTCACTCTAGGTTATCTTCTAGACTGCCTGCATGTCTCTTAACTTCTCCTTCTGCACTTTAACTTACTTTCCCAAATAGCTCTTCTCCTCCTTTAGGGCCTGTTTATTATTCTTGGCTTCTGTGACCTGACATTGCAGATATCTATCTGGTTTCTATATTTTTCCACTGTTTGCCACTTCTCTCACTGCAGATCTACGTACAGCATTTCTCCTTCCCTGGTCCTCATGCTAGAACCTCTCTTCACTCTGCCTTCAATTCCTTGACTTTCTGATCCAGTATGCAGACATATCGCTGAAGGCAGAGGAGCCAGATCGCCTTCTCTACGGAGCACTTATGTTCCTTGCAGTCAGTCCACTGGGCTGCTGCTTCCCCAAACGCTCACCTCGTAAGAGATTGAGGACCCATTTCTTTGATACATTTACCTTTTTAAACACATAGAAGATCATCTTCTCAGTCAGATGCTTTGCTTCTGAAACACCCTGTATCATATAACATTCCTTATGCCAGTGTCCTGCCGTGATTCTGTAGGGGTCTGGTTTGCAATCAGTAATTTGCTGCTTTTAGATGGTTTGAATCACCCCGGGTCCCTGGTTCGAGACCGTGGACTTAGGGAATGTGAAATGAGGAAGACAGTAGGGGTCTTGGGGTTTTAAGCTCACCACAGGGGAAAATGCAATTTTGAAGTATATCTAGCTGTTCCCGCTTGCCATACCTGGTGCCTGAACGAAGACTTTGGACTGCGTAGGCCTTCAGTTTGGGTTGAGTCTGCTGTTGCAGTAGGATGCGTATTGAGTCTACTGAGTAAGTACTTGGTTTTCCTTAATTTCTGGTGGTTTTGCAGACTAGTTTTCACCTCAGGATGTGTCTGAGGCCTTGTGGTATCTGTTGGGTCAAAGATTGTCGGTTCTTAGCTCTGCAGTTTGTGGTCGGTTGCTGTTGGTTTCCCGGTTCGGAACAGGCCTATGTTGGTAGCTTTCGGAATTAGTAAACCAGTGAGACTGGTACAGTTGGATCAAGGAACAAATCAAATAGTCAGCGCAGGCAGAAACAAAGCAGAGAATGAGGTGGCTTTAATAAATTAAACTGCAAGAGGCCTAACGGGGAAGGCAGATGAACTCAGGCATGGTTAGGAACATGGAACTGGGATATCATAGCAATTACAGAGATGTGGCTCAGGGATGGACAGGACGGGCAGCTTAATGTTCCAGGGTATAGATGCTATAGGATCAAAAGGGGGGTGAGAGGAGGGGGAGTGGTGTTTTTGAATAGGGATAGCATTTCGCCTGTACTTAGGGAGGAAAATCCTGCAAATATGTCTAGGGAAGTTATTTGAGTGGAACTGAGAAATAGGAAAGAGATGATCACCTTATTGGGATTGTACTCATACCCCCAAATAGCCATTGGGAAATTGAGAAACAAATTTGTGTGAAGATCACCGTTATCTGTAAAAATAATAGGGTTGTAATGGTAGGGGTTTTTAATTTTCCAAATATAAACTGGGACTGCTATAGTGTTCATAGTGTAGAGGAGAGAAATTTAAGTGTGTACAAGAACATTTTCTGATTCAATGTGGATGTACATAGTAGAGAAGGGACAAAACCTGACCTATGCTTAGGAAATAAGGCAGGGCAAGTGACCGAGGTGTCACTGGGGGAGCACTGTGAGGTCAGTGACCGTAATGCTATTAGTTTTAAAATAGTGATGTAAAATGATAGATTGGATCTAAAAGTTAAAGTTCTAAATTGAAGAAAGGCCAATTTTGGCGATATTAAATAAGAACATTCAAAAGTTGATTGGGGCTGGATGTTCGCAGGTAAAGGGACGGCTGGAAAATGGGGAGTCTTCAAAAATGAGACAATGAGAGTCCAGGCCAGTATGTTCCTGTTAGGGTGAAAGGCAAGGCTGGTAGCTGTGGGGCATGCTGGATGGCTAGAGAAATTGATGTTTTGGTCAATAAAAAGAAGGAAGCATACGTCAAGTATAGACAGCAGAATCCTTAGAGTATAAAGGCAGTAGGAGTATACTTAAGACGGAAATCAGGAGGGCAAAAATGGGATATGAGATAGCTTCGGCAAGTAGGGTTAAGGAGAGTTCAAAGCGATTTTATAAATACATTTAGGACAAAAGAGTAATTAGGGAGACAAAAAGACCCCTCAAAGATCAGCAAGACAGCCTAAGAGTGGAACCTCAGGAGACTGGAGAGATATTAAATGGGTATTTTGCAACAGCGTTTACTGTGGAGAAGGACATGGAAGATATAGAACGTGGGGAAATAGATGGTGGTGTCTTGAAAAATGTCCATACTACAGAGGGGGGAGGTGGTGGATGTCTTAAGGTATATAAATCCCCAGGAGCTAGAACTCTGGGAAGCTAGCAAAGTGATTGCTGGGCCCCTTGCTGAGAAATTTGTATCATCGATTGCCACACGTGAGATGCTGGAAGACTGGAGGTTGGCTATCATGGTGTGCCACTATTTAAGACAGGTTAAAAGGTAAAACCAGGGAACTAAAGACCAGTGAGCCTGACACCAGTGGTGGGCAAGTTGTTGGTGGGAATTTTCAATACTCTGTTTTGGATCCACTGCTTTTCGTTATTTATATAAATGAATTGGGTGTGAACACAGGAGGTATGGTTACAAAGTTTGCAGATGGCATCAAAATTGAGGGTGTAGTGGACATTGAAGTAGGTTCCCTTGAAGTAGAACAGGATCTTGATCAGATGGACCTTTGAGCCGAGAAGTGGCAGATTTTCACACAACTTTTCATGCAGAGGCTGGTACATGTATGGAATGACCTGCCAGAGGAAGTGGTGGAGGCTGGTACAATTACAATATTTAAAAGACTTTAGGATGGGTATATGGATAGGAAGGGTTTAGAGAGATATGGGCCAAGTGCTGGCAAATGAGACTAGATTAATTTAGGATAGCTGGTCGGCATGGACAAGTTGGACCAAAGGGTCTGTTTCTCTGCTGTACATCTCTATGACTCTAAGAGAAAGTTAACTTTAGAGTTTCCTTTCTGTTACCATTTTATTAGTAAACTTGTCCATTTCTCAGCCCATAACTCTTCTGGACTAGGGGTCTAGACTAGAGTGGTGCTGGAAAAGCATAGCAGGTCAGGCAGCATCTGAGGAGCAGAAAAATCGACATTTCAGGCAAAAGCCCTTCATCAGTCCTAATTAAGGGCTTTTGCCCGAAATGTCAATTTTCCTGCTCCTCGGATGCTACCTCACCTGCTGTGCATTTCCAGCACCACTCTAATCTAGACTCTTGATTTCCAGCATCTGCGGTCCTCACTTTTGCCCTGTTCTGGAGTGGATTTGCTTCAGTATTCCTAGTTAATGAGCTGAAGGGTTGACTTTCTGCATATTTCCTACTATGGAAGTGGTGTAAAACATTTAGAAATTGATATTGTTTTGTTGGTTGACCAAAATGTTCCTGTCTTCATGATGCATATGTGTAAGTACTGTATATAGGTTTGTATCACTTAGTTTCCCTGAAACATTGATCACTTTTTTCCAACATGGGAAAGCTACTTGGGGTGAAAAATATCTGCTGCACTATATGCTTTTTTAAAAAAAAAGCAGACCTGCAAGTAAAAGTGTTTTCAAATGCATCTTTCCCAGAAGAGAATTTGGAAACTTGGAATCTTCACTTGATCTTATAATATCTGTTCAGGAAGTCAGAATGTGTTCAGATATTCTTAATTGCACTTAAGTCAATGGCAATTTTTCAAAAGCTATTCTTTGTAATTGTACAGTGAGCAAATAAAAGTAAGTAAATAGAATTAAATTTATTGTTGTAACTTGGTAGATTTGTTTATGATATACATTGACAACAATGTTTATTAATCATTTACCATTTGACTACATTTAGTAGTTGATTTTTCTAGTAACGCTTAACCTCTGCTGTAAGCATCTTTATTAAATGCACAGCAACAAACATGTTTCATTGTAGATTTATGATTGTACAATCTTTTGATCCATTTTCCCAGGTTCATGAACAAAAATAGGGTTACGTACTATCACATAAGATCATCCTTCAGCATTTTCTTCTGCCACTTTTCTTTCTAATCATCAGCTAACTGTCTATGGAATGCACCTTTGTGATCCTCTTAACTTTAAATAGTGACAGCAGTTGCAGTCAGTATAGTTATGCCTTTACAACCAGAATACTGATCATTAACGCCACTCGATGTTGACTGCTAGGATGTAGGAGTTTGAGAGGTGACCTTATAGAAGTTTGGGCAGCATCATCAGTGGTTAGCACTGCTGTCTCTCAGTGCCAGGGACCCAAGTTCAATTCCAGCTTCAGGCAACTGTCTGTGTGGAGTTTACATATTCTCCCTGTGTCTGCGTGGGTTTCCTCTGGGTACTCCAGTTTCCTCCCACACTCCAAAGAAGTGCAGGTTAGGTGAATTGGCTATTTTAAGTTGCCCAGAGTGTTAGGTGCATTAGTCAGAGGGAAATGGGTCTGGGTGGGTTACTCTTTAAGGAAAGTCGGTATGGACTTGTCGGGCCGAAGGGCCTTTTTCCACACTATAAAATCATGAGGGATATGGAAAGGGTTAATGGTAGGCATCTTTTCCTTAAAATGGGGAATATCAAGATTATGGGCCTCATTTTTAAGATGAAAGGAGAGAAATTTAAAAAAGATTTGAGGAGCATATTCTTTACACAGATGGTGGTTCACTTGTGGAATGAACTTTCTAAGGAAGTGGTGGTTGTGGGCACAGTTACAACATTTAAAAGATGTTTGGGTAAGTTTAGAGGAATATAGGCCAGAAACAGGCAAGTGGGATTATGTTCAGCATGGACTGGTTGGATCAAAGGATCTGCTTCTGTGCAGTATAACTCCATGACTCGCATGCTTTGTCAACCATATTGTCATCTTGTTTTATGAATTTTCTTGAGGTTACTATTAATATGGAATTTATCCTATTGTGATAGATTCCATGGCCCTGGTGTCAAGTACAATTTCTATTTGCCAAACTCCATGTGAAAAATAAGTATTGCTAAAGGTTTTTATCTTTTACTGTATAAAACTCTAGTTAGGCCACGACTGGAGGACTATGTGCATTTCCAGTCACCTCATTAAACGAAAGATATGATTGCCCTGCAGAGGAAATTTATGGGATGTTTGCTGGGCTGGAGGGTCTGAGATTTGAGGAAAGATTGGATAGGCTGGGTCTGTTTTCTTTGGAGCAGCTAAGTTTGAGAGAGGATCTGAGAAGTGGATAGGAAAATGAGGCATAGAAGGATAGTACTTGCATTACTAGAGTAATTAATAACCGGGGAATGGTGGGGATGGGTTGACATATAAGGGGTAGATGCCATGAGGAGAGCTGAGAATTTTTCTTTTGAGGGCAGTAAAAGTCTGGGATTTATTTCCTGAAAAAGTGATTGAGTGAGAAACATCCTGTAATATTTAAGCAGTGTTTAGATATTCACTTTTATTGCCACAGTCTTCAAGGATGTGGACCAAAGCTAGAAAATGCATTATTGTAAACAATTTTTTTTGTTGTTGCCTGGCATGGACATGGCGGCCTCTTGTGCTGTGTAGTGATCTGTTTCCAAATAAGTGGTGATGGCTTCTGTATTTTGTTCCCATTCATAGGATGTGAGCATCACTGACTGGGCCAACATTCATTGTCCTTCCCTAGTTGTCCTTGAGAAGGTGCTAGTGCATTGCCTTCTTGAAACCTTGTGTTAAGCCACAACTAGTGTTTATTTTTTAATGAGAGCAGCCTTATGGTCCATTATGATTGTAGCAACTTTTGTAAAACACATTTTATACAGTTTCATATTTAGTTTTATTATTATATATTTAATTAATCTTCTCATTAGTTGCATTCTGTTGAACCCTAGGAATAGATTAAACCTTAGTCGCATGACTTAGATACACACCAAAAACTAGCTGAAAATTGAAGAAGTTTAGGAAATGCGAAATCAGTGCAGCACCCATGTTCTAATCCTTACCTATCTACCTTAATTACTTATCTCTCGCAATCTATTATCAATCACACTCAAGTGCTGGGTTGGCAAGTTTTACCTTCTCCTACAACAAAAGATTTTGCCAACTCACTTAATGAGGTTCCAAATTCACCTTGTTCTTAATTAATCCATTATTTCAGTGAAAGCCTTGTTAAAACTTTACTTAAGGCTGGTAATTACAGAATTTAAATTGGATTTCAGTTTAATACCAACTATAAATAAACTATTTGAGTACGAGATAAACATTTAGATTTTCTTAGCAAAATGCAAATGCTCATCTATTCTGCATCATCAATTTTGTGTTAATAGCAAACAGAAGTCCTCTTGCACACTTGGTAATTTTTCCCAACTTTCCAAAGTACCATTCACCAAGTGCTTTAGAAATTGACCTAATAAAATTAACTTGCTCTTACTTAGCACTTTTTCACATTGTCAGCCATTCCAAAAGTGCTTTATAAATTGTAATGGATTGCTATTTCATTAAGTCCAGTTTCAAGTTCTAATGCTGGTCTTTTGATAGGAGTTGAGGTCAGGACATTCAGTGAAACACCAGGAGAATTCCTTGTTTTTACTTAAATTCTGATATTTGGGTCATTTAATAAATCCATGTCATGCATCAGATTCAAAGCCAGGACATAGTTTAACTTCACTTTGCATTGCAACTGGAATATTAGATAGATTGAGCTGAAACTCGAACCTCATTAGCTACAGATAAAGGTGCTGCATAAATTTTGCTGCCGTCAGATATTTGTCACCATCCTCAACTTGGTCTGAAAGAGCATTTGAGTTGTGGTTCTCATCAATGGGCCACCACTAATTCTATCTGTGAAAATTGGGACAAACAACAACCTCTCCTGCATTTTCCACTGTTGGACCTCACCGCTACCAAATTACCCATAGGCATCATGATTTACAGAACAGATTGACAGTTCAACATACACTATCTGCAGTACAGAAGCAAAATCAATCCTGCCTTGGTCATTAAGGAAAATTGTGTTTAATCAATTTTTTGGAATTAGTGTAGGTAAGGGGGAATTGTTAGATGTATTGCATCTAGGTTTCCAAAAGGCATTTGGTAGTGTGTCATTTAAAAGGCTATTAATATGCAAGATGGGTGTGGAAATAATGCATTAGCATAGATGAAATATTGGCTAATAGACTGGAAGCAAAGAGTAAGGAGATGTGGAAATTTTCAAATTTGTGTCTTGTTGAGAGACACCATAGATCAGTTGTGTCCTTGGCTTTTTAAAATCAATATTAATGTTTTTGATTAATAAACAGAGCAGTGTAAAATGTTTCTGATTATGCAAATCAAGATGAAAGCGATTGCAACTTTGAGGAGAACACGCTGTGAATAGATGTGAACACATTAAGTGAGCAAACAAAATATCAGATGGATTATGATATGGTAAAGCATCTAATTTACTCATATAAGACTGAACTAAAACATGCATGTTGATGTTCACAAAATGTAGAATGTGCTTATGTAAGAATCTCAGAAAATTAGCATGGGCTGTAGCAAGGACTCTGGAAGATAAATGGCATGTTGATCTTAATTGCAAAGGAATTAACATGGGAAATAAGGAAGTCCTGCCACAGTTATACAGGTCTTTGGTGAGACATCACCTTGAATGTTTTGGTTTCCATATTTGAGAGGATATGCTTGCACTGGAGGCAGTGTAATTGATCACTGGGTTGAGAGTTGTGCAATGACAGGTAGAGTAATTCGGGTCTGTTATTTAGGCGAATATAAGGTGATCTTATTTTAAGATTGGACTTGATATATTAGACATTAAGAGGTTGCTAGCTGTGGAATCTGGAATGTAGGGTGCAGTCTCAGGATAGGGATTAATTATTTCAGGCTGAGAAGGAGAGATATTTTGTTCACTGGAAAGGTTGTGACTCTTTGGAGTTCTGTAACCCAGCTGGGCATAGGTTCTTTGTTTATTGCACTTATCTGGGCTAGGCAGATCTTTGGTGTCTCAAGGAATCGAAACCTATGAGGAGGGGATGAAACGTTGGAGTTGAAGCCAAAGTTTTTTCATTTTTAATGGTGGAGCAAATTCTGTGTCCTCTATAGTCTACTCCAGCTATCTCGTGTATTCATGTATATAAATGATGCTCAGGTGTTCATTCACTCGAACCGAGCTCCAGGTTATTGTCAGCACTCCTTGGAGAATAAGAGAAAATGGATTTTTCTCTAAACATGCAAAAAACTAAAGTTCTGTTCAAACCAGTCCTTAGAATTGGACATAATCCACTCCCTGTACGTTTAAACAAAATGCTATAGATATACATCACTGTTGAATATCTAAATCGCAGTAAGACCACACTTCAGTATCCATAGACCATTTTGAATATAGCTATTAACTAGGTACAACACAAGAAAATGGTCAGCAAGTAAATCTGTGGGAAAAACGAATAACCTTTGTTTCCAAGGCCCCTTCCAATTTAATAAAAATTCCATGTACCTATAATGTGTTTTTTCTCTATAGAAATTAGGGATGCAATTCCCTATCTTCATATATACCACCTTTCCTAACTACCCTCAGTTCTGAAGAAGGGTCACTGGACTCAAAACATTAACTCTGCTTTCTCTCCGGATGTTACCAGACTGCTGAGTTTCTGTATATGTCACATTTTGTTTCACTTAATGGGAAACTTGTTGGTGCTGTGCATCAAGAATTGGATCGTATTTTTGACAAATGCATATGCATGCCTGAGTAAATGTTCATTCTGAATTGGTATTCAGTTTTCATCAATCTCATTGCTGAAAAGCCAGCTTTTCAAAGATTGATCCTGTATGGTACAGCTATATTTTCAGAAGAAACAGTGTTGTATCAATCATATTCTCAGTCTCCAATAGAATAGAATTATCGAATAGTACACCTAAAAGGAAGCTATTCGCCCTGCTGCACTGCTCTTCTGAACAGTAGTCCACTTTGGCCTGTTCCCAAGTTTTCTTCCCATTTTAAAATGAATGGTGTTCTAGGCATCATTGTCTAGGCCAGTTCTTATTGTTCATCCCTAATTGGACAGAAGGCATTTGAGAGTCAACCACATTACTTTGGGTGTAGAGTCCATGCAAGCCAGACTAGGTAGGGAAAGCAAATTTCCTTTCCTGAAGGACATTAGTGAACTAGATAGGTTTTTGCAGCAATTGTTGCCATTTGATTAAATTGAATTTATTCCTGATTTTTATTATATTCAACTTTCCCCATCCACTGTGGTGGAATTTGAATCCATGGCCTAATGACATTAACTAGGTTTCTGGATTAAAAGTCTAGTGACATTACCACTTCAGCACTGCCTCCCCTTGAATATCCATGCAATTTTATCTTCAAGCAACTTCCTAATTTTCTTTTTGAAAGCTGCTGCTGAATCTGTCGCTTGTCCCTTTTTAATTATGGACAGGCTTTAGGGAAATTAGTTACTTAATGCTCAATTCTTAGCCTCTGGCCTGCTTTTATAACCAAAGTATTTATGTGGCTAGTCCAGTTCAGTTTCTAAAAATGGTAACTCCAAGATGATGCTGGGACATTCAGCTCTGGTGATGCTATTAAACAACAAGGAGCGATAGTTAGATTCTCTCTCTTGGAGATGATCATTGTCTGATCCTTGTGTAATGCAAATATTACTTGCCACTTATCACCTCATAGCTGAATACTGTTCAGGTCTTGCTGCAATTTTGATCAATACCTGAGGAGTTATGGTAGTTAGCATTGTGCTGTCATCATAAGCATCCTAATTCTGGCTTTTTGATAGAGGCAAGATCATTGATGAAGCACCTCAAGATGGTTAGACCTTGGATACTACCCTAAGGAACTCCTGCATTGATATCCTGTTACTGAAATGATTGATCGCTACTAGTGTTTTGTATGACTCCAATTATTGGAGAGTTTCCCTGATTCCTATTGTTGTCAGTTTTCTTTCGGCTCCTCACATCAAGCCACACGGAATCAATTGCTTCCTTGATGCTGAACGCAATCACTCTTAGCTCCCCACTGGATGTCAGCTCTTTGTCTATTTGGACCAAAGGTGTAATTAGATCAAGAGTTTAGTGGCCCTGATGAAAAATGAGCATCGATGTGCAGCATATTGTGTAATTGTTGCTTGATAGTACTGTCAACAACACCTTCTGTCAATTCGCTGATAATAGAAGATAAACTCTGACTCATTGGCCAGCCTTGAGGGTAGACCTGGGAACGTTTTCATTCAATGCATAAATGTCAGTGTTTTAACTGTACTGAAAGAGTTCAGCTAACAGCAAAGCTAGTTCTGGAGAAGTAGTCTTCAGCGCAACTGCCGAGGTGTTGTCAGCGACTGCAAACTTTGCAGTATTGTATTTGCTGAAGACTGGCATTTATACTGCTGGGACCTTTGGAGGAGGCTAAGATGAATTGCCCACATGGCATTTCAGACTGGACATGGTTGCAAATGCTTCAGTCTTTTGAAGTGATGCACTTCTTCCCAAACCCCACTTATTGACATCAAGATATTTGTGGAGCTTCCTCCTCCATTTAATTGTTTGTTTTTTCATCACCAATCATGTTGCAAAACTGCAGAGTTTTGATTTGGCCCATTGGTTGTGGGATTACTTGGCTCTTGCAGAACTGTAGCTCCAAATTCAGCAAGTAATTGGGAAGGCAAATGGAATATTGGCCTTTTATTTGAAATGGAATTGAGTATACAATAAGGAACTTAAGCACGAGCCAGACCATAACTGGAATACTGTTGATGGTTTTGATCCACTTGTCTAAAAAAAGGTATCCTGGCATTAGAGACTGGTATGGAGACCTTTTCTTAGGAGAGATTGAGTAGGTTAGGCCTGTGCCCATTGGAGTTTGGAAAACTGAAGTGCCCTTATTGAATTCCTTATCAGAGATTTTTCAGGGCTTGACTGGGTAAATTCTGAGTCATTATTTCCTCTTGTGGACAGTTTAAGACCAGAGGGCAGAATCTCAGAGTAAGGAGTCATCCATTTAAAACAGATGAGAAAAAAATTCTTCTGTCAAATGGTAGTGAGCCGGTGGAATTCTTTACCACAGTAATGAAATCAAGAGGTATGGCAAAAAGGCAGTTAAAGATTATAAGACCAGCATTACCTCATTTAAAAGCAAAGCAGACTCAGTGGGCCAAAAGGCTTGCTTCAGCTTCTTTGTCTTAGAGCCTTTTACCTTGGTTCCATATCCCTCAAAAATCTATCCAACAACCCAATTACATCCATATATATTAAACAGAAATAATTAAGATTCTCTGTGTCTGTGTAGTGCCTGTTTATTTTTGCTTGTCTCTTCTCCAAAATATGCATATATTTTTGACATTTGAACTGGACATCTTCATGTTTTGAGCCATTGCTGTCAACCCTAATGGCAAGTTGTCCAGTGTATCTGAAACTATTTGTAAGCTTATTGACGTGCCTTTAGTAAGTTCATCCCTTCAGGTCAACTGCAAAGTTAGTGTGTGATCTCACTGCCTGACAAGCTGATATCTTGTCTGTTGAGTTGGTATCTGCATACTTGTACTTTTAGATCATTATTCGGGTCGTTTTATTTCTCTTGTAATATTCAAACTACAGTATGGTAGAGATCAAGATGATCACTTCTGGTTACAGTTTGTTGGCACCTGTCTTGAAGGAGGTTCTCACCTCTGCCTGGGACGTCTGCTATTCAATATTCCTTCGTTCTTGCCCCACCTGGAGTATCATCTTTTCAGTGGTCCTTAGTTCCTACCTCGTGGCTATTTTCTGTGCTGCTTTCCAGGGTCTGAAGTCTTGATTCTCTCCTGATGACTTCTTCAACCTGATTCTGCAACCGGTTTCTATTTTATGCCATTTTAGAGGTCAACTGTAGAGAATGATATTAGAGGAGAAAGTGAGGTCTGCAGATGCTGGAGATCAAAGTTGAAACTTTATTGCTGGAACAGCACAGCAGGTCAGGCAGCATCCAGGGAACAGGAGATTCGACGTTTCGGGCACAGGCCCTTCTTCAGGATTCCTGAAGAAGGGCCTGTGCCCGAAACGTCGAATCTCCTGTTCCCTGGATGCTGCCTGACCTGCTGTGCTGTTCCAGCAATAAAGTTTCAACAAGAATGATATTAGCACAGGTGTGTGACATTTTCTAGCCTTTTTAAACATGCCCATTGAGTCATCTTGTGCCTTTTCATCAAAGGAAGAATCATCAATTCACACCTTTTCCCAGCCTTTCAGAAGAAAGGGGCATTGCTTGATCTTAAAAGATGTCATATCCCTTTGGTTGGCCAATTATCAGCATGTGACAATAGGTTGGGACTAATTCTTATTCTTATGTTACTTTTAAAATTCAGTCAATGCATTTGTGCTCCTATGGTACAATCTAGGTCTGTTTTCACCCTTAAAATTATAGAGCCATGTGGTACGAAGAAGACTCTCTTATTGGCTGTGATTGGATTGTTTTAGTGTGGCTACAGTTACTGCTGTAATGGAAAAGCCATTGAGCATAGAATGTTGCTTTCACCACAGTTTTGCAAATGTTGACAATTTTTAGATTATATGGTATCCAGCACCATTTTGTGGGATATATCTGTATAATTGTGATTAATACAAAAAAAGCCAAGATATTAAAGAATGTGCATCCAAGGGTGACTGTACCCAAAGGCATCAAGGTTTCATCGGTATTTCCATTCTGTCACTAGTCACTGGTTTCATATTTTGTTAATACACGGATGACTACACAAAGTATTATTTCATACAGATTCAACACATAATGGAATCCACTTTTGAACCCTTCCTTTTCCCCATCAACTAAGGGAAAAAGGAAGGGTTCATTTACACATCCCCGCTTTTTTTGTATTAATCACAATTATACAGATATATCCCATGCAAATCAGATTTGGTTTTATGTGAGAGTTTGCTTAGCATAATTACTTGTTCCTTTAAAAAATGTACTTGATTGACTATAAAATTGGGTAGCATAGTGCTCAGTGGTTAACACTGCTGCCTTACAGCACGAGGTACCCCAGTTCGATTCCAGTTTCTCGTGACCGTCTGTGTGGAGTTTGCACGTTCTCCAAGTCTGTGTGGGTTCCCACCGGGTGTTCCAGTTTCCTCCCACAGTCCAAAGATGTGTCGGTTGAGCGGTTTGGCCATGGTAAATGCATGATTATGGGGATAGGGTGGGGGCGCTAGGTCTGGGTGGGATGTTTTTCAAAGTGTCAATGCAGACTCAATGAGCCGAATGACCTCTTTCTGTACTGTAGGGATTCTATGAAAACATTTTGAGATATCCAATGAACATGGAAAGCAATATATAAACGCATTGCTTCTATATACTGAATCTTAACAGTTCAGTTCCACAGCCACTGTTTGATCTGAAGTTTAATGCAAAAAGCTGTTAGAATAGCGTCAACAAGCACGCACACTGCAAATGACCCATGCACTCACCAAATACTTTCTAAATTGATGGTCACATTTTGTTTTTTGAAGGTTGCAGCTAACGATACTGCATGATTTGTCCTAATTCACAGATGTTATAATTCTCTTGAGTACAATTCTGTGTTAGAGATCCTGTTTTGAGAAGAGTCCTACCTCCAACTGTTGATTTAAATATGGTTGTGATGTCTGCATTAGTAACTGTCTTTAATCAGATAAAATTACGTGATCCAAGTGTGCAATTGACTGTTCAGTCTGCTACCTGTTAAAATTTTCAAAGCTAGCTGACCACGATGGATGGAAAAGAGGTCAAATTGGACTGACTCAGACTATGTCAGAAAACAATTGCTGTCACTCATTTTATGCTAGGTTAAAAACAAAAACAAACTGCTGGAGAAACTCAACAGGTGTGATAACGTGTGGAGACAAAACAATTAGTATTTCATGTTCTGTGACCCATCTTCAGAAGTTTATGAACTAAGTTCTGAAGAAGGATCACAGGACTTGAAATGTTAACTCTGAGTTTCTTGAATGATTTCTGCTATTCGTTTATTTCACATCTCCAACATTCACACTTCATTGTTTTGTAGTACCAGACTGGGGTTGGTGCCCATTGTCATTTAGGAAACAGCATTGAACAATACATCAGTGTTGTTCCGCTTGGAAATGCACAAGTTGCCCTAAAGTCCTACTCGGGCGCTTTGTGAAAATAAGTCACAAACATTTTTCTGCGAACTTAGAAATGCATTTTTATCACTACCACAGCCGACTATAGAAATTAATAGACAATAGGTGCAGGAGTAGGCCATTCTGCCCGTTGAGCCAGCACCACCATTCATTATGGTCATGGCTGATCATTCCTCAATCAGTATCCTGTTCCTTGCCTTATTCCCATAACCCTTGATTCCACTATCCTTAAGAGCTCTATCCAACTCTTTCTTGAAAGTATCCAGAGACTTGGCCTCCACAGCCTTCTGGGGTAGAACATTCCACACACTCCCCACTCTCTGGGTGAAGAAGTTTCTCCTCAACTCTGTTCTAAATGGCCTACCCCTTATTTTTAAACTGTGTCCTCTGGTTCAGGACTCACCCATCAGCGGAAACATGCTTCCTGCCTCCAGAGTGTCCAATCCTTTAATAATCTTATACGTCTCAATTAGATCCCCTCTCAGCCTTCTAAACTCAAGCATATACAAGCCCAGTCGCTCCAATCTTTCAGTGTAAGATAGTCCCGGAAATTGACCTCGTGAACCTACGCTGCACTCCCTCAATAGCCAGAATGTCTTTCCTCCGATTTGGAGACCAAAACTGCAGGCAATATTCCAGGTGCGGTCTCACCAAGGCCCTGTACAGCTGCAGAAGAACCTCTTTGCTTCTATACTCAATTCCTTTTGTTATGAAGGCCAGTGTGCTATTAGCTTTCTTCACTGCATACTGTACCTGCATGCTTGCTTTCATTGACTGATGTTACAAGAACACCTAGATCTCGTTGTACTGTCCCTTTACTACCTAAATGGAGTCAAGTTAGGTAATCTGCTTCCTGTTCTTGACACCAAAGTGGATAACCCCACATTTATCCACATTAAACTGCATTTGCCATGCATCTGTCCAGTCACCTAGCCTGTCCAGGTCACCCTGTATTCTCCTAACATCCTCCTCACATTTCACCCTGCCACCCAGCTTTGTATCATCAGCAAATTTGCTAATATTACTTTTAATACCATCATCTATATCATTAATATATATTGTAAAAAGCTGCGGCACCCCACTGGTCACCGCCTGCCATTCCGAAAGGGAGACGTTTATCACTACTCTTTGTTTCATGTCAGCCAACCAATTTTCAATCCAAGTCAGTATTTTGCCCCCAATACCATGTGCCCCAATTTTGCTCACTAACCTCCAATGTGGGACTTTATCAAAGGCTTTCTGAACGTCCAGGTACACTACATCCACTGGATCTCCCTTGTCCATCTTCAGAGTTACATCCTCAAAAAAATTCCAGAAGATTAGTCAAGCATGATTTCCCCTTCATAAATCCATGCTGACTCTGACCTATCATGTTCCTGCTATCTAGATGTATCATAATTTCATCCTTTATAATTGACTCCAGCATCTTTCCCACCACTGAGGTCAGACTAACTGGTCTATAATTCCCTGCTTTCTCTCTCCCTCCTTTCTTTAAAAAGTGGGACAACATTAGCCACACTCCAATCCACAGGAACTGATCGTGAATCTATAGAAGATTGGAAAATGATCACCAATGCATCCACGATTTCTAGAGCCACCTCCCTGAGTACCCTGTAGACCATCAGGTCCCGGGACTTATCAGCCTTCAGACCTAACAGTCTCTACAACACCATTTCCTGTCTAATATAAATTCCCATCGGTTCAGGTCCTTCAGCCACTGTTACCTCTGGGAGATTGCTTGTGTCTTCCCCAGTGAACACAGATCTGAAGTACCAATTCAACTCTTCTGCCATTTCTTTGTTCCCCGTAATATATTCACCCGTTTCTGTCTTCAAGGGTTCAATTTTAGTCTTAACCATTTTTTTTCCTTTCACATACCTAAAAAAGCTTACTATTCTCCGTTATATTTTTGGCCAGTTTACCTTCGTACCTCTGCGTATTTCCTTCTTAGTAATCCTCTGTTGTTCTTTAAAAGCTTCCCAGCCCTCCGTTTTCCCACTCATCTTTGCTATGCCGAGACCCGGGTTCAATTCCCGCCTCAGGCGACTGACTGTGTGGAGTTTGCACGTTCTCCCCGTCTGTGTGGGTTTCTTCCAAAGATGTGCAGGTCAGGTGAATTGGCCATGCTAAATTGCCCGTAGTGTTAGGTAAGGGGTAAATGTAGGGGCATGGGTGGGTTGCGCTTCGGCGGGGCGGTGTGGACTTGTTGGGTTGAAGGGCCTGTTTCCACACTGTAAGTAATCTAATCTAATCTAATCTAATCTAATCTAATCTAATCTAATGTTATATAAAGTCAAAAGAGAAAAAGTATGTTTCTTAACTTCCCTCGTCAGCCACGGCCACCCCTGCCTCCTCTTAGGATCTATCTTCCTTTTTGGAATAAACTGATCCTGCATCTTCTGCATTATACCCAGAAATACCTGCCATTGTTCCTCCACTGCCATCCCTGCTAGGGTATTGCACCATTGAACTTTGGCCAGCTCCTCCCTCAGCTCCATAGTTCCCTTTATTCAACTGAAATATTGTCACTTCCGATTGTACCCTCTCCCTTTCAAATTGCAGATTAAAACTTATTGTATTGTGGTCACTACCTCCTAATGGCTCCTTCACTTCGAGGTCCCTGATCAAATCTGGTTTGTTGCACAACACCAGATCCAGAATTGCTTTCTCCCTGGTAGGCTCCAGCACCAGCTGTTCTAAGAATCCATCTCGGAGGCACTCCACAAACTCCCTTTCTTAGGGTCCAGTACCATCCTGATTCTCCCAGTCTACCTGCATGTTGAAATCCCCCATAACGACTGTAGTAATATCTTTGCGACAGGCCAATTTCAGCTCCTTTTTAATTTACACCCTACATCCAGATTACTGTTTGGGGGCCTGTAGATAACTCCCATGAGGGTCTTTCTACTCTTAGAATTTCTCAGCTCTATCCATACTGACTCTACATTTCCTGATTCTAGGTCCTTCCGCGCAAGGGACTGAATATCATTCCTAACCAACAGGGCCACCCCACCCCCTCTTCCTGTCAGTCTGTCCTTAGGATAGCACGTAGAGCCTTGAACATTCATTTTCCAGGCCCTGTCCATTTGAAGCACGTCTCCGTTATCCCCACAACATTGTAACTGCCAATTTCCAAATGAGCCTCAAGCTCATCCATCTTATTTCTAATGCTTCGTGCATTAATATATAATATTTTTAAATTTGTTACTGCCCTCACCCTTCCTATCAATCCCTATTTCACTCAACCTTTTGGCATGATCCCTTTGAGTTTTCTGCTCCATTGAAACCGTTGTCTGTCTTGACTTGTTCTAACTTTCCCTTCAATTTCCTTCTTAAACTTCTAGTTTGCCCCCCCCCCCGCTATTTAGTTTAAACGCAATTGTGTTGCAGTGGCAACCCTGCCTGCCAGAATGCTGCTCCCCCACCTATTAAGGTGCAACCCGTCCCTCTTGTATAATTTATCCTTACCACAAAACATACCCCAGTGATCCAATAATTTAAATCCTTGCTTCCTGCACCAGTTCCCTAGCCACACATCCAAGTCCATTATCTCCCTGTTCCTAGCCTCTCCAGCCTGAGGAACTGGAAGCAAACTGGAGATAACCACCCTGGACGTCCTGCTTTGCAGCTTTCTTCCGAGTACTCCGAAGTCCTGCTGTAGAATGTCTCTCCTCTTCTTCCCGACATCATTTGTGCCGACATGTATCACCATCTCTGGCTCTTCACCTTCGCCCTGGAGGATTTCCTGCACACTGTCTGCGATGTCCTTAATCCTGGCACCAGGAAGGCAACACACCATCCTCAAATTCTGCCTGTTGCCACAGAAACCCCATTCAGTTTCTCTCACTGTGGAGTCCCCTATTACCACGGCTTTGTGTGATGTCTGACTCCTCGGCTCTGCCTCCACGCCAACCTTTGATTGGCAAACCTGACCGCCTTGCGGACTGGCAGTGTCGTCTATCTCTACTGTTTCCAAAAGATTCAACCTGTTCCTAACAGATACTTCCACTGGGGTCTCTTGCACTTGTCTCCTCTCTGCCTTCCTCATCGTCTTCTCCCTTCTACTCTCTTCTGGTATGGTCAGTGTAATAACCTCGCTGAATGTCATGTCCAGAAAGATCTCGTGCTCACGGATGAGCCTGAGGTCATAGAGTTCTTTCATCAGTGCTGCAATATGCTTTGTCAGAAGCTGAACGTGTACACGCTTTCCACAGTTATACGAGCCAGATACACCAGAGTCCTTGACCTCCCACATCATGCATGTACCACACTGAATCAGTTTGGCAGTCATGTCTTCACCCTCTTCAACTGTGGCGTAATCACTTCACTCAACCTCCTTGTCGAAGACTCCTGAGCTAAAAACTCACTCTTTTCTCAACAGAAACTTCTCTGGACCCCTTTTTTTTTGGTGCAAGTCTGTGGACTTTTAATTTAGGTTAGAGGAGGAGGTTGGGAGGGAGGCCCTCCTGTGTAGGACCTGGGGTTTAGACCGCACCTACTTAAATAACAGTCACTCCCCTTCCCAACCACCTCTGCGCTCCGACTTCACTTTCGCCCAGCTCCCGCCGCTCTCTGCTGCAAAAACAATGATATCCGCTCTATTTCTGCCAGAAGGAATACTGTCATTTCTAATCAACAGAGAGTATTAGTTAGGCCTCTGGATTTCTAATCCAATAATATTGCACTTCATTTGTTCCTCTTGGGAATACAGGAAGTTGTGAAAAATATTAAGTGAATGCACATTTGTTCTTTTGCTGTTGAATATCTAGGGAGGTGATCAGATGCTGTTTCCAGAAACAATCATCGATTGCATTTTGTATATCGCTTTTCAGCCCACAAGTTAATGGTTCCATGGAAGAGTTTTGGTAAAGCTTTTGTGATTTCCATAGATAAGACTGCTTGAATAAATATAAGAGTATTCAAAATGGGAACAAGACTAGGCCATTTGGCCAGTCAAGTCTTTTCAGTATGATCATCTTGGCTGATTTTTCGGCTATCAACTCCATTTTCTCAACCAATGTCCATGTACCTTCATTCCTTGAGATATCAATATTTTGTATTTCTTAGCCCTAATAAATTTAATGATGGAGAATATCCAACCCTTTGGTGTGGAGAATTCCAAAGGCTTGCTATTCTCTGGAAAATTACAACCATACCATCCATCATCTCTGTAGCTGCTACTTTTAGGATTCTAGGATGCAAGCCATCAGCAGGCCAACGGGCTTACCCGCCTTTAGACCTAAAAAATTCTCTTTGTTTCAGTCATAGTCATTTCAGTCACATGCCATGAAGCCAAACCGGGAATAGGCTAACTTGGATCTGGCAATGGGTAATGAGTCATGCTTCAAGTAAAAAATCCCCTCAGAGTCATAACATGGAATTTAATATTCAGTCAGAGTGTCAGAAATGTAGGTTGGAAACAACTGTTTAACTTATGTAAAGGGAAGTACGATGAAATGAGGATGGAGTTAGCTAAAGAGTACTGGGCAGATAAATTAGCAAAAGAAGCAGTAACCAAGCATTGGCAGTCTTTTAAGGGAGTCATTCACGAATGTCAGCAAATATATAAAGCAGAAAGATTCCAAGGGAAGTATAAATCAACCATAGCTAACCAAGAAAGAAAAGGCTATAAAAGCAAGTAAAAGGCAATGATAGCCCAGAAAACTGGGGTAAATTCAACTACTAGCAAAGGAGGTCTAAAAAGAGAATAGGGTGAAAAAAGAACTACGAAGACAAAGTAATGAGGAATATAAAAAAATCACAAGGGCTTCTTCAATTATATAAAAAGGAAGAGAGTGGCCAAAATGAACATAACCTCCTGAAAAAATGAGCCTGGGGAGATGGTTATGGGGAAGAAGGAAATGGAAGCAACGTTAAACATAATTTGCACCGGTCTTGACAGTGGAAGATACATCAAATATTTCATTAATACAAGTAGTTCTGCTATTACGTGGTAGTTGCGTTCCTGTGTGACCTTTGCTATACAAAATCGTGCAAAACAAATACACTTAAAAGTTTTGGCAATGTCATCACATTATAGCCAACACACACTTTTTAAGAATTCTCATTCTAGAAAAAGCATTCCCTATTCACTCCATTGCATTACAGCCAATTCGTGCTAATGAAAGACCCATTATAGCAGAACTACCTGTAGCAATGAATATTGGGAGCAGTTAAATACCATCACTAGAGTAGTAGTGTCAAACAAAGTATCATAGATCTAAAGGCAAGTAAGTCAGTTGTTTTCCCCCCCCCGGATGGCTTGCATCCGAGGATCCTAAAAGAAGTAACTACAGAGATGATGGATGGTATGGTTGTAATTTTCCAAAAATGCTTGGATTGTGGAGAAGTACCAGAGGACTGGAAAACTGCCTAAGTGACATCCCTTTTCAAAAGTTGAGAGAGTCCAAACGTGTAAGTATAGTCTGATTAGCCCAACATCTATTACTGGAAAAATGTTGAAATTAATTGTTAAGTAAATAATTTAGAAACTCATAATCTAATTAAGCTGAGTCATATGGCTTAAAAGCAAACTGCTGGAAAAACATAGCAGTTCAGGCAGCATCCGAGGAGTAGGAGAATCGATGTTTTGAGCATAAGCCCTTCATCAGGAATGAGTTCCTGATGAAGAGCTTATGCCCGAAACATCAATTCTCCTGCTCCTCAGATGCTGCCTGACCTTTGTGCTTTTTCAGCACCTCGCGCTCGACTCTGATCTTCAGCATCTGCAGCCCTCACGTTCTCTTCCTTAAAAGCAAATTGCATCTGGCTAATTCATTAGAGTTTGTTTTGAGGAATTTTCCACCAAGGGGATTGAAGGGAGCTAGTAACTGTGTTATATTTTTGACTTCTACAAGGCATTCAACAAGTTAGCCTGCTAAAGGTAAAGTCAATAGAGAGAGTACAGAGGAAAACTATTTTGGCGGCACTATTTTGTTTGGATAATTGATTATTCGGATAATTGATTTTACCTTAAACAAGGGAAGCCATGCTGATGTAACGCTGTGCTTTACTGGAGAATTTATTTAAATTTAGAATTTTAATGTATTGAGCGCAAGAGGACACAGATTTCACATGATGAACAAAATAAAGCAATGATAACATGAGAAAACGTTTAAAAAATGTAGCACTAGTTACCATTTGGCAAGGAGTGGTGAAGACAGCATTAAACAAATTCCCCAACAGCTTCTACAATCGCAACAGCATTTGTCAGTTTCCAGGAATGCAGTCTCATGATAAAAAGACTGAAGCACCGTCTTGCGCATGCGTTTGTTCTCAGCCATTTTTTTTTAAATGAACGACCCGGTAAAGTAATGGGAACTTTTACAAAGGGTTGTGTAACAGTCCTTAGCTTAAAAAAAATCCAATCATTGATGGTTGGGCTGCTTGTGTCTCTTTGTTTTTGCTAGCCTTTTCACATGTTCTTCAAATAAGTAAGTCAATTACACTTACTTCTTTGATGTAATGTTTTTGCAGGATCTTGAAATCTTCTTTGGATAATCCAAAATTCGGATATCGCTATTCAGATAATCGAGGTTCCTCTGTACATTAGTGTTGATAGAGAATGGGCAGGAAACAGTGAATGGAGATGAGTTTTTTTTCAAGTTGGCAACCTGTAACCAGTGGGGTTCCACAGAGATCAGTGCTGGAACCACAACTATTTACAATATATAATAATAACTTGGTGGAAAGAAGCAAATGTACTGTAGCCAAATTTGCAGACAACATAATAGGTGGAAAGGCACATTGTGAGGGGAATTCAAAATAGTTTTACAGAGAGCTATTGAGAGATTAAATCAGTAGATAACAGGTTGGCAAAGATATCATTTCACTGGGTGCAGTTCGAATAAGGTTCACAAGGATGATCCCTGGTATGGAGGGATTGTCTTATGAGCAAAAGCTAAATAGATTGGGACTCCAATCACTGAAGCTTAGAAGAATGAGAGGTGATCTCATTGAAACATAAGATTTTGAAGGGTTTTGACAGGGTAAGTGCTAAAAAGATGTCTCCCCATATAGGGGAGTTTTTAGGAACAGTTGGCATAGCCTCAGAAGAAAGGGATGCAAGTTTAAGACTGAGATAAGCAGGAGTTTCTTATCTCCAGGTTTGAGAGGTTTTGGAACTCCTTGCCACAGAGAGCTATGAGAGCAGAGTCATTGTCTATGTTAAGGCTGAGTTAGATTCTTGATCAGTCTGGGAAAAGACAGGAAAGTGGACATGAGGAATTTCAGATCAGCCACGATCCTGTTGAATGACAGAGTGGTCTCGAATGGCTCACTGTTGTTCCTGTTTCATATGGATTTATGTTCCTAGATGATCTACTCCATATCATGAGACTATAGGACAGTATTCCAAATTCCTCTGGCTGAGAATCATTATGCTTAATCATTGGGACATGAAAAGTGTAAGTAAGACCAGGAGGACAAGGAGGAGTACCTTCAAACAATAGATGTCACCTTGTTGGCATCCTGCCCAATTGTCCCTATATTTATTTCAGGATTGCCTAAGTCAGGGATTCTCAACTGTTTTTTGGCCATGGCCCCCCAGGAGCTTGTCTCAAGTTCTCGGGCCCCCTTTCAAACAAGGATACAACATGAACAGATAGACAGAAATCATTTACTATTGAACACCAGGAAAATGTGAACATTCCAATAAACTGGACACAACCTTTTTAAAAAAAGACTATGAAATTTAACATCGATCGGGCCTAATGCGACCCTTGAGCTTGGTGCTTTTCTGGAAGTTTTTTGATATTGGCATCGTAATAAGCTTGGGTATTTCATCAGTTCAAAGATCAGGGCTCCCACAAACCCTTGGCGCTTCCCTTCTCATGGTTTTCAGTCTGTGGCCCCCTTCAAATGTGCCAGAGCCCCTAAAGGGGCCATATGGTCCCTGTTGAGAATGGTTGGTCTAGGTTGTATAATTTTATATTGTGACAACAGATGTAAGTCAATAGGCTCAGTTCATATCCTATACCTCAATATATGGGAATCATAGAAATAAAGAGCTTTAACCTCTCTGATTCTATTTACAATCCAATTCTCAATCCACTTATAAAACAAAAGAGAAATAAAAGCTTTAATCAAATGAAATTAAACCAGTTTCTAATCCTTTGTATATAAATCAATCTGTAGGAATACTGTTTGTACCCTGTTTAATTTAAGATAACAGCAAAGTTTTGAATTAAGTACCCATATTAACATTGTGTACACACACACAAAACCATTAAGATACAAGAATTCTAGGTTCTATTTCTTATTGCTCCCAAGCTTAAAATCTTAGATCAGCTACTAGCAAAGCAAAACACTTTTCCTGATGAAGAGAGTGTGCGCTATTGGGTGAGTATGCATCGTATTTTGTCAACATGTTTTTCCAGTGTGACCCGGAGTTATTTCCAGGCTGGTCCAAAGTAGTGAGATCGCAAAAGGGAATTGAATGTAAGACTTCGTACTACATGCATTTTCTTTTCTTTAACAAATCTTAATTGTAATGAATTTTCACTGCACAAGTGTTGGCAATATGAGATATTACTATATTGTACATTTTTCTGAAGCATAAAATTAATGACTTGATATTCAGAGTTCTTTGAAATTGTAATTGATGTTTTCCTTGTCTAATCTGTATTATTGTGAATTCCAATTGCTGTTTGAACATGAAAATTCATTTTTCCAGTTGACACCTAAAATCAAATCTGAATAAGCTTTATATCATTTTTGGAAACCGCTTTTGCACTGATATATTCTTATTCAGAATCTAATGAAAGCATATTAAGGATATGCTTCAGCCTTTTTTTTTCTGTACATTAAGTTGAATTTCTAAATATGTTGTTTTAAAATCTTTTTTCCAACTGTTACAGAAGAGGTCGACTATAATCTCTTTGGCACAGATTCATTGACTCGAAAGAAAAAGCCTTTGGGAGGTCTCCGTAATGATACCCTCCGAAAACGAGTTCAGCTCAGCATTAGTATTCCTCAAGACTTCAGGCCTGTTTCTTCCATTATTGATGTGGATATTCTGCCTGAAACTCACCGGAGAGTCCGATTATACAAACATGGATGTGAAAAACCTTTAGGGTTCTACATACGAGATGGCACAAGTGTGAGGGTGACAGCTCATGGACTAGAAAAGGTTCCAGGTATCTTCATCTCACGGCTTGTACCTGGTGGTTTAGCTGAAAGTACAGGCCTCCTTGCTGTTAATGATGAAGTCCTTGAAGTGAATGGGATTGAGGTGATGGGTAAAACGCTTGATCAAGTCACAGACATGATGATTGCGAATAGTCACAACCTTATCATTACAGTAAAGCCAGTGAACCAGAGGAACAATGTCAACCGCAGCAGTCGTATGTCTGGTAGCTCTGGCCATTCCAATGACAGTACAGCCAGTCATCATAGTCTGCCCTCTGCCCATATGGTGCAGAACTATAATCCTGAAGATGAAAGTGATGAGGAAGCTGACATTATTATTGAAGGCTGTATTGAACCACAGAGCATTCCATTTAAATCGCCATCTTCCTCCTTCACCAGTTCTCGAAATAATCTGAGTCAGAGACGGCAGAAGGAGCTGCCACTCAATGGCTCCGTTAGAAAAACTAATGGAAGTATACTTAAAACATTGAGTGCACTCAAAGCTGAGGCAAGGCATAGCCTAGCTTTCAGTAGAGGAGGCATTGAAGAGGATGGAACAGTGATTACACTTTGAAATTTTGGTCTGGATTGATGTAAAGTGCCAACAGAGAACAATGAACAATAGATGTGTTCATTTCTACTTTTTTAATTGCAAGCATATTTTTGGGATCATTTCCGTTGTTTACTGGACTTCAGTACCTTACGGGAGGTTCTTTCAATTGCCTTCAATGTAGATGCTAAAACTATTATTCAGATATAGTTAATAAGTGGATGCCAACACAGAGAAGCTTATTTTAAATGATAGGAAAGTTTTTAATAAAAGTATATCAAAAGGTATGACACCAAATTATTTTTAAACACAATCATGGAGATCCTGTGAGCAAGAATGATTGTGTTATGTAGCATCACTTGCTGGATGTATTTGTTGCAATAATTGTGGGAGACCAATTTAATTATTTTAAATTCTTCAAATATCAGCCTGATCTAGGACATTGCAGTTGTTTATCCATGCATAACCAATAAATTTTAGATTGTTTAAAATTATTTTTAAGAGATGTTACACTAGAAACTAATAACTGGGGAATTAGCCACTTTAGTTAGAATTTGCAAGCATAACAATGTCCAATCCAATGTACATCTGCAGTGTTTTGCGTTTGTATCTTTTATTGTTTGAATATGTTTGGAATTTAGTCGCTGAAGATATTGAGAATATGTGTACAATATGTCTTTAAAAATACACTTTGGAATTGAAAATAATATTGTCTTGTCAGCAAATTAGAGACCACGGCCTTCGGCAGTTTGTAACAATTAATAGGTATTTAAGAGTGATGTACACGGTGTTGATAATTGAACAAAATAATTGAAATTTACAGAACAGTTGAAGGCCATTTGTCTCATCCTGACCAGTAGCCATCCAGCCTAATCCAACTGTCCAATTCTTAGTCAGTAAACCTTATAGATTTCAGTGGTTGAACTGCATATCCAAGAACTTTTTAAATGTTATATCCTCAAACCACCTTTTTAAGATCCTTCTTGATCAGTCTGTTGATGAAACAATTTCTCCTCCAAGTTTTATTTGAATAATTCATGAGATATGGGTGTTGCTGGCTGGACCAGCATTTAGTGCCTGGCCTTAGTTGCTTATGAGAATAAGGTGGTGAGCTGCTGTCTTGAAGTCCTTGTGCACGCTAAAGAATTCTCTCTAAAGATACTGTCTATTATAATAGATATTCCTTCCCAGACATTAACTTCTCAACAAAAGGGAAAACGTCTTGCCTAGCTAGGTTCTTCATAAATTTATACTCTGAATTAGATCTCTCTTTAGCCTCCTCTGTTCCAAAGTCAATCCAATCTTGCCTCATAATTAATATTCTCCAATCCAGGCAAGGCCCTTGTTTGGTGGGCGGCACGGTGGCACAGTGGTTAGCACTGCTGCTTCACAGCGCCAGAGACCCGGGTTCAGTTCCCGCCTCAGGCGACTGACTGTGTGGAGTTTGCACGTTCTCCCCGTGTCTGCGTGGGTTTCCTCCGGGTGCTCCGGTTTCCTCCTACACACCAAAGATGTGCAGGGTCAGGTGAATTGGCCATACTAAATTGCCCGTAGTGTTAGGTAGGGGTAAATGTAGGGGTATGGGGTGGGTTTCGCTTCGGCGGGTCGGTGTGGACTTGTTGGGCCGAAGGGCCTGTTTCCACACTGTAATCTAATCTAATCTAATATCGTTTATACCCTCTCAAGTGCAATCACATCTTTCTCCTGATGTAGTGGCAAGCTGTTGCTTAAACCTGCATTTTATACAGTTCCTGTATAGTCTCGGGGCTTTTATGTTTTTATTGCTTGGATACAAAAGCAGTATCCTGTTTGCCACCTTGACATCTTGTTTACCTGTCCAGCCATCTTCAGAGATCTGTTTATATGTTGTCACAAATTCCTCTGTTCCTCTACACTTCAACAACATGTATTTATTCCTTTCAATATCTCGGTATTTATTGTAAATTCCTTCTCCTTGTTAGCTTTCACCAAGTGCATTACTTTAATTCTCTGGACTGAATTCAACTGCTCCCTATTCTGCCCAACTGACCAGTCCATTGAAATCTTATGTCTGTCTATTACAGGACTTGCCAAAGTGGGAGTCAGGGCTCCCACTGGGGTTATAAGCTGACATCAACACTTGAGTTCTTGTGGTGCGTTGACCAGGTTATAATAGCTGTGCTTCCTCTTGAACAGGCCTCCATGCCTTCAATCATTACTGAGGGATCGCACCAATTTTTAAAGGGGTCACAATGGGAAAAAGCTTGTGAAGCACTGTGTTACAGGCTCATTATCAACCCAGTCTCATTACAAACCAGTTTTTGGATCATCAATCACGTTAATCAAGTGCTACATTTAAGTCTAAATCATTGTTATATAGTATGAACACCAAAGGACTCAGTAATGAGTAATTCAAAACTCAGTGGAAGGAGTGTTCCAGTGTCTCAAACACCAACCAACTCAATACTGTTTGCTTCCTGACTCTAAGCCAGTTTTGAATCCAATTAATCACTTTCCCATGAATTTCGTGCTTTTTCTTTTGTCGTCTGCGAGGGCCACCTTATCAAAAACCTTGCTAAAATCCAAACAGGTTACATCAAATGGCTACCCTAACTAATCCTCCTTGTAGTCTTCTCAAAACGAACTTTCCTTCACAAATGTCTTTAGTTAATTTTGTCTTTCCAAATGACGATTTATCCTGTGTCTCAGAAATTTTTCAATCTGTTTCCCACTACCAAGGTTCAGCTGACCTATAATAACTTGCTGTAGCCTTTTTTTATACAGTGGTACAACATTATCTGTCCCCTTGCACCACACTTGTAGCCAGAGCAGACTGGAAATTGAAGGCCTCAGTCTCAACTATATCTTCTCTGGTTTCCAATAACAGCCAAAGACACATCTCATTTGGATTGGGGGTGTTTCTGTCACAATGTTAACATCATCTTATATTTGACATTCCTCCTCCCTGGTTGCAGTCTGCGTATGTGTGTGTGTCATCCCTTTCTTTTGTGAAAACTGATGCAAAATATTGATAAAGAACAATACTAACATCATTATTTTTTCAATTAATTGTTTTCAATCCAATTTAGCTAAATCACAGTACAGTAAAATTAGCTTTACAAATGAAGAACTTTTATTTCTGATATTCCTTTATTCTTTGCTTACCTTAACTCTAACTGAATTGCTGTCTCTTCTACCGGTGTCCTCCTCAATTGTTACCTCTTCTATCTGTCCAGTTTTGTTCCCTAAGACTGAGTCCATAAACTCTCCCCCTCTCACTTGCTATGTGCAGCAAGTTCTTCTAAAATAGTTCTGAATGCATATTTTAAAACCTTCTCTCTTCCTTTCACAATAATTCTATCCTAGTTATATTGAATAGTTGAAATCTTCTACTATTACTATTGTTATTTGCAGTTCTCAGATTTGCCTACATATTTCCAATTCTGTTTCCCCCTCAAATGTAATGCACTCCCATAGTATGATGGCCCCTATTTTGTTTTTTCATTCAGCCCATATGCTCTCAATTGATGATCCGTTTACCATATTCTTCTCTTTGTTATTTCTTGGGTCAGTTTTGCCACATTCTTCTCTTAAAACTGTATCTAGGAATGTTGAGTTGCCATTCCTGTCTTTCTTTTAGCCATGTCTTAATAGCTATAATATCATATATGAGGGTGGCACAGTGGTTAGCACTGCTACCTCACAGCACCAGGGTCCCAGGTTCAATTCCAGCCTCACGTGACTGTCGGTGTGGAGTTTGCACATTCTCTCCATGTTTGCATGGGTTTCCTCCGGATGCTCCGGTTTCCTCCCACAGTCCAAAGATGTACAGGTCAGGTGAATTGGCCATGCTAAATTGCCCGTAGTGTTAGGTGCATTAGTCAGAGGGAAATGGGTCTGGGTGGGTTACTCTTTGGAGGGTCGGTATGGACAAGTTGGGCCGAATGGCCTGTTTCCACACTGTAGGGAATCTAATTTAATAGCTATATATTTCAATATGTGTTTTCATCTCAACTGCCTTACTCTTTGGACATCTTGCATTGAAGTACATTATACATTTAGTATTGTCAAACTGCTTTGCTGTCTATTTTCTAGCACGGGTTTACTCCGCCTTCCAAACATGCTTACAAACTTTCTGCCTTCCATATCCACCTTTTATTCTCTCCCTTCTGAATCTTCTGAATCACTGTTAAATTGCTTCAATCCCTTCCCAGCATCACTATAAAATCCCCAGCGAGGATATTATTCCCAGCACTATTGACGTAAAATCAGTCTGACTTGTAAAGGTCCCACTCCATTGCCCCAAGAATCTGAAGTTGTCCCTCCAGCATCAATCTTCTAGTCAGGTGTTCATTAGTGCTATCTTCTTATTTCTCACCAGCACATGACCCCAAGAGTTAATTAGCGATTACTACTTTGAGTTCCTATTTTTCAGTTTCTCTTCCAGAATCTAATCACGACTTTCAAAACAAATATTTTTCTACTTTATACCTAAAATTTGTATCTAGGTACCTTTATATCTAAGATAGCGCCAAGAATGGTGACTTTGTACACTTTTCACTGTACTTCTGTATCCATCTACTTGAGTACACGTAACAGTAAAATATAATTCACATTTTTTCTGTCTGTCTCATTTGTGCCGATATGGACCAGGACCTGTTGCTGTACACCTACACCACTCAGCAGCAGCTCAGTGACACCTTTGACCCTGGCAGCAGGGAAGCAACATACTTTCCAAAAATGGCAATAGCAGCTGCAAGAGTCCAGGTCTGTTTCCCTCCTTATCAAATCTGCAGCTACTATTGCTCCTCTTCTCCTCCTGATTCCTCAGTGAAGCTGAATCATTTGGGATGTTGGTTGTTCCTGCACTTCACAGATGAGCCTTTACCCATCATTGTCACCAGTATTCAAAATTAAATATCGCTTGTAGGTTGAGATGCATATGAGATTCCTGCCCTGTCCCCCTTATCCTTCTGAAAGTCATCCATTCCCTCTCTTCAAGCATGTTTAAGCTATGCTTTCCAAGTAGCTGCCAGCCTCATGGATCCCTCACATTGACTCCAGCTGCTAGTCGAAACCTGGAGCTCAAGCTACTTGAGCTGGTCATTCAGATTTTCTACCACGCCTTTACTTAGATTATTGCCCAGAAAGACCTATTATCTGCTCAAAGTTTGACTCGTTCCTTGGTGGGGATACCACTAAATCATCATGTAATGGCAATAGTATGAAGAGCAATTTGTAGCAATAGTAATTGAACAGTTTGTAATTTTCATTTAAGGTTTACCCTAAACTGAGGATAATTTTAAAAGTCTCTAACCCAGGCTGAATGGCACATTATATGGTATGTTGTTTATAGTGTACAGGTATACATTACCAATTTTGTATGTAAGATGTATTTTATTTCAGGTCTATTTTGTATTGGATTGGCTACTCTGCATCTAATTGTGAAATCAACTGTACTTGAAAAAAAATTGTGATTTTTGGATTAGTATTTCATTCATACTTAATTTTATTTTCAGTTTCTTTGTGATTTGGATGAATTTTCAGTTCCTATCCCTTTTTTCATGTTCACGTTGCCCTATCAGTGAGAGTACAAGCTTGTAATCTTTGGGCAATCAATGATTTTGTATTATTTTGTAAAAAAGTTGATTGTTTATAAAGTGCCATTATGTTCTGCACCAAAGAAATTATTTTAGTCTGTTAATTAGTGACTTTTTATTACAAAGTTTTTAAACAGTTTGCATAATTTTCAACTCTGCTTTCAGGAGTTTTTAAACAACCTGTTTGAAATTTTTTTCTACTTTAGTTTTAATTAAAATCCTGTACTCTTTGTACCCAGTTTCCAAGAATCTGCATCAGCAATGTTTCAAGGAGATTTATATGCCTACTGCATGAAACTATTTTTGTGATCACTTTGCGATCACTGGTCAAGAACTTTACCATGATGGTCGCACTGTAACACTCCTAAGATTCTTTCTTTGCAGTCCTGTGTACTCAATCTTTTAGATTGGATTTACTTCTGTCCAACAAGTCCTGCTATATTTGTCTTTACTATAAGATACCTCTGCAAATATTGGTCCATATTACAATACATTTGTCAGTTCTTCTGTTCTCTCAGGTAATGTTCTCTGCCATAATTATTTATTAGAGTCTAAATAAAATATCTCCAGCAATCTTTAGCTGTTCATCTCTTAGTGCCTGTTCTTTGCTGTTTTCTAATGTGCTTGTAAAAGTGTTTGTATTCGATTGCTGTTATTTCAAGGTACCTCTGATAACTGGAAGTTCACAATTATTCCTACAAACCTTTGAGTTACCGACGTTTATCATTTATTTCTCATTATTTTGTCTTGTGCCTTGTAGATAGTGAACCAGCTTGGGGAGTCAAGAATTCCTGCAGGATTTGCTGCAGGATTCCTACTCTGTGACCTGCTCTTGTAACAGGTCCCTGAAACAGTATGCTATTTAAAAACTGAAGTAGACTGGAAGGTGAAAATGAATAGGTCAGATAGTATTTTGACTAATAATGATATTAACTAAGAAATATTATTGTGGACATGGTAAAAGGAAACATGACGGGGGGAGAAAGCAGTGAATGTAATGACCCTGGAAATTAGAGACCTGTGAGCCTTACTTTAGTTGTGGGTAAAGTGTTGGAAAGGGTTATAAGAGAGAGATAGGATTTTTAATCATCTAGAAAGGAATAAGTTGATTAGGGATAGTCTACACGGTTTTGTGAAGGGTGGGTCATGCCTTTTAAACCTTATTGAGTTATTTGAGAAGGTGATAGATGAGGGTAAGGTGATTGATGTGGTGTATATGGATTTCAGTAAGGTGCTTAATAAGGTTCCTCCATGGTAGGCTATTGCACAAAATAAGGAGGCATGGGATTTAGCAGTTTGGATCAGAAATTGGCGAGCTGAAAGACAGTGCTGGTTGATGGGAAATACTCAACCTGGAGTACAGTTATTAGTGGGGCACTGCAAGGATCTGTTTTGGGTCCACTGTTGTTTATCATTTTTTATAAATGACCTGGATGAGTTAGTAAATTTGCGGATGGCACTAAGGTCGGTGGAGTTGTGGATAGTGCTGAAAAATGTTGTAGGTTACAGAGAGACATAGATAAGCTGGGCTGAGAGGTGGCAAATGGAGTTTAATGTGGAAAAGTGAGGTCATTCACTTTGGAAGGAATAATAGGACTGCAGAGTACTTGCGAATGGTAAGTTTCTTGGTAGTGTAGATGAGCAGAGATTCCTGTGTCCAGATACATAGATTCTTGAAAGTTGCCACCCAGGTTGATAGGGTTGCTAGGAAGGCATTGGGTGTGTTAGAGGGATTGAGTTTCGGAATCATGAGATCATGCTGCAGCTGTACAAAACTCTGGTGCGGCTACATTTGGAGTATTGTGTGCAGTTCTGGTCAACACGTTATAGGAAGGATGTGGAAGCTTTGGAAACGGTACAGAGGAGATTTACTAGGATGTTGCCAGGTATGAAGGAAAGGCTGAGGGACTTGAGGCTGTTTTCATTAGGGAGAAGATTGAGAGGTGACTTAATTGAGACATATAATCAGAGGGTTAGATGGACAATGAGAGCCTTTTTCCTCGGATGGCGATGGCTAGCATGAGGAGACATGCCTTTAAGTTGAGGGGTGATAGATATCGGACAGATGTCAGAGGAGTTTCTTTACTCAGTAGTAGGGGCGTGGAATGTACTGTCTGCAACAGTAGTGGACTTGCCAACTTTAAGGGCATTTAAATGATCATTGGATAGGCATATGGATGAGATTGGAATAATGTGGGTTAGATGGGCTTCAGATTGGTTTCATAGGTTGGCGCAACATAAATGACCTGGATGAGTTAGTAAATTTGCGGATGGCACTAAGGTCGGTGGAGTTGTGGATAGTGCTGAAAAATGTAAGGGCCGAAGTGCTCTTACTGCGCTGTAATGTTCCAAGTTCAGTCAGGATTTTTTAATGTTTCAGTTATATCGCTCCTAAACTTAAATGGATACAAGCCCTTGTTTTAAAAAAATGTCAGAATAAACAGGGGATTTTTAGTTTGGCATTCTTCAGTTTGTCAGTTTACAACCAGCAGGGTACTACAGCTGTTTACAGTCTTAGTTGAAGGGACTGAGTATAATGAAGGAGAGGAAGCAGTGCATTTAACCAAAGTGACTGCAGAAGGATATAGACGGGTTCAGTGAGTGGGTAAGAACATGATAGATGGAATTCAGTGTTATAAATGTCATAAAATAAGAGGCTAAGTTTGAAGTTAACCATTTTGGTAGAGAAAAAATAATGGTTAAAGACAGGAAAGTGTTTACATTCACAGATATCTGGGTGTCTTGTACATGATTGAAAAGTTAGAAGTATTTACAGTTAGTAATTAGGAAGTTTTTTAGCTTTTATTATATGGAATTGAAGAATGTTAGCAATTACATCTAACGATGGTTCTACAGGGCCATTTTTAATGTTGCAGTTTTAATGTTCAGAAACCTACTTTCCAAAGAAGGGACGCAATGAAAGTTCACTTCATTCATTTCTACAACATGATTATCATTGAGGAGAGATTAAGTAGGCTTGGCTTATATTTCCAGAGTTAAAAAGATTGAAAGATGATCTAATTGGAAGACATATAATTCTTAAGTGACTGAATGCTTAAAAAAAGTCCCTGTTTGATGATTCTGGAATCGAGGGTCACTGTCTCAGAATAAGGCAACAACTACTGATGACTGAGATGAGATATTTCACTCAAAGGGCTGTGAATATTCAGAATTCTCCACCACTTGCAGAGAGCTGTGGATGTTGAGTATATTTAAGCCAGAGTTAGGCAGATGTTTTGTGTAGTTAGAAAATTGATGGATATAGAGAAAGTACAAATAGGTTGAGAAGTGGTACATCAGCATAGCATTTATTGAATTGTAGATTGGCTCACAAGGCCTACTACAGGTATTCTTTGTAAATCATTCTGCTCCTTTCCTCTACACAGCACCATTTCTGCAAGTCTTAACTCTGCTTTTTCAGCTCATCTCGTTGGTCAAGCTTTTGATTACCCTCCTCATATCCTGACCCACGGTTGAACATGCTTTATTAATTGCATTCTGTCAAACAGTTTTTCTTGGAAGAGGTTCATAAATGTAAACTATTATGGGAATTATTATTAAAATTCCATCATTAATTTCCATGATCATCAGATAAATAAATGCCAACGACACACACCGGTCAATTTGTTGAAAATTTATTCACTGAATATCATGCAATAAGCCAAAGCCATGTGGTTATTGCAAAACAAAACCACCATAAGGTTGTAAGTGGCACAGTTTCTGTAATTAACAGACATGTACAGAGCACTGTGGAGTAACATGAAAACACAAAGAAAATAATTTTGAAATTGTACCTTCTGTATGCATTAATGTAAGACCACTGTACTTATTGAGATGCAAATCTTTTGATTTGAGGTCTGACCTTTATGCATGTGGTTTTAGCAAAATTTTGATTTGTACTTTTGTATATTTAAATTCATTGAATGCAAAACATTGTTAACATTAGGGTATTAAGTGTGCAGTGTTATAGCTATTTTTAATAGATTTAGGGAGTTGCACTTAATTTTACAAAGCAAACATTTTTGCACTGAAGTCCAATTCTCTCATCATCCAGCTTTCTTCATTTTTTTTGGCATTTTTTATTATTGTTAGTGAAATAACTCCACAGAGGCCAGTATCCTGTCACTAAGTCACTTTTTGTTTACAATGAGTGTAGTTATTGACATCTGTCCAGCTTCTTCGGTGCCAGCAGTCAGAATGTTTCAGTACCTGGTTGAAGAGCTTCAGGGTAGAGGAGATGACCTGGGGTTGCAGTGTGAGAGAGAGAGAGATGCACTGAGATTCTTTTGGAGAGAGGAGGGAAACTTCAAGGTAGGCATCCTTGCAAGTGGATTCGCAGTAAGGTTAAAATCAACTAGGCAAAAGTGAGGATTGCAGATGCTACAAATCAGAGTCTATAATAGAGTGGTGCTGGAAATGCACAATCGGTCAGGCAACGTACGAGGAGCAGGAAAATCGACGTTTCGGGCAAAAGCCCCTCAGGAATGAAGGCAGGAAGCCTTCAGGGTAGAGAGATAATTGGGAGGAGGAGATCCTACGGGTACCAACAGCCTTTCCAAGTGTCTGGGTGTTTTGCTCCTGCCCCATATGCAAGTCTGAAGCTTTCATGTGGTCCACGTGCTTCAGGACTGTCTCCCCTACCTGAACTTTGTATATCACAGCACCTCACCTTGTGTCAACCACACCTGTAACCCATGTAGGGCCATCTCTGTAGTTTTGGAACCAAACATCATGCCCCTAAGTAAACGGTCTCTTGCTTAGAGGTGTCTTGTGACCAGCTTTGCCTTTTCAATCCCCACCAGGTCCAGGAAGATCAGATTTAATTTGGTATGGAATCTTCTTCCCATTAGCAACTCTGCTGGAGCTATTCCTGTAGTTGCAGGAGGTGTGGTCCAATAATTAAATATGAACCTGGACAGATTGGCATTGAGTGAAGCTGTAGATTGTTTCTTTAAGTCTACCTTCAAAGTTTGGACTGCTCTTTCCACCAGACCATTGGACAATGGATGATATGGAGCTGTCCCTATGTACCAAATGCCAACAGCTTTGAGGCTGATAGCTGCTCCTTTACTTCCCTAAAGGCTACATCTTGACTACAAGACTATTTCCAAGGTTGACTGTCTTTTTTTCAATAACATATACAAGAGAGCCAAGACATAGGCCAGACTGCATATGAACTTTCCATCATTCACCAATCCAAGGAACGATTTAAGCTTCGGTACAGACGTGGGAACCGGGGCACCTTTTGAGTGCCTTCACTTTATCTTCCAATGAGTGTAATCCAGTCTTTTCAACGCTGTAGCCCAAGTATTGGCGTGCCTGGAACACTTTTTTCCCTTCTAAGGTGTCCACCTGCCTGGGAGAAACATCTAAGGACTGTGTCCAAATTCTGTTATTTATTGGTCTTTCCTGTTATTAACACATCATCCAGATAAATGACGATCTGGGGTAGATATTGTAAAATGTTCTCCATTGTCTGCTGAAAAATTGCACAGGATGAAGATAACCCAAGTGGCATTCTTTTGGGTATTAATTGTAGCATACTGCTGGGAATCCTCATTTAACTTGCAATTGCACGTACACGTGGCTCCTATCCAGCTTCATGAAGGACAGCCCTCCCTGCCAGTTTTGTGTACAACTCCACTATGCAAGGGATTGGGTACTTATCTAGGTGCGAGAAGTGGTTTACTGATTGTTTAAAATTGCCGCAAAGGTGAACTGACCCGTTGGGCAACACGATGGGTATGACCAATTGTGCTGTCCATTCTATAATCTGTAATGGTTTGAGGATTCATTCACTTTGTAGTATCTTGATTTCTGCCTCCTCTTTTGCACGAAGGCAAGGTATTCGGTGGACCTTGCATTATCGTGGAATTGCTTTCTGGTCAACATGCAATGTGGCCTTGGTTCCTTGGATAGTCCCTAGTCTTCCTGAAAAACTTCCATGTACTTCATTAGCGCTTCACTCAGGAAGTCATTTCCTAATCACAAAATGTTAAGCCAGGTCAAGGTGAATCTTTCTCAACCAATTTCACCCCATCAGGTTTGGGCCCAAGCCTTTGAACCAGCCGCTTTTCATTTAAGACCGAAACCAATGTTGTACTTTTAATCCGTAAAGGTTCCCCGGTGTAGGTTCTCTGTCTAGCTGAGGCCTTATGCAAATTTAAGGGTTGGAGTCCAGTGCAAATTTTGATAAAGACTGGTTCTGCAATCACTGCTCTAGCTGCGCCAGTATCAACCTCCATTAGAATCCGGTGACCATCTAACCAGATGTTTATTTTCATTGGTTCTGATTTGGATGTCACTAAGCAATTTAACTGTTCCAAGTCACATGTTGGTGGGCTTCCCAGGGTGTGCCGGCCTTTGAGTTCTCCTACTTAATTCACATTGAGCGTGTCTCTTTTGCTGTCTCTGCAGCAATTACAATGGCTTACCAGCCTGGATCCTGAATAAAATGTTAACTGTTAGGCTAAGACTTGGTTTTGTTTTGGGGTTTTGCTATGGACTGACCTAGAGTCCCTCAAATGTGTTTCTGAGTGACGCTATGCAATTGGTGCAGCTTATTCAAGCTCAGTTGGCCTGGCAAGAGTGATATAGTCATAGAGATGTGCAGCATAGAAAGAGACCCTTTGGTCCAACTTGCCCACGCTGACCAGATATCCTAACCTAATCTAGTCCCATTTGCCAGCACTTGGCCCATATTCCTCTAAATCCTTCCAGATGCCTTCTAAATGTTGTAATTGTACCATCCTTCACCACTTCCTCTGGCAGCTCATTCCACACACTCACCACCCCCTTTTAAATTTTTCCCCTGTCACTCTAAATCTATGCCCTGGTGTCCACTTCCATTTGCAAACCCTGTAACACTCATGCTGCACTTGCTACATTTTCTAATGACAAAGCCAGCTATGGTGCCTGTTAGAAGTCCAGTTGGGCTTCAACTAGTAGGTACTTTTGTATGGTTACATCAGTCTCACTTACCAAGTGGTACTTAATTGGAAGCACTAGCTTTCAGAGCGCTGCTTCTTCATCCTTCCAGGTGTTGTGATTTTTAACTTTGTACACCCCAATCCAACACCGGCATCTCCAAATCAATCTTAGTGGTAATCAGCATCCTACTTACATCATTCTGACTTGTCACCTTATTAGGACAAGAATTTTGACACCAGATGTAGGCCTCTCCTTCAAATGACACTAGTTGCATTGCAAGTTGATGAGGCAGTAGGATGACCTATTCCAATCTGAAGCTGTTATTACCACATTAGGATCACTGAAATTGAGCAAAAGTAATGCCATGTTTGCAGAAAATAGAATCCGATTTTATTGTCACATTACTCAAGTTCAAAAATCATTTGGGATTTAAAGATTCAATGCGACCGAGAGTCAGGACAATAGTTCTTAGTTGTTTGAATCCTTTCCTCCAGCATGATTAGACAATTAGTACAAATTTAAGAATAAGTGTTAAGTTCTAGACTTGAGGGGTTGATAACCAGAGCATTCACAGAGTTAGGTAAAGATTGATGTTTGGGCATTCTGCCACTGAGCTCAGCATTGTAACCTTGCTTTCTGGTACAACTCAGTTTCGAAGGTGTGAATGTGTATTTGAAAGGCATCATCACATTATCAAAACATTTTAAACACATAAATCAAAGCAAAATGTTGGAGATCTAAAGTAAAAACAAAGTCAATTAATTATTTTTGTGGGTTATATTAGTATTTTGTGCAAAGCGAGATTCCATAAATAATTCATGAGACAGTGGACCAGATCAGTATTTTCCAGTTATACCTAATAATTAACTATTTAAAAACAGTGAAGCAACAAATGAATAAAGAACATAAGGATTGCATATTTTAAAGGGATGAGTAGTAGAATTAATGAATTGCTCATAATCCTCAATAATAAATCAAATGATATATGACCAGGGAGACATGTGCCAGAATTGGTGAAAACAGCAGTTTTCCTCATATGGAGGATATTGGCCCATCAGACATTTGTTTATATCAATCCAAAAGCTTAATGGTCACTTCGTGATAAGTTAATTCTCATTGCCATGCTAGATTTTAACCTTAAGTTTTGAATTATTAGTATAGGTCTCTGGATTATTCAGTAGTCACTGCATCAGTAGACTAAGCAGTACAAATATGAAAAGTATTCAGCATGAACTCTTCATATCTTATGCACAACAAACTGATAGACTCTGTTTATTCCAAAAATGTAAATATTCTTCACCCTTTGACTTTTTTTAAATTTGATGCTCCTTTTGCATTTGTGGTGTTAGGCATATAGCCAATTGAACATTACAGAACAAAAATAATTGATTCAGCTCCTTTTAACCCTTCAACTACAGCAATCCCTACCCCATCACACCCCTGCCCTACCCAAAAAAAGTACATTTTGGTGAACTTAATTGGTTCATTTAAAAAAACGAATTAGTCAAAATTAAAATACAAAGTTTTTTTTACTCTAATAAGGAAAAGTTTCATTTGACTAATTTAGTTGATCCAGGAATGGTTTGAGTTCCTAGAACAACAAGATGCACTAATCCAGAGGGACTTATAATGGACATTACTATAACTAACCTGTCAAACTATGGTATTGATAGTTGCGAATAACACGGAATTCTGAAGATGGCCTCATTGTTTTGGCATATCAGAAAGTACATCTACTCAACATTGCTTAGTTTTGTTACTATTAGTTTACTAAAGAGGTTTTGGTGAGGTATTTCCTGAAGATCTGAAAATGTGTTGCTGGAAAAGCGCAGCAGGTCAGACAGCATCCAAGGAACAGGAGAATCGACGTTTCGGGCATAAGCCCTTCTTCAGGAATGAGGAAAGGGCTTATGCCCGAAACGTCGATTCTCCTGTTCCTTGGATGCTGCCTGACCTGCTGCGCTTTTCCAGCAACACATTTTCAGCTCTGATCTCCAGCATCTGCAGCCCTCACTTGCTCCTATTTCCTGAAGATCCCTGGTTGGCATAATCATTGAAGTTTGCCTATATAGTAATGCAAGGAAATGCAAGAATTCTGTTTTCATTAGGTATTTAGAGATTGGATTCCTGTAACCTTCTGGCATAGTGGTGCTCCCAAATTCTATATTTTAAGATTTCCTTCCTTTCAAAAATTTTCTACCATGTTATACTTGTAAATGGACTGAAAAGATATAGGTAACCACAGAAGTAATCAAGCTGTTGTCTAACAGATAGAATCCCCACAGTGCAGAAAAAGGCCATGCGGCCTATCAAGTCTGCACTGAGCCTCTGAAGACCACCCATCCCCCACACCCACATTTACCATGGCTAATCCACCGAGCCTGCACATCCTTGGATACTACGGGGAAATTTAGCATAGCCAATCCACCTAACCTGTACATCTTTGGGCTGTGGGAAGAAACCAGAGCACTCAGAAAACCTACGCAGACATTGGGAGAATGTGCAAACTCCACCCAAGGTTGAAATCGAACCTGGATCTTTGGAAATGTGAGGCAGCAGTGCTACCCATGTCTACATCAACCTAGAGAATGAGGTAGCACAAGAAAATTCCAGCTTTTTGTTGATGGATTGAAACCCTCCAATGGTTTTGAATCAATGTACTTATATGTCACCGTAGAGAGAAACAGCAAGGCACTGCTGGAGAGTCATTATTTTAACCTCATTGTATTTTTATCGTCATGGAGCTATTCTAGGCCTGTTTTAGGGAAAAAAATGAACAGAACTGGAAGTAACCCAAATTGGTTAGGAAAGAGGTAACTTGGAATGAAAATAAAGAGTAGGTACTCTGGTGACTATATTCCCAGCTTTCAACTGCAGTATTTCAACTTCCACTATCGTAATGAGTTGGGGAAGAATGAAAGGAGTTCTAATTCAAGATTTGATTATGGCATTGTTAGGGCAGGAAGTTGCAAACTCTCATGGATAGATTAACTTAGTTTCAAAAAGTTATGGCAAATGAAAGTCATCCATGATAAACCTAAGAATGGTGAGAAATTTGGAAGTGCAAAAAATCAGATCTGGAATCTGAAGTTCATGAGTGTTTGAAAGTTAAATGTCATGACTGCATTTCATAACTCCAGATCACCTACAGACATATTTAACTTCTAGTTGCGTTTTACACAAGCAAAGGACATATAGCCAAAGTGACTCAATGCAAATTCTGAGCAATGTAATTTAGGGACTGTCTGCAAGACATATATCAACCTTGAGGAACACCCTAGATTGTCACAACTGATCAGCGTCGAGGAAGATTCAGAGAAGGATCTCAGGTTGAAACGCACTACAAACTGAACTGTAGTTTCTCGAATTATCTTAGACTGTGAAAATGATGGGAGAAAAGAGAACTTCTTTCAAATTACATTCTCAAGATAGCTCAGCTTTTCTAACAATAGGTTGAAGTCTGTCTGTGTCCCAACGTTGACTCAGACTGACAAGCCTTCTGCATAGTTTTACATGGATTCATTCAATTTTTGAGCAAAATAAAATATAATTCTGCAAAAACAAATTCTCCCCATAAACCTGTGTGTGTGTGTGTGTGTGTGTAGGAGCAGCAGAGTGTGTGGGTGTGAATGCACGTGACACACTCTGTACATATGTGTGTGTGTAAGCTTCGTTAAGAGCGAGTGTGATGGGGTACATGTCTGTGAGGGGATGTGTGTGTGTACATATGAAAGCTAAGCTATCTTGAGAAAGTAATTTAAAAGAAACTCTGAGATTTACATATCAAAAACAGTAACCAGCACATCCCATTCTAAAAGATGAAAGATTTAATCTAAAATTGTTCACTGTATCACATCTCCATGACATTGGACTCCTTTGGCTATAAATTCTGTGATCATGATCTTATTCTCTACAACCACCTGATGAAGGAGCGGCGCTCCAAAAACTAGTGCTTCTAAGTAAACCTATTGAACTATAACCTAGCGTTGTGTGACTTTGACTATGTACACCTCACTCCAACATCGGCACTTAGGGCGGCACGGTGGCACAGTGGTTAGCACTGCTGCCTCACAGCGCCAGCGACCCAGGTTCAATTCCCACCTCAGGCGACTGTCTGTGTGGAGTTTGCACATTCTCCCCGTGGGTTTCCTCCGGGTGCTCCGGTTTCCTCCCACAGTCCAAAAATGTGCAGGTCAGATGAATTGGCCATGCTAAATTGCCCGTAGTGTTAGGTAAGGGGTAAATGTAGGGGTATGGGTGGGTTGCGCTTCGGCGGGTTGGTGTGGACTTGTTGGGCCGAAGGGCCTGTTTCCACACTAAGTAATCTAATCTAATCTAACCTCCAAGTCATGGGTAAAAAGAAAGGAAGTCTCATTGACAGAAAGTAAATGAAACCACAATTGAAAAAACAGGACAAAGTCCTTTCAGCTGACTAGCAAAGCTAAGCACATTGAAATCTACCATTCACCTACCAGCAATGCTATGGATTTCACCCAAGATTACTGATATCACCCCACAAAATCTCATTATCTGCTCTCCACAGAATTCAGAATTATTTTTTGGCAATCGTCTCATTTCTAATCTGTGTATTGCATTATTTTTTCTCTTATCTAGTTCCTAATAATTTCATTCTTCTATTATCTCAAAGCCTAGTCTCCTTTTAAATTGACTCCTTTTAAAACACAATTTCACTTGGTATGGAGGAAAGGCTTTCACGTGAGAAGGACTCCTCTTAAAATTCACGCGGTTGCAACTGAGGACAGCATCAGAGAGCATACAGCCCAACTCATCAATACTGACTTGTTTCCGAAACTGAGCCAGTCCTATTTGGCCTATGGGCCCACATCTCTCGAACTTTTCTTAACCATGTAACTGTCCAAATTCTTTTAAATGGTGTAATTGTACCTGCCTCTATCATTTTCATTAGCAGCTCATTCCATATACACACCACCCTCTCTGCCCCTCAGATCCCTTTTAAATCTTTGTTCTCTTACCTTATATCATCTAATTTTGGACTCCCCTACCCTGGGGAAAGACCTTGACTACTCACATTTATAGAACACCCCTCAGCCTCCTACACTCCAGGGAAAGAATTCCCAGCCTATCAAGCCTGTCCTCATAATTCAAACTTTCCAGTCTCAGTAACACCCTTGTCGTTCATTTTTGCACATTTTCCGGTTTCATAACTTTCCTGTAGCAGGGCAAGCAATACTCCAAATGTGGCCTCATCATCGTCTTGTACAGTTATGATATCATAACTCCTGTACTCATTGTTCTGACCGATGACGGCAAGTGTACCCAACGCCTTCTTCACCACCCTGTCCACCTGTGATGCAACTGCCAAGGCACTATGTACCTGTACCCTTCGGTCTCTCTGTTCAACAACACTCCCCAAGAACCTAACATTAATTGTGTAAGTCCTGAACTGATTTGTCTTACCAAAAATGTAACACCTTCCATTTATCTGAATTAAACTCCATCTGCCACACCTTGGTCCACTAGCCCAGTTGATTAAGATCCAGTTGTACTCTTACATAATTTTCTTCTCTGTCCACCATACCACCAAATTTTGGTGTCATCTGCAAATTTACAAACAATGCCTCTTATATTCCATGCCATTTATATAAATGATGAACAACAGTGGATCTAGCCCCAGTCCTTGCGGCATATCATTGGTTACAGGCCTCCAGTCTGAACAACCCTCTACTACCAACTTCTATCTCCCATCATCAAGCCAATTGTCTCCAACTGGCTGGCTCTTCCTGGATCCCACACAATCTAATCTTACTAACCAGTCGACCATGCAGAATCTTGTCAAAGGCCTTGCTAAAAGTCCATGTAGAGAAGTTCTTGCACTTTGCCTTCACCTATCTTCTTGGTCACCTCTTCAAAACAACTCGATCAAGTTTGTGTGACATGATTTCACATGGACAACACCTTGCTGACTATCCCTAATCAATCCTTGCCTTCCTAAATGTATGTTGATCCTGTCTCTCAGAATCCCCTCCAACAAGTTACCCACCACTGACATTACGCTCACCAGTCTGCAGTGTCTGGCTTTTCCTTGCAGCCTCTCTTAATAATGGGACAACATTATCTACCCTGCACTCTTCCAGCACTTCACCTGTGGCTGTCAATATCTCTCCTAGAGGCCCCACAATTTCTTCCCTAGCTTCCCAAAATGTCCTGGGATAGATGATCGGGTCCTTGGGATTTATCCATCTTTATGCTTGTTTTTAATGTATATTTAGTTAAATGTTCTCGTACAAACAATTATATAAAACTGTTTTAAACTACTCCAAAGTGCAACCAAGACCATAGAGTGTTTTGAATGATAACTGTTTTTAAGACTATTGTCCATCTCTCAGTCCTATGCCTGCTAACAGATGGGTAATTATTAATGAGCCTTTAGAAACACAAACAAACATCACCACCAATGACAAGCTGTAAAAGCCAATGCACAATCCAAAGCATGTAACAGCAAATGGCAACTGGCTAGCAGGGAATCCTACACAGACAGAAATACTGCTTCATTAGGCAATGGCGTTAAAAACTTAACACTTCTTGTCTCTTTAAGGTGACTTGAAATAATATTCAGCAAAATCGCTTGAAGTAAACAATGACCTTAAGAAGCTGTGTTTAATATTTCAAAGGCAGGATATTTTCTTGATATTTTATAATTATCTGTTACCTTTAGTTAAATCAAGACCTTGATCCACACAGTATCACTAACATCCCTCCCTCCCGGCTCCAATATTTCATCTCTTCATTTTACCATTTTCCACCCCTCACTTCCCGGTTTCTTTTCTCCAGCATTTTATCCTGATTTGTTTGTGTTTAGTCATTAGCTCCCTATCCTTTGTTTCTCTGTATTGAATATTCTACAACTGGAGCAAATGCAGCTAGAGTATTGATGAATTCTGTGAGAGTTGAAGGCTGTATTGGAAGCAGATTAGCAATCGGTTGGACCAAGCTTCTCTGTAACTAACTCAGTTAATCACAGCACTTAATGCAAGATTGTGATTCCTGTCAGAAATACCAAACACAACCAGAAACAAATGGTCCACCAAAGATGAACAGACAGTTCTGTGCCCACGCGGAATAGTTTGGAATGGATCTTTCTCTCAAGAGTCTTCCTCTCAATTATTTGCAGCTTTACAAGATTTTGCAACAATTTTTTTTGTTAGATTTCCTTAAATTAAGATTGTTATTAAAAAGTCCCCATAGCTTGTTTGTTCAGTTCACTGAGCCATTCCTGGGTTTGCTTGTGTCACTTTCTGAGGTTATGAGATCCCAGTTGCGCCGAGACCCGTTCCCCTTGTGTGGCTTATGCGGGGTAAGGTTCGCATGGATTTGCTGTAATCGTGGGTTACAATCTGCCCGTTCTCAGCAGTGCCTCCCTGCGCTGGGACCCTGTCCGTGGCCCTCATCACCAGCCGCTTCATTCGTGTTGCTTCGGTTCTTGACTTGTAACAAAATTCCTCTAGTGCCAAGAGCATTGCCAATCCGAGTCCACCAATCAGGATGCAGAAAACCCCTTCTACGTTGCTGAGACTCAGCGCACTTGTCCTTACTGCTGGAGTCCTTGCTTCCACATTCAACTTTATTGTACCGCTATTTGTTTTCCAGCCTTGCCTTGCTCACTGAGTTTCAATACTGCAAGATTTACTCGATTTCTTCACGTGAAACATAACATATAAAATAACATTGATAATGTTATTTGTTATCCATGACAAAATGCATAACCGATTCACAATTCCAAGTGATAGGTACTCAGTGCTCCACCTGGCTGGGTGACCACCTTTATGCTTTTTAAGACCTCCGGAACCTCATCTTCTGTAATGTGGACTCTTTTTGATTCATCATTATTTATTTCCCCGAGTTCCCTAGTTTCCATCTCTTTCTCCATAGTAAATACTGATGAGAAATCTTCGTTTAGGTTCTCACCCATCTCTTGTGGTTCCACATGTAGAGGACCACATTAATCTTTAAGGGGCCCTATTTTCTCCCTAGTTACTCTTTTGCTCTTAATATATTTATGGAAGAATCTCTTTGGATTCTCCTTTACCTCATATGTCAAAGCTATCTCATATCCCCTTTATCCCTCCTGATTTCCTTAAGTGTATTCCCAGACCACCTACACTACACTCAAGGAAGTCACTTGATTCCAACTATCTATACCTGACATATACCTCCTTTTTCTTGACCAGATCCTCAATATCTCTAGTCATTCAGTGTTCCTTGCTCCTGCAGCCATGCCCTTCATACTAACAGGAACATGCTGGCCCTGAAATCTCGTTTTCTCTCTTTTGAAAACCTATCACTTGCAAGATGTCCCTTTAACTGCAAACAGTCTTCCGCAATCAACTTGTGAAAGTTCCTATCAACGACTGTCAAAATTGGCCATGCCTCAGTTTAGAACTTTAACTTGTGGATCAGATGTATTCTTTCACATATCTATTGTAAAACTAATAGAATTTTGGTCACTGGTCCCAAACTGCACCTCCTACTAGCACCTCAGTCACTTGCCTGCCTTGAAAAAGCCGAAACAAAATGTGGAAGCAATGTGTTTTTAGACTGTCACTCAAATATTCCAAGATAGACAAAAAAGATCTATGTATGGCTAAATAAACAGAATAAAAAGGTTCTGAAAGCTTCAGTTCTTGAGGAGTAGTGGTGAACTATAACAATCCTATTCTCCCATTTTTCAAAACATCAACTAGTTTAATACTATTTGTAACAGCCAACAATAATTTATTGATACAGTGTCTCTCGATATCCAAACCAGATGAAGAATATAAGTAAATTATATAGATGTAAATCCTGAGGCAAATAGAGAAGACAGTGATTTTAAAAAAGAGACTTTACACAACATTAGAGAATCAAATATCTGGCAGAGACAAAAATCTCAACAAGATTTTGTAAATGTTTGTCATTAATATATTGCAACAAATAGTCCCTTAAGAAAATAAATCAATAGTTTGTTTTGAGGCCCAAGAAAAAATAACTTTGATGTTCAACATGTAGCCTGCACTACACACATCAAAACAGTATGTTACATGGGTGCTAATGGGTACCCAATCCAGCGAATGAGTAAGGTTTGGGTATGCAGTCATATTTTAGCAACTGATTAAAAAAATGAGGTGCTGCTCCTCAAAATTACTTTGAACTTCAATGCAACAGTGAACCAGGCTAAGGACAGAGATGGCAGTGTAAGTGCAAAATGAAAAATTAAAATGATAAGCCTCTAGAAACTCAGGTTCATGCTAGCAGAAACGTTCCACTAAAATCATACAACCTGCATTTTGTCTCACCAAACACAAAGCAAAGGGAATGTAGTGAAGCAACAAAGCGTAGGTATTAGTAGTAGAATTAAAGGTTATCTCTACCAGAAAATAAAACGCTATAACAAGTTACACAGCAGGGGGAAATAAGATCAAAATGGATAACAGCTTTCATGATCTTCAGTTGCTGAATTTGATGTTGAGTCCAGAATGCTGTAACATGCATACACAGAAAGTAGTGCTTTCATCCAACTTGCATTTAAACATTGTAGCAGGCCGAGGACAGAAATGTGAGCAAGATAATGTACTGAAACTTCAAGCAATGGGAAGATTAGGGTCTTGCTTGCAGGTTGAGCAGAAGGGTCCTACAGTCACCCAGTCTGAGTGTGACATTCCTTGTGTGAAGTAGACTGCATTGTGACCAGCAAAACCAATAAATTGAAAGAAGTACGAGTTAATTGCTGTTTCACTTAGGAGGTTTTGGGATCTTGAATGATAATAAAGGAGGAGGTAAATAGTAAGTGTATCATGGGATGATGCCGTGGAAAGGAATGAGATGTTAGGGGAGACAGAGGAGTGAACTAAGTTGATTCAGAGAGAATGGTCCCTTCAGAATGGTGGTAAGGGAGACAAGAGAAAGAAGTGTTCAGTGGTAGCATCAGTAGGTAGAAAAAAATGGCAGAAGATAATTCTTTAAATTTGAAGACTAGTGGGATGGAAAGTACAGAGAAAGAAGAGAGATTGGAAAACCCTGAGATACATGGGGATCTTAGTCTGCTGTTCCATAAATCTCAAATATTTAATGTACAGGTGCAGCAAATAATTAGGAAGTCAGATGGAATCTTGCTATTGTAAGGCAAATAGGAATATAAAAGTGAGGATGATCTTATTGAAACATGGAAGATCTTGAAGGGACTTGACAGATTGTATGTTGAAAAGATGTTGCCCTTTGTGGAACAGAAGTCTTGCAGTGCAAAAGGAGACTATGCAGCCCACGTGGTCTGTACCAGTTCTCTAAATGTGCATCGTGACATAATGTCATTCCCATGCCTTTTTCTACTCTTGTACATTGTTTCTATTTAAGTATTCCCTAATGCCGCCTTGAATGCCTCAATTAAAATTGCCTCTCCCATACTTCCATGAAGTGTGTACTCTAGACCTGAATCAATCATATGAAGAAGTTTTTTCTCACCTTGTATTTACTTCTTGTGCAAATCTGTGCCCTTTTGTTCTTAATCCTTTTACAAGTGGGAACATTTTCTCATTATGACTTTATCCAGTTCTCTCATAATTTTGGAAGTTCTGGCAAATTGTTTCTTAGCCTTCTTCTTTCCAAGCAAAACAATCCTAATCTCTCCATTTATCCTCATAACTGAAGTTTCTCATCTCTGGAAATATTCTTGTGCATCTGTTCTGCTTTCTCCCCAATGTATTCACATCCTCCCTATAATATGGCATCCAGAACTGTATGCAATATTCTAACAAGTGACTTATACAAGTTGAACATCCCTCCTTAGTATATTACACAATTGAAAACTGAAAGGTCTTCCATTTAAGCAAAGATGAAGAATGTTTTCTTTTGGAGGCTTGTGTCTTTGGAATGCTCTTCCCCAGACAGCAGTGGAAGTGAAATCAATTGATGCTTTTCAAGACAGAGGCAGATAGATTTGTAACTAACAAGGCTGTGAAAGGTTTCTTAAGAATGGACAGCAATGTAGATTTGAAGCCAAAAATGATGAAATAGCTTAGAGGGGCTGAATGTATTACTCCTGATCCTAATTTATATGTTATGAAGAGAAGGTGAAAGGGTGAGGTCAAAAGAATGGCAAATGGAGTCTAACATGGTTGAAAATCCTATCAGGAGCATCGGAGGTTGAGGGATGACCTTACAGAGGTTTATAAAATCATGAGGGGCTTGGATAGGGTGAACAGACAAGGTCTTTTCCTCAGGTGGGGGAGTCCAGAACGAGAGGGCACAGGTTTAAGGTGGGAAAGGTTTAAAAGGGACCTAAGGGACAATTTTTTCACACAGAGGGTGGTACGTGTATAAAATGAGCTACCAGAGGAAGTGGTGGAGACTGATACAATTACAACATTTAAAAAGGGATTCGGATGGTAAATGAGTAGGAAGGTTTTAGAGGGATATGGGCCAAATGTTGGCAAATGGCACTAAATTAATTTAGAATATTTGGCCGGCATGGATGAGTTGGGTCTGTTTCTGTGTGGTACAGCTCTATGAATCTATAACCCACTGTGGGAGAGAATCCTTCGTTAAGGAACAAGGAGGATATCTTGGACAGTAGTATCAGAAAAGAAATTCATCAGGTTTGACCACATCTGTGGGGAGAGTCACCAGACTCAAAACAAGGGGAGAAAATAAAACATTGTGCAGTAGGAACAGACTAAAATGATGGATCTTCCAGGGCAGGAGAAAGTGGGGATTGCAGGTGCTGGAGATCAGAATCAAGAGTGTGGTGCTAGAAAAGCACAGCAGAACAGGTAGCATCCGAGGAGCAGAAGAATCAATGCTTCAGGCATAAGGTAGCCCTGGTTGTGGATTCTGCGAAAAAAGTTGAAGCAAACTATACAGGGTTTTGAAACTGTAAGGTATAGCTGTGGAGGGACATTCTCCACTGGGGATGAGGTCAGTGACCTCATGTTCAGTGATAGGTTATGGTCTAGAGAGAAATAGGAAGAAATGTCAGAAGTTTTCCCTAGAGCATCAGAGGCTGAGGGGTGACCTTATAGAGATTTATAAAATCATAACGGGCATGGAGAGGATAAATAAACAAAGTATTTCCCCTGGGGTGGGGGGTCCAGAACTAGAGGTTTAGGGTGAGAGGGGAAAGATATAAAAGAGACTTAAGGGGCAACATTTTCACACAAAGGGTGGTGCATGTATGGAATGAGCTGCCAGAGGAAGTGGTGGAGGCTCATACAATTGCAACATTTAAAAGGCATCTGGGTGGGTATATGAATAGAAAGGGTTTAGACGGATATGGGCCGGGTGCTGATAAGTGGGATTAGATTAGGTTGGGATATCTGGTCGGCATGGACGAGTTGGGCCAAAGGACCTGTTTCTGTGCTGTACATCTCTACGACTCTATTTGGCAGTCTACAAGGCAGGTGCCAGTATGCCCAATACAACAGTATCATCAGCAGAATTTAGAACAAAGTCAGGGAGACAGGGTTAGATTTGACCTAACCAAATTCATCAAATTCAGGCAAAGACAGGTCAGGATATAAGACAGTCAAATTAAGAAACTGATATCAGGTCAACAATTCTTAATTAGAAGATCAAAAGTGGTTAGAGACCAGAGGGAGGGGTTCACAGAGAGAACTGGAGACGGGTGAAAGAGTCCAACCCAAAAAAGTGGCCACAGTTGGCCAGTTTAGGCTCTGCCAGGTCCACCCAACTCCTTATAGCCTTGCTTCAAACACAGGACAAAAGAATTGATTTCTAGAGGCGAGAGTGACAGCCCTTGACATCAAGGTTGCATTCGACCAAGTGTGGCATCAAAGAGCAAAACTGGAATCACCGGCGGCAAACACTTCGATGATTATAGTCATACCTGACACATAGCAAGATAGTCATGGTTGTTGGAGGTCAGTCATCTCAGCTCCAGAACATCTCTGCACGAGTTTGTCAGGGTAGTGGCCTAGGTCCAACTATCTTCAGCTGTTTCATCAATTACCTTCCCTTCATTATTAAGGTCAGAAGTGGGAATGTTCACCGAAGACTGCACAATGTTCAGCACTATTCGTGACTTCTCCGATATTGAAACAGACTGTGTCTAAATGCAACAAGATCTGGACAATATCCAGGCTTGGGCTGACAAGTGACAAGTAACATTTGAGCCACACAAAAGCCAGGCTATGGCCATCACCAATAAGAGACAATCTAACCATTGCCTATTGGCATTCAATGGTGTTACCATCACTAAATCCCACACTATCAACATCCTAGGAGTTATTATTGATCAGAAATTCAACTGGACTCACCACATAAATGCAGTGTCTACAAGAGCAGGTCAGAGGCTAGGAATATTGTGACAGGTAACTCACCTCCTGTCTCCTCAAAGTCTGTCCACCATCTACAAGGCACAAGTCAGGAGTGTGTTGGAATACTCCCCACTTGCCTGGATTACTGCAGCCCCAACAACTCTCAAGAAGCTTGACACCACCCAGGACAAAGCAACCCACATAATTGACATCACATGCATAAACATCCATCCTCCCACTGCTGAACACTGAGTAGCTGTCATGTGTTCTATCTACAAGATGGACTGCAGGAATTCACCAAAGATCCTCAGATCCTTCCAAACCCATGACCACTTCTATTTAGAAGGGCAGCATATATATGTGAACACCACCTTCTGCATGTTCCCCTCCAAGCCACTCATCATCCTGACTTGGAAATATGTTGTCATTCCTTCACTGTTGCTGGGTCAAAATCCTGGAATTCCCTCCCTAATGCCATTGTGGGTCAACCTTCAACAGGTGGACTGTAGTAGTTCAAGAAATGGAGGACCTTGGTGTTGGATTGGGGTGTACAAAGTTAGAAATCGCACAACACCAGGTTATAATCCAACAGGTTTATTTGGAAGCACTAGCTTTTGGAGCCCTGCCCCTTCACTGACCATCTGACAAAGGAATGGCGCTCCGAAAGCTAGTGCTTCAAGATAAACCTGTTGGACTATAACCTGGTGTGGTGTGATTTCTAAGGTGGTTCAAGAAAGCGGCTCACCACCATCTTCTCAAGGGCAACTAGAGACAGACAGTAGATACTGGGCCCAGTCAGTGACACCCACATCCCACAAATAGAGAAAAACACCGTTATTCCAGAGATAAAGGGGACAAAACAAGAATTCAAATAGTGCTACGCCTGAAACGCATTATCATCCACTTTTTAAAAACTACTCATCCTGAGCGGAAACAATAGAATTAATTCTCGGTTAAAGACACGACGCAGAGAAAATTCCAGACGGAAAGGTGCGGGATTACAATTAGAGGGAGGAGCGGAGAGTGTGGTCGGCGGAAGAGGCGGAGCCTCCTGAGGGGGCGGGGTAAATGTAGGGGCGGGGCCAGAGGTGTACCAGGATTACTGCGGCGGGCGGTACCTCCGCTCATTTACGGGGCGGAGTCTGGCGCGGTGATGGGGCGTTGACAACGAGGCAGCGAAGGAGGCGGGGTCAGTGTAGTAGGGCGGAGCCAGTGGTACAGACAGCGCTCAGTGCGGAGAACTGTTTGAGGCGGGGTCAGAAATTAGGGCGGGGTCTGTTTGGGGCGGGGTCCGTTTAGGGCGGGGTTAGTGTTTAGGGCGGGATCAATGTTTGGGGCGGGGTCTGTTTGGGGCGGGGTCTGTTTGGGGCGGGGTCAGTGTTGGGCCCAGAGCCAGGGGAGGCGCGATGGGGACCCGTGTTGGGGGCGGGGTCAGAGTTGGGCCCAGAGCCAGGAGGCGCGATGGGGATCTGCCTAGGGGGGCGGTCCTGCGGTCAAGTATGGGGTGTGCCTAGGCCCAGGCACGGGCTCGGGTTGGCGGTTGACTCCAGGCGATGGAGGAAGAGGGGCCTCAGGGTTTGAGTGAAGCCGCTCCGTGTGGGATTGTGCAGCAACAGTGTGAGGACGGGACAGCGTGCCCTGTGGAGGCCGGTGCGGAGTCTGAGCAGGAGGCGTTGCTATGGAACACGGCGAGCTGCTATTCGAGTTATTTAACAGCTACAGCCCAAGCGGAGGTGAGTAGCCTGGGCCGGACAGGGCCTGGTAAAGTAAATGGATAGAGAGGGTTGGGTTTTACCGGCCTCACGGGAGGGGACCTGAGATTCTCTGCCTGTCTGAATTCACTTCCCCCAGGAAAATTACAGCTTAGATGCTGCATGCAAAACTGAGGAAACTAGCAAAGGAATAGTGCATGTAACTAGATCTAACTAGTCTAGTACTACTGAACAGTAACGTGGATGTACGTCAGTTAAATGTCTATAAAGAGGAGTTAATATTTTAGAGTGTGATTTTTTTTTTGGTTTGATTCTGCTGTGTTCCTATCGCCCCTTTCGTTTACAGATCAAAATTATTTTTCAACACCTCCTTTTTAAAACTCTTCTCCCATGTGTCCAAGTAAATGTTCTGTCACTTAGTTCAACCCCTTATCCAATGGTGATACATTTTTTTTAAAATTATGGATTTTCTTCCCTAAATCTATCAAACTTCTAAGACCACCCCTGAAAATAGAGTCCTTTGACAAAACGTCTGCTGTTGTTGAAAACAGAGTGCTGGGAAAAATCATGATTTGGAGATGCTGGTTTTGGACTGGGATGTACAAAGTTAATAATCACACAACATCAGGTTATTGTCCAAAAGGTTTATTTGGAAGCACTAGCTTTGAGTGCTGCTCCTTCATCAGATGGTTGTGGAGTATAAGATCATAAGACACAAAATTTGTAGCAAAAGTTTAGTGTAACTGAAATTATATATTGAAAAAGACAAGCAATCCAGGTCTTTTTCAATATAACTTCAGTTACATCACACTGTAAACTTTTGCTATGAATTCTGTCTTACGAACTTATACTCCACAACCGGGCGGCACGGTGGCGCAGTAGTTAGCACTGCTGCCTCACAGCGCCAGAGACCCGGGTTCAATTCCCGCCTCAGGCGACTGACTGTGTGGAGTTTGCACGTTCTCCCCGTGTCTGCGTGGGTTTCCTCCGGGTGCTCCGGTTTCCTCCCACAGTCCAAAGATGTGCAGGTCAGGTGAATTGGCCATGCTAAATTGCCCGTAGTGTTAGGTAAGGGTAAATGTAGGGGTATGGGTGGGTTGCGCTTCGGCGGGGCAGTGTGGACTTGTTGGGCCGAAGGGCCTGTTTCCATACTGTAAGTAATCTAATCTAATCTAAACCACCTGATGAAGGAGCAGTGCTCTGAAAGCCAGTGCTTCCAAATAAACCTGTTGAACTATAAGCTGGTGTTGTGATTTTTTTTTAAACTTGGAAAAGTCCAGCATGTTTGGCAGTACCTTTTAGGAGTAAAAGCACAGTTAACATTTTTGGTCCAGTGATCCTCCTTCAAAACGGTTTGCGGCTAGGAAAAGGTCTATAAATGTGCTGAAGATAGGGGTTAGGGGATGAGTAAATAATAGATGGAGATGGTGCCCAGAGAGAGAGAGCACCACTTGGCCTAATTGATAAGGCTAGTCTGAAAGAATCAGTAGCTCTGAATGGGGTCCATCAGTGGTTGACAAATGTGTTGTTGTATGGCTTTAAGAGGTATGTTGTCCTGGGTTGTTTTTATGAAGAAAGGTTGAGAGAGTTGCTGAGCAGAGCCACAAGAGTAAATAGCTTGTGAGGCCTTGGTTTTCTCCCCCAAGTTGAAACAGCAGAAGCAGTATGAATGGTGAAGTCTTGCACCCATCGAACCAATTTTTTTTTTTAGTTCTTCATTAGTAGCAGTTGCTAGTATCTTTTGAAGTTGGGTGTGGAAGCTGTTTTTTTTTCCCCCACTGTTACAGCTAAAAGCTGGGAGTTCTTTTCATGGCACTAGAGTTGTATGTGAGGTAATCTGCTTTTCTAAATTTGCCTTTGTCAAGTGTGTTTATGGGATGCTACTACATTGGAGTGGTTCCTATTTAGTAGTTAAATAATCTATTATTGTATTGACTTATCTGGTGGTTAAATTATTCCAATATTATTTGTTGTATTTTAACTGTAGTGGATGAATGAAGTGCCTTTTGTTTCAAATCTGGTAGCTTGACCAATTGAATTGCATCTGGAGTGCAATATCTGGCAGTTTCCTTCAAAATAAGAAAGTTAGGTTTAAGGCTATCTCAATTATATTTTGAGGGGGTTTGTTCTGGTCCATAACAATGGGAACAGCCACCGCATTGGGGGTTTTCTACAGACCACCTAATAGCAGTAGAAAGATTGAAGAACTCATAGGTGAGCATATTCTGGAAAAATGCAGATGTAGCAGGGTTGTTGTTATGGGGGATTTCAACTTTCCCAATATCGATTTGGAACCCCCAAGTGCAGGTGGATTGAATGGAGCTGTTTTTGTCAGGTGTGTTCAGGAAGGTTTCCTTACCAGTATGTAGACAGACCAACGAGGGGAGAGGCCATTTTTGATTTGGTGTTCGGCAGTGAGCCAGGACAGGTGTCAGATCTCAGTGGGAGAACGCTTTGACTGTGATCACAACTGCCTCACGTTTACCATAACCTTGGAGAGGGAAAGGAGCAGTTACCGAGGGAAGATATTTAATTGGGGAAAAGGAAATTATGATCCTATCAGACAGGAGTTGGGAAGTACAGACTGGGATCAATTGTTCCACAGAAATGTCTGCTGTGTCCCGTGGAGACTATTTGAGCAGTTGTTGCGAGTGATGCACAAATTTGTTCCTCTGAGACAGGTAAGAAGGGGTAAGATTAAGGAACCTTGGATGATGAGAACAGAGGAGTTTCTCGACAAAAGGAAGCAGGCAGCTTACATAAGGTGGAGGAAACTAGGATCTAGCCCAGCTTTAGAGGATTACAGGCTTGCTAGAAAGGAGCTCAGAAATGGACTGAGGAGAGCCAGGAGGGGTCACGAAAAAGGCTTGGCAAGAAGGATTCGGAAGAACCCACTCATACGTGAGGAATAAGAGAATGATCAGGGAGAAGATAGGGCCGAGGGAACTTGTGCGTGGAGCCTGAGCAGATAGGGGAAGCCCTAAATGAGTTTTTTGCTTTGGTTTTCCAGGTCTCTGCTCGGAAATTAGTGATGAAGTAGCACATACCGAGTCCTTGCCATTCTCAGTATTTCTTCCAAATGGTGTTCAGAATTGAGTACTGATTCATCAACTAATTGGGGAACGTGAAAGGTAATTAGCAGAAGGTTTCCATGCCCACATTTGAGCTGATATTGACTCTGAACCCCATGAAGTCTCAACATTAAAGGTGGCTTGCTTTTTATTGTGTGCTACTGTGCTGCCTCCTCTGCAGTATTGTCCTGTCCTGTTAGTGGATTGGGCATACTTGATGACAGTGCTATCTCGTACATTGTCGGTCAGGTGCTATTGCTTGACTAGTCTGTGATACTGCTGTCCCAATTCTGACACTGGTGCACAGATGTTGGCATGGAGGACTTCACAGGGTCAATGTTGTCTGAGTTAATGCTAGGTGATCCATCCAGTTAAATTCCTTTTGACACTTTGGTATTGTTCCAACAAGTGGTTTATTGATTGTTTCAAAGGGCTGTTAAGACAGAAATTGCATTATTGTTGCTCTGGAGTTACAAGCCAAACCGGGTAAGGATGCAGATTTTCCTAAACAACATTAGTGAGTGAGGTGAGTTGTTTTATGACAGCTGACTGGTTAAATACTCACATGAGACTTGAATTTAATATTTTGTTAATTTAAATTTCATGGTGTTGTGATATTCAAACCCAGGACCCCAGGGCATTACCTGGGTCTCTGGATTAGTTCAGTGAGACTGCCACTACACCATCTGTTCTAGGGTTTGAGCAGAAGGGTAAAGAGTGACACCAGAGGGATTGCCATCGGTGTTCCCTCTCAGCTGTGCAATCGCACAGCCACTCCAAGGTTCTGTGGACACCAGCTGGCATGCTGCCACATTCCTCCACAGAAATGGAACCACTGACCTTAGAGGACTGCACATTGGGGGGCGAAAAAAAGCAAACTGGAGATAGTATTGAATGCTGTGCTGTCAGTTTCAAAATAATAGGTCTCTCATTTAAAATCAGAGTCATAGAGATGTACAGCATGGAAACAGACCCTTCGGTCCTACCTGTAAATGCAGACCAGATATCCCAACCTAATCTAGTCCCACCTGCCAGCACCTGGCCCGTATCCCTCCAAACCCTTCCTATTCATATACCCATCCAAATGTCTCTTAAATGTTGCAATTGTAAAAGCCTCCACCACATCCTCTGGCAGCTCATAAAGTAATGAGGAATTTCTTTTCTCATAAGTTCGTTGGTGTTTAGAATTCTCTTCCCAGGAAGCAATGCAGGCTGGGTCACTGGATATTCAAAATGGGACAGATTTTTGATTGGTTTTCCAAGTCTCTGCTCGGAAATTAGTGATGAAGTAGCACATACTGAGTCCTTGCCATTCTCAGTATTTCTTCCAAATGGTGTTCAAAATTGAGCACTGATTCATCAACTAATTGGGGAATGTGAAAGGTAATTAGCAGAAGGTTTCCATGCCCACATTTGAGCTGATGTGGGCAAAGGTGTTGGTGGAGGAGGAGTTCAGGGAGGAAACTGGCATATTCAGGTTACCCATGATCTTAGTTAGTGATAGGTAAATACAGGGCCAACTGACTCCTCATGGCAATGAAAAACTATCTAAACAAAAGTCTGTGTCTTTTTATTGGATTGATTTGATAACTTTCTCCTGTTATTGCTGCATTCTTTTCTGGTTTCTCTTGCCATCTTGTGAGCTTCATACTATCTGTGCCCATTTAAGTTTACTTTTCCTTCGAAATCTGTCCATTGCTCCCTTTACCATATTAGTTTGCAGTTCACCAAGAGAGCTAGTTAAACTATCCACAGGAATGTAGGTCCTGGCTCTGTTCTGGTGTGGATGGCCCTGTTAATACAGCTTATTCATAACCCAGAAATTATTCTGAACTCTTGTATATCATACCCATATAGACGCTAGTTATCTTTTTTCTAATCTGCTTAGTCTTGTAGTAGTGGTGCTGGAAGAGCACAGCAGTTCAGGCAGCATCCAAGGAGCAGCGAAATCGACGTTTTGGGCAAAAGCCCTTCATTAGGAATAAAGACAGTGAGCCTGAAGCGTGGAGAGATAAGCTGGTGGGGGTGGGGAGAAAGTAGCATAGAGTACAATGGGTGAGTGGGGGAGGGGATGAAGGTGATAGGTCAGGGAGGAGAGGGTGGAGTGGATAGGTGGAAAAGGAGATAGGCAGGTAGGACAAGTCCGGACAAGTCATGGGGACAGTGCTAAGCTGGAAGTTTGGGTAAGGTGGGGGAAGGGGAAATGAGGAAACTATTGAAGTCCACATTGATGCCCTGGGGTTGAAGTGTTCCGAGGCGGAAGATGAGGCATTCTTCCTCCAGGCGTCTGGTGGTGAGGGAGTGGCAGTGAAGGAGGCCCAGGACCTCCATGTCCTCGGCCCCAAGCTTATTTCCACTATTGGCTTATCAATATTTTGAGAGAAATTGAAAGACTCAGAACGGTAGCAGAGACCATGAAACGAGTTGGTACTGTTAAGTCACTGTAGCTCAGGAGTACCTGCTAGACTAGTGATTAGAGCCCTTGAATAATGACTCAGACTTTATTTGGCCTTCTGTTAGTAAAATTTATTACTTTATTATGACAAGCTTCAGTTTGACCTATTTGTATCACAGATTCAACAATTGGAACAAAGTTTAGAAGAAATGCTCACTAGAGTCGATGAATTCTGTGGGATGTTGGACATGGTAAGTAGTCATATCTTATCTGTGCCCCCTCTATGTTCCCTCCTTTTTTTTTTGTTAAAGGGTTGCCTTTTGAGCTGAATACTCAGGGACAAGAGGATGGAAGCATTCTCTTTTGGCTTCTCTGTAGACTTGTCAATGCTGTTTCAGGAGTAATTAGTCAGTGTGTGATTTTTTTTTTCTCTCTTTTACAAGCTGGGATGATTTTGGTTGTATTTGTTCCTTGAGTGAATTCTCCACTTCCAAACAGCAGTCACCTAGTTGTCCAACCAACCTGATTCAAATTCACAGCTGGGGTCCAAAAACAGGTGTGAACTTTTGCAAGTGTCTGATGCAGGATACTGAAGTACCAAGTTGATGAATCATGAGTGCACTCGAGAATTGTAACGTGGTTACCACACGGGAGGTCATTCCATCGTAGAGGCTAGGTAAGACCATGAAACGAGTTGGTAATGTTAAGCCACTATAGCTCAGGGGTTCCTGCTAGACTAGTGATTAGAGCCCTTAGAATCCAATTCCATCAAATTGATCACCCCTTTCTCAGTTCCACCTGTACAGCCTCACTAGATGATCCCCTAAGTGAGAAATTTATTTTAATCAGGAGATTGAAAGCTGACAGTTGTAGGAGTTGAGGCTTTTTCCAGTTGTTTCAACTAAGTGCTTGATTTTTTTAAGATTTGTATGTTTAATTTTTTTAAAATCTTTTGCACGATTCAAGATTAAAATCTGTGGCTAAGGAATGGCAGTTTATTTTCATATATATGGTGTAATTGTGAGCTTCTTTTCTAGGCTTAATATCACTGAGGGCATTCAAGCGACAGTGTGATGACTAGTAGATTTAGAGAAGTGATTACTCAGCAGAATCAGCCAGATGGGTGACTGTCAGCAAAGGTAAGGTAGCTCAGGAGTCCCCTGTGACTATTACCCCCTCAAACAGATATTCCATTTTAGGTACTTTGGAAGGGGATAGGGACTCAGATGAAAATAGAAGTGGCAGTCAGATCTTGGGCACTAAGAATTAACCTTGTGTTAAGCAGAGTATGTCAAGGTTCAAAAGAATAATTGTTATAGGGGATTCTCCTGGTGCCAGGGTTAAGGATGTCTCAATGTTTGAAGTATATTGTCAAAAGGGAGAGTGAGAAGCCAGAAGTTATTGTACACGTTGGTAGGAATGACTTAGTTTGGGAAAAGGTTAAGGTTTTGCAGAGTGAATACAAGGGGCTAAGTAGAAGGTTTTAAAAAGTCTCAAATAGTAATCTCTGGTTTACTCCAGTGCAAAGTTCTAATAAGGAAGAAATAGAAGGATAGGGCAGATAAGTCAATGGCTGAAATACTAGTGCAATGTTCAGATTATTGGATCATTGGGATCTCTGGAGTAGAAAATCCCTTTTCAAAAGAAATGGGTTTCACCTGATTTAGAAAGGAACCCCTGCCTGGGGAGATTAATTAGTTCTACTTCGGGAGCCTGTAAACTATTAGTGTTTGGGGGTGGTAGGATCGGGAGTTCCTAAGTAGCAGTGAAAATTAAAGACAGATGAGGATGGTTCTGAATCAGAAAAGAGCAAGTTAATTAGAAAAGACAGAACAAGCTAACTCTGAAGAATTAAACTGCATTTATTTCTATGCAAGAGGTCTTACAAGTAAGGCTGATGAACTTGGCTTGTATTGGAACATGGGACTGGGATATCACAGTTTTTACAGAAACTTGGCTGAGGGAAGGGTGGGACTGGCAGCTCCATGTTCCGGGTTTTACATGCTGGGAGGGAGAGAGGGAGGTAAGAGAAGAGGGATAGTAGCGTTTTAAGGGAAATATTACTACTCTAATTAGCATATTTGAGGGATCGTCCAGCCAAAATATTTGGTTGTATTAAAAATAAGAATGGGATGATCACCTTGATGGGATTGTACTATAAGTCCCCCAATGGTCAGAGTGGAAATTAAGGATCAAATATGTGAAAATATTAAAGATATATGTCAGAATAATAAGGGTGTAATAGGGGATTTTAATTTTCCAAACATTGACTGGGACTATCATTGTGTTTAGGATTTGGATGGTGAGGAATTTGTGTGTTCAGAGTAGTTTTTTAATCAATATGTATTTGTTTCTACTAGAGAAGGAGCAAAACTTCTCTTGATTTTTCTCTTGGAAAATAAGGCAGGGCAAATGACTGCATTGTTAGTAGAGGAACAATTTGAGACTAGTGATCCTAATTCTATTAGTTTTAAAATAATAATGGAAAAGGATGAGCCTTGTTTAAAGTTCCAATTTTTAATTTGAGTAAGGTAAATTTTTAATGTATGCGATAGAACTTGCAAAAGTTGATTGGCTTAGACTATTGGCAGGTAAAGGGGAGACTCGCCAGTGGGAGGCTTTCAAAAGTGTGATAATGAGAATTCAGAGGTATTATGTTCCTGTTAGAGTGAAAGGTAAGGGTGGTAGGATTAGAGAACAATGCATGAATAAAGAGATTCTAGTCAAGAATAAAAAAAATCACATACACAGGGATATGAGGTACCTTTGGCAGGTAAGATAAAGATATTCTAGTACATTTTAAGGGTAGCTAGAGAGAATGGGGTCCTTAAATATCAAAGGGGTCATCTTTGTTGAACCTTAGGACAGATATTAAATGAATATTTTCAGTTTTTCCTGTAGAGAACGAAATGGAGGCTAGAGAACTTGGAAACAAATATTGATGTTTTGATAACAGAGTGCACATTTACAGAAGAGGAAGTGCTGGAGGTCTTAGAAAACGTAAAGGTGGATACATCTCCAGGACCTGACCAAATATATCCCAGGACATTGTGGGCAGTTGGAGAGGAAGTTGCAGGGCTGCTAAAATAAATACTTGTATCATCTTTAACCACATGAGGTGCCGGAGGACTGGAAATTGGCTAGTAGTCATATGGCATGGAAATAAACCCATCAGACCAGCTCAATCATGCTGACCAAGTTTCCAAAACTAAAGTTGCTCTACTTGACTCTGTTTGGCCCACATCCCTCTAAACCTTTCCTATTTATGTGCCTGTTTGAATGTCTTTTAAATGTTGTAACTATCTGTATCTACCACTTCCTCTGGCAGTTCATTCCATGTATGAGCCATTTTCTGTATGGGAGTATGAGTTCTTGGCAAGCTTAACAGGACAGATGTGTTATGAACCAGACCAAATCCCCTCAACATATATCAGAGATAACAGAGACCCTAACTTTTAAAGGTAAGTATAAGGCCCTGTCTTTCAGATGTGATTTGATTGGTCCACTACTAGACTTCAAGCAAAACACTTTAATCTTACAACACAATTAAAATACAAACAAAAAGAATTAGCTTAATTTTAACTGTATTGAAATACTTTAAAAATAATATTAAACAACTAACCATCAACTCTTCCAATATAGCACCATCTCAAGTACCCTTGGCAAAGGCAAATTCAGCAAAACAAATTTTCCTCGTGCTATCTCCCTTTCAGTCCAGAAGAAAGGAGCACCAAAATAAACAATCTTGCAGCAGAGAGAGTGCTGTGTTGATGACCTTCACCAGCCAGCTCCAAACACCCAACTTAAAGCTAAACTAAAACCCTGGTCTGAGAGCCTGACTCCATCAACGCCTGCTGCTTTTGTGTTTTTTTTTAATAAATGTTTTTATTGAGAAAAAGGTTTTTGGGTTTTTTAAACAAAATTACAAAATTAATACAAAATAGTATAACCACTTTACAATATAACAGCAACAACAATATAAATTTAAAAAAAAATAAAATCTAATCTACAAACTACCAAAACACAGAATAAAATATTAGAAAAAAAACTACAATATGGTAAATAACTAACCCCAAAACAAAATTCAAAATAGAATTATATCAAGTCATAGTCATAGAGTCATAGAGATGTACAGCATGGAAACAGACTCTTCGGTCCAACCCGTCCATGCCGACCAGATATCTCAACCCAATCTAGTTGCACCTGCCAGCACCCAGCCCATATCCCTCCAAATCCTTCCTATTCATATACCTATTCAAATGCCTCTTAAATGTCGCAATTGTACCAGCCTCCACCACATCCTCTGGCAGCTCATTCCATACACGTACCACCCTCTGTGTGAAAAAGTTGCCTCTTAGGTCTCTTTTATATCTTTTTCCCCCCCTCACCCTAAGCCTATGCCCTCTAGTTCTGGACTCCCCGACCCCAGGGAAAAGACTTTGCCTATTTACCCTATCCATGTCCCTCATAATTTTGTAAACCTCTATAAGGTCACGTCATAACAAGTTAGTTTAATTTACATTCAATAAAATTATGACACTCAACGCATTCTCATTGTAGTTGCTCACCAATGGGAGCAACAGTAAGCAGACCCATACTATATACGGGATTCTTCTTCCCAGCGGCCCCTGAACCGACAGGCATCATTCTCACGACTAGACAAAGGCCCTAGAGTAATATGGCGGATAATCTGCATCGATATCGCTCAAAAAGGGCCACCATTTTCAGTAAAACAATATCTTTTTTTTTGATGCAACATATTCGAAAGGAAGTCAGGGGAATGTGTTCCATAGTTATCCTATGCCAGTTTGAGAGTCCTGTCCTATACCCAGCTTACTAAGATGTTCCGCACACAAAAGGAGAGTATAGTAAACCGTTTCTTCCCTTGTGCATCTAGAGAAGGAAAATTTGGAAAACCCAAAAGGAGAGATACCAGATCCAACCCAATCTCTGTTCCCAAGATCTTTGCCAAGGCATTCACTACGTTGTCCCTGTATCTGTGGATCTTGTGGCATGTCCACAAACAATGAGTGAGAGTACCAACTTCTGTTTTACACTTGGGAGTGTCCCCAATGTGCCCTATCTTAAACATTGCAAGCCGCTCTGATGCCCTATGGGCCCTATCAAGTATCTTCAATTGAATAGCTTTGAGTTCTGTTACAGATAGATCTTCCTGGCATTTTCACAAATGTCCTCCCACATCTCTGAGGAGATTTCCACCCCCAATTCTTGAGTCCAGGTTTTATATAGCCATTCTATGTCCTTCGATACATTATTACCTAGCGAGTGATAGAGAGGACTGACCCAGAGGGCACCCACTGACCAAAGCACACTTCTCCTCTCCATAACCGATTTATAAGGATTAGCCATCAATGTGGTCTTTTGTATGAAGTCTCATACTTGAAAATATTAAGAGATCCTTGCTAGGTAACCTGAACTTCTGATGTAACTTATCGAAGGACATCATGACACCCCATCGAATAGATCTCCCAAGCAGGAGATTCCTCTGGACTCCAAAAGTTTAAAGCCAGCGTCTATCCGAGCCTGGCTGAAATGTCAACATTCCCACTATAGGAGGGAAGTGGGAGGTTTTTTGTAGATCACCCTCACCCTGTCGGATCATCCTCCAAGCTTTGATTGTGTTTAAGACAATCAGGCTTTTACAATGATCCATGATGGTTCTCATCTTATCCATAAGCAATAGGTTGATGAGGGGCATTTTGCCTGGGAAGCCTCGATATCCAACCGTATTGATTGGGTCTCTCGTGATGTACAAACAGCCACATATGATAGCAGAGAGCTCAGTTGGTACTTCCTAAACTCCGGGAAATCTAGAACCGCCCCCCCCCCCCCCCCAGCCCTTTCTTGTGAGAGCTGCAATTTATCTAATTTGGTAGGAGGCCGTCCATGATGCCAAACAAAGGAACTGAGCTAACCATAAAGCCCACACAGCGCTTGCCTCGGAAGCCATCTCATGGGGTATAATAGGTGAGAGAGAGCATTCATCTTGACCAGAGCTTTTCTTCCTAACCAGGATATCGGGAAATCTTCCAGCACTGAAGGTCCTGCCTTCTTTTTTCCAACAGATGCATGTAGTTAGCTTTATATAACTGATCAAATGCCGGGGTATAAAAATATCTAAATAGAGAAAACCTCCCTGTGACCACCAGAAGGGGAAGCGGGTTTCATCCGCAAGGTTGGATATTCTGGTAAGACCTCCTAGCGGCATGGCCTCTGATTTCATAAAATTAATTTTGTATCCTGAAAACATACCAAATTAACCACTTGTATTAAGCGGGGCACAGATGTCAATGGATTGGTTAAGGAAAGAAGGACGTCATCTGCGTACAGTGTAATTTTATGCCTGCCTGATCCTACCTCCGGGGCCGTTATACTGGGGTCTGTTTGGGTGACTTCCACCAGCAGTTCGGTCACTAGTGTAAATAATAGTGGCGAAAGAGGGCACCCTTGATGACAACCTCTGCCAACACTAAAACTATCTGATTTTATGCCATTAGTAATCACCACCGCTTTCGGGTCAGTATATACACTGCGACCCATTTGGTAAAAACCTCTCCAAGGCCAAATAACTTCATGGTATAAAAAAGTACAGCCATTCCATCCAATCAAATGCTTTCTTTGCGTCTAGACCAAGCCCGGTATTGCTCTTTGCTGGCAGACTTGTACCATATTTAGCACCCTTCTGATATTATTAGTAGATCTGCGACACTTAATAAACCCCGTCTGATCCTCTTTTATGAAAAATGGCAATACCCTCTCCAATCTTAATGCCAGCATTTTTGACAGAATTTTAAAGTCCACATTCATAGAGTCTTAGAGGTGTACAGCATGGAAACAGACCCTTCGGTCCAACCTGTCCATGCCGACCAGATATCCCAACCAAATCTAGTCCCACCTGCCATCACCCAGCCCATATCCCTCCAAACCCTTCCTATTCATATACCCATCCAAATGCCTCTTAAATGTTGCAATTGTACCAGCCTCCACCACATCATCTGGCAGCTCATTCCATACATGTATCACCCTCTGTGTGAAAGAATTGCCCCTCAGGTCTCTTTTATGTCTTTCTCCTCTCACCCTAAACCTATGCCCTCTAGTTCTGGGCTCCCCGACCCCAGGGAAAAGATTTTGTCTATTTACCCTATCCCTGTCCCTCATAATTTTGTAAACCTCTATAAGGTTACCCCTCAGCCTCCAGGGAAAACAGCCCCAGCCTGTTCAGCCTCTCCCTGTAGCTCAGATCCTCTAACATCCTTGTAAATCTTTTGTGAATCCTTTCAAGTTTCACAACATCTTTCCGATAGGAAGGAGACCAAAATTGCACACAATATTCCAACAGTGGCCTAACCAACATCCTGTCCAGCCGCAACATGACCTCCCAACTCCTGTACTCAATACTCTGACCAATAAAGGAAAGCATACCAATCGTCTTCTTCACTATCCTATCTACCTGCGACTCCACTTTCAAGGAGCTATGAACGTACAAGGTCTCTTTGTTCAACAACACTCCTAGGACCTTACCATTAAGTGTATAAGTCCTGCTAAGATTTGCTTTCCCAAAATGCAGTACCTCACATTTATCTGAATTAAACTCCATCTGCCACTTCTCAGCCCATTGGCCTATCTGGTCCAGATCCTGTTGTAATCTGAGATAACCCTCTTCACTGTCCACTACACCTCCAATTTTGGTGTCATCTGCAAACTTACTAACTGTATCTCTTATGCTCGCATCCAAATCATGTATGTAAATGACAAAAAGTAGAGGGCCCAGCACTGATCCTTGTGGCACTCCACTGGTCACAGGCCTCCAGTCTGAAAAACAACCCTCCACCACCACCCTCTGTCCTCTACCTTTGAGCCAGTTCTGTATCCAAATGGCTAGTTCTCCCTGCATTCCATGAGATCTAACCTTGCTAATCAGTGTCCCATGGGGAACCTTGTCGAACGCCTTACTGAAGTCCATATAGATCACATCTACTGCTCTGCCCTCATCAATCTTCTTTGTTACTTCTTCAAAAAACTCAATCAAGTTTGTGAGACATGATTTCCCACGCACAAAGTCATGTTGACTATCTCTAATCAGTCCTTGCCTTTCCAAATACATGTACATCCTGTCCCTCAGAATTCCCTCCAACAACTTGCCCACCACCGAGGTCAGGCTCACCGGTCTATAGCTCCCTGGCTTGTCTTTACCGCCCTCCTTAAACAGAGGCACCACGTTTGCCAACCTCCAGTCTTCCAGCACCTCACTTGTGACTATCGATGATACACATATCTCAGCAAGAGGCCCAGCAATCACTTCTCTAGCTTCCCACAGGGTTCAATGGTACACCTGATCAGGTCCTGGGGATTTATCTACCTTTAACCGTTTCAAGACATAAAGACATTGAGGGGGCACCCGGAAAGAATATAGTCCTGTAAGAAGTAGAGTCATCTGGGGCTTCCCTTTCTTGAGGATGAGCGATATTTGCTTTTCTCAGGGAGGGCGGGAGACTACCCTGACTAAATGAGTAGTTGTACATGTCTATAACTGGTCTGGCCGGTTCATCTGTAAACTCTTTATAAAACTCAGTCTGAACTCCATCTGGCCCGGGCACTTTACCACTCTGGAGCTGCCTCACCACCACCTGCACTTCCTGAAATTCAGGGGGGCATTCAAAAGAGACACCTGCTCCAAGCTTACGCCCGAGAGGTCCAGGTTCTTTAAAAAAAAAAGACTCCATCTTCCTTACTTTATCCTCACAGCTCTCTGACTGACACAGCTCAAAATAGAACTTTCTAAATGCTGCATTGATCCTTTTAGATCACAAGTCAAAGTACTAGCACCTTCTCTAATAGATGTAATAGATTGGGAAGCCGCCTTCTTTCTGGCAAGGTATGCAAGATACCTGCCGGCTTGTTGCCATACTCGAATAGTATCTCCCTCTTTGCTGTTTAAGTGTAGAATTCAAAGTAGTCCTGAGGGCTGTAATCCGCTGTAATTTAGTAATGGAGGGCCGATCAACATACGCTGACTCAGTTGCCTTCAGGCGAGCCTCGAGCAAACATTGTTGTTCTCCCCTCTGTTGTTTCTGGATTGCAAAATAAGAAATAATTAAGCCCCGCACGTAGGCCTTGGCAGTTCCCCAGTGCTCATTTGTTTCTCTGTGTAATGCTGGAGTCACATTAGGACCGTGTCGGGGCGCTGGTCCGATCCGGGCATGTGCACTGCGACCTGGTGGGCCCACTCGACCCGCACCCGGCCTATCTCAGACTCCAGCCTCAGCAGTTGTGGGAGCCATTGCTCCAGAAAATTAACAAGCTGGCCTCCTTCCTCCCGTTCGGGAAGGCCCAGCAACCGATATTCTTCCAACGACCTCGAATTTCTGTTGCCCATTGCTCCGCCCCTCCGACACACTGCCAGAGGCTCTGGATCTCCAGGTCATGCTTCTGTAATGTGACTGAGATCTGTTCCACCTGGCCCAGGTCTCCTCCATCGATGCATTGATCTTCTCTCGGAGTTTTACAAACTCCAAGACCAGGCTCACCTCTGGAGGTTAAGTCCCCCTGGGCGGCTGCGGGTGCTGCTGTTGCTGCCAGGGTAGGGGGGCTCCGTGTGAGCTCCGTGTTCCTTTGCCTTTGGTCATTTTAAAATACACCAAACTGCTCAAGTTTCATGCAAAATGGCTAGAGCAGCTGGGAAAGAATATTTTTATCAATTTAAAAGGTGAAGGGAGGGTATGTGCCCCACTTTGTCTGGGTCCTGTGCGGAGCTCAGCAAACTCTGACCTACTGGGTCGCCGCCATCTTAAATCCCCACACTTTTTTGTGTCACTTTTTAAAAAAACACACATTCTGAGCTCAGAGCTTTTTACCCACTGTTTTTGAAGCAGACATTCCACACCACTGTGGCAACACCTCTCTCCAAGTGAAACAGCACAGACCAAATCTCTTAAAGACACAGTACTGTCACAGCAGAGACATTGATTCTCCTTGTGGGAATGTCTAGGGTTGTCTGTGTAAGACAGATGAAGATGAATTTCTTGAGGGTAATGAATCTATGGACAGCTTTACCAAACCAAAAGTTGAGAAGTCCCCTCGCTCTGATAGACTTCAGACTAGTGTCTTAAAAGACACAAAATTCCCTAGATTCTGAGAAGGTTCCATCAGATTAGAAATTAGCAAATGTGGCTCCTCTGTTCCTTAAAGGATGAAGACGGAAAGCAGAAAACCTACAGGCCACTGAATCCCATTTTCCTGCACTTGACCATATCTTTCCTATTCATGTATTTGTCCAATTGCCTTTTAAATGTTGTTAATGTACCAGCCTCAACCACTTCCACTGGCAACTCATTCCATATGCGTACCACCCTCTGTTTTCAAAAAAAAAACTTGCCCCTCTGGTTTCCTTTTATTATTTCCCCTCTAACTTTAAACTGCCCTCTAGTCCTCAATTGTCCCCAACCCTGGGGAAAAAGATGGAGATCATTCATCCAATCCATGCCTTTCATGATCTTTTACACTTCTTTTAGATTCTTCCCCCCCCCCCCATCAGTCTCCTACCCTAAAGACAAGAGTCTTAGCTTGTGCCCTGGCCGCATCCTTTGTTGATTTTCTTCTGCACAATTTCAAGTTTAATAATGTCCTTCCGATAGCAAGGTGACCAAATCTGAACAATACTCAAGTATGGCTCACCAATGTCCTGTATACCTGCAACACAACTTCCCAACTTCTATATCCAATGCCCTGACTGATTAAGGGCAGTGTGCCAAAAGCCACTTTCGCTGCCCTTTCAGAGAACAGTCCACCTGAACTCTAGGGCCCCTCTGTTCCACTACACTCCTTAAGGCCCTACCATTCACCATGAAACTCCTACCTTGATTTGACTTTCCAAAATGCAAGACCTCACACATCTATATTAAACTTCATTTGCCATTTCTCAGCCAACTTCCCCAGCTGATCAAGGTCCTGTTGCAATTTCTGATAACCGTCCTCACTGTGTATGATACCACCTATTTTAGTGTCATCTGCAAACTCAGTAATCCTGCCTTGTAATTCTCATCCAAATCATGGATATAGACAACAAACAGCAATGGGCCCAGCACCAACCCCTGAGGTACGTCACTAGTCACAGGCCTCCAGTCTGACTATTACTCTCTAGAATCCCTACAATGTGGAAGCGGGCCATTGGGGCCCATGGAGTTCACACTGACCCTCTGAAAAGCATCCCACCCCTGTAACCCTGCATTTCCTACATCTAATCCCCTTACTCTACACATCGCTGGACAGGGTGTTAGCCAAAAGCAGAATTTATTTACTGAGGTAGGTCTTGTCAGAAACTGAAATGTAAAAATTAAAGGGAATCTGTGGATGTACTGAACTTAAGTGGCTGGGTTTTCAAGGAGTGGCAATCATACTCAGATTGCCACACTGCTCAAACTTCTTTACATTAAGAAAGAACTCCATGTTTCTTGCATGAGATACCAAAAGCAGATTCTGTAAAAAATGTAGAATGTGCTTCCAATCCAACTGTCCTTGTACTGTAGGATAGCCAAAGGAAGGCAAACCAATGGCTCCTTTTTCACAGCACTGGTTACTGTTTTCTGCCACTTAAAAATATCCAGCAGCACTGACAACCACTTTGAGAGCTCCTGTGAAAGATAAGTATGTTAGCTAAGTGTGAGGTTAAAGTGCCAGTTGTAGTGTGTCAGGGTGTGAGGTGGGTCAGGTGTCAGGTAGGTGGGTACTATGATGCAAGCTGGAAAGCATGGCAGGTCACTGAATGCTTAGGGTAGCTCAGCTGGGTGGTGAGTTTGACCTCTAGGGGTGTCAGGTCCCAGGGCAAATGGAATGTTGGATCAGAGTCCGGGGGCATAAGGGGTCTGGGGGAGGTATAGTGAAGTTAGGAATCAATTTATTAGGTACCCAGGTGTTAGACTCGATTTTTAAATTTTTTACCTCTTCTCGAATAACTGAACTGCAAGAACCATTTTTAAAATCTTTGATTTTAAGAGGCTACTTTCAGGGTGTCCCAGGTACAGGGACGTTGCTCATCAGAATCTTCAAATCTTTGCACAAATCGTTTGGGTTTGTCACATCTGAGCTTCTGCAGGGTTCCAATGCGAACCTCCAGTCTGCAGTGCAGAAACTACTAGCTGGCCATTGGAAATTCCTGCATTTAGGTTTACAGAAGGATTGTGACATTTGTGTCAGTAATCTTTGACACAATCAGTAATGTGCTGATGGTTCAGGCGATAACCTATTTGGATGGATAGAGGATTGGTTCGCTATCAGGAAACAATAGGAAAAATTTAGTCATTTCCAGGTTGACCAGTGTGGAGGGGAGTGCTGAAGCTTTTATAGAAACATTGAAAATAGGATCACAAATAGACCATTCAGCCCTTCGAGCTGCTCATCTATTCAATATGATTGTGGCTGATCATCCTACTTAATACCCGGTTCTGCTTTTGCCCATTATCCTCTAATTTCTTTAGCCATAGCAACCATAAATCTCCCTCTTAAAACAAAATCAATGTTTAGGTATAGCTGCTTGCTTTGGTAGAGAATTCCAAAGGCTACTCTTTTCAGGTGAAGGTATTTCTTCTCGCCTCTTGTCCTCAATGGCCGCCTCGTATCCTTTCAATTATGACCCTGGTTCTGGGTTCCCCAGTCATTAGGAGCATCCTGTCTAGAATTTCCTGTTTAAACTTAGTGCTGGCATCTTCACTACTTACAATTTTCTGTTAATGATTTGGATGAGGGAACCAAATATGATTTCTAAATTAATTGGAAGATAAGTCTAAAGGGATATGGATTAGTTAAGTGAGTGCGCAAACATTTGAGCTGGACTGTGATTGTGAACTTTACCACTTTGCCAAAATAATAATGTAGTGGATTATTTAATTACAGAACCCTGATTCCTTTGTATCGCAATGTCATGGTACATGAATCACCAAGTTAATATGCAGGTACATCACGAGATGAGGAAGGCAAATGGAATACTGCCATTTATTGCAGATGGAACATTAGTTAAAATTATGGATGTTTTCCTGCTGTTATATAGAGCATTGGTGAGATCATATTTAGAATCCAGTGTATAATTCTGGTGTCCTTTATTTAAGAGGATATGAATGTTAGAAATAGTTCAGAGACGATTCATTTGACTGATTACTGGGATTGGAGATCTTGGAAAGGTTGGGCCTATATCCAGTGAGTTTAGAAGAATAAAAAATGATCTCACTGAAACATGGAAGATCCTGGGGAAGTAGTAGTACCTCAGGACAGAATTTTAAAATGTCATTCATTTAAGATAAAGATGAGAAAACTATTGACTATTGAGAGTATTTTAGCACACTCAAAGAGGAGTGGAGGCAGAGTCATTAAATATTTTTAAGGCAGAGGTAGATTCTTGACGAAAGTCGGGGGTTATCTGGGTAGGTCAGAATGTGGAACTGAGACCACAGTCTTATCAGTCTTGATCTCATGGAATGGTGGAGCAAGCTCAGAGGGTTGAATGTTTGTTTGTATTCTTGGAAATTCTTTTCTGCCTCCTCCAAGGCCTTTGCATATTTCCTAAATGTGCAGTGCCTAGAATTAATCAATCTTCCAGTTGAGCCTACAAGAGTCTTAGAAAGGTTTGTAATAAGTTAATTGCTCTGTGCTATGTCTGTTATAAAATCCAGAAGTTCCTTTTCCGTTTTAACCCTTGCTTAACCTGCTAAACCAACTTCAACAATTTATGCACATATGTGCCAAGTTCTCTGCTGCTGCATCCCCTTTTGAATTGTATCTTTTATTTCATATTATCTCCTTTCAACAAAATGCGTCGCTTCACAATTCTCTGTATTAGATTTAATCATCTTCCTGTCGCTTGTTCCACCACCAATTTGTCGTCTTGAAGTCCATTATTCTCATGGTTCATATGTTTAAGTTTTGCGGTAACTGCTCCAAAATTTGGAAATTGTGCCCTGGGCATTTGAGTCTAGGTCATTAATGTAGATCAAGGAAAATAGTGGTCTTAATACTTCTGTCAAGTTTGTTAAATAACCAGTGACCATTCATGCTGAATAATATTCTGAATTATCGTGTCTGAAAGATTTCCCACCACCAACGTTAGATTGGCTGTAGTTTGAGTTTATACCTTATTTTAAAAATACAAGATAATGTTTTTGAAAGACTTACTGGAACATTGCATTGCAGATTTCACAATTCACTTCATGGGTTAAAATGTTTTCTGCTGTAGATTCGAAATGATTCTTCTCAGATAATGAATGAAAATATCCCTGAAATCCATGCGAAAGCAGATGAAATGAAGCAATTATACAACAAGATTGATAAATTAGAGGTGGGCTATTTGTATTATTGTTTGGACAGTTGCTTTGTGATAACAATGAAAAAGTTGTCATTCAAAAGCTTAATGTAATTATTTATAACAAACATCTTGTTGCAATGTGGTCTTCCTATTAACAATTTTCATTGGAAATGTGGACATAGGTGCTTATCTTTATAATTTCCTGTGTAAAATTTCATATTATTCTGTATGCTATCAACTTGGAATCATTCAACAATTGAAAAAACTTAACTACTCCAGTTCCTTGACACTTTGCTATAGATCTGCAAACCTTTTCCTTTTCTGGTATAATATATATCTCTATTTGAGTAAATCCTATTGAAGCTCCTTCCCCAACCACCCAAGCTCACGACAGCTCGCTGTATTTCTAAAATAAAACTAAAGTTTTCTTCATCTCTCCAGGTTATTTTGCCAGTTACACCTGTAACTCCAGTTTATTGGCTGTTCTGTTGACCGATTTAAACAGGACAGTTTAATGTTAGTTCTATCAAAACCTGTTTGCGACTTAGACACAGCAACGAAGTCTAATCTGAGAAAAAAAATCTTTTTTTGCTTTGATGTTTTATAACAACTCTTAAAGTGCCTATTAATCCTGCTTAATAAATTTTCAATAAAAGGGAATCTGCACTTGTATTGAAAGATGAGAGGAACATGCTGTTAAATGACTGTGTGTGTGTGTGTGTGTATGTACACACATCAGGAAGGTCTCTGGTGCTGTACCTAAACTGCCACCCAACTTTGAGAATAAAGGTGCTCAAAATGTATTCTAAACTTAATTAGAAATAGAAAATAATCAGCTAAGTCACCATTATGCTTGTAAACCATTATTGAAGAAGTACCTTTGTGCATGTTGGAAATAGGTTTGATTAGACCATGCTATATAATGCCCTCACTGGTTAATAGTTTAGATTCTAAGTTCACAGACAATGGTTATTTAAACGGAAGAGCATTTGTAGAACTGTTCTCCAGCAAAACATTAATTTGAAGGGGGGAATAAACTTGAAGCTTAATACTTGTACAAATGTTTGTACAATGCCAGAATGAAAGAGGACAACCAGATGCAAGCAGCAAAATTTTTGTGAGTCGCAGGTGAAACTCCTTTTCAAAGAAAGCTCTCAAAACTACAAAAATGCAATCAGGTGTATATTTAACTAACCATATGCTGTTTGTAAATGACAGGCCTTTGTCAAGATGGTTGGACAAAATGTATGTGTTCTAGATAATCAAGTGACACAAGCTGAAGCCGAAGTTGGAAGCTTTCCCAGTGCATTTAGAAAAATCTGGAACTCAATCGGCTCTCCAGCATTCCTTAATGTGAGTATTGTTTCTTTTTTTTCTTTTTAATATAAAAATTCATAGCGTATTGTGGTTAACTACTTTATCCCATTCTTTTGAAGTTAACAATGCCTACTGATATTATCTATACAGCATTAGCCAATCCTGAAACTCGGCTAATGTTCTGGGGATCCAGGTTTTGAATTCCATTAAAACAAAACTCTGGAATTAAGAATCTAATGACAGCCATGAAACCATTGATTGTCAGCTGATGAATCCGTTTTCCTCCACATTAAACAAGCACTGAGGGTGGTAAGTGTGCAGAATGTAGTCTGGTTGGGGGATTTCAATGTGCACCAACAAAAATGGCTCTGCAGCACAACTGTTCAAACTGGTCAAGTCCTATAGGACACAGCTGCTGAACTGTGACTGCAGCAAGTGGTGAGGGAATCAAAAAGTGGGAAAACATATTTGATCTCCTCACCAATCTGCCTGCTGCAGATGGGTCTGTTCATGACAGTATCTGTAAGACTGACCACCACATAATCCTTGTGAAGAGACAGTCCCACTTTAGCATTTGAGAATAGCCTGAGTGATGTGCGCCCAGTAGGACAGATTTCACACTGGGCATCTGAGGCTCTGTAAACCACCAACAACAGCAGAATCATTGTACAAAAAAATATAAAATCTTTTGGACTGGTTTATCTCCCTCTCAATCGTTACCATCAAGCCAGGGGAATCAACCCTGGTTCAATGGAGCAGCATCAGGCACACCTGAAAATAAAGCAACAACCCGGTGAAGCTTGCTTGCAAAAAGGATTACTTTGAATATCATCCAGCATAATCAGCAAGTGATAGAGACAAATGATGTTTCATTACTGCCATATAAGATCTAAGCCTAGCAGACCTGCTTCCTACTAATTGAACAATTCACTGGAGGAGGAGGCAGCACAAATATTCTCGTTCTCGATGATGGAAGAAGCCAGCACGTCAGTGCAAAGGATAGGCTGATGCATTCACAGCAATCTTCAGCCAAAAATGCTGATTGGAGGACGCTGCGACAGATCATTGTGGTCCCCAGCATCACAGGTGCCAGTCTTCAGCCAATTTTATTACTTCATGATATCAAGAAACAGTTGGAGGCACTGGATACTGCAAAGGCTAAGGGCCCTGACAAAATTCCTGTAAGAGTACTGAAGACTTGTGCTTCAGAAATTGCTGTATCACTACAGTTACAACACTGGCATTTACCTGACCTGTGCACAAAAAGCAGGGCAAATCCAATTTGGCCAGTTACTGTCCTCCATCAGTTACTGTCCTTAAAGTGGCAAAAAACATCAGTTATCGAGTGCCTTCTCAGCAATAACCTGCTCTCTGATGTCCAATTTGGGTTCTGCCAGGGCCACTGAGCTCCTGTGTCTTTGCAGCCCTACTTCAAACCTGAGCAAAACAGCTGAATTCTAGAGGTGAGTGACACTAGTGACATCAAAGCCACATTCAACCAAGTGTGGCAACAAGCAGCTCGAGCAACACTGATATTTATACTGAAGCTGAGCTGTGCTGTGGAGAGGTGACTGCACAGGTAGAGACACAATCCAGAGAGATATGAAGGGGTAGGCAAAAGAGGGGGAAAAGCCAGGGCAGAAAGAGAAGCTGAATAAGTGATAGCTCGGAAGGAGAGAATGGGTAGGCTGTGCAAAAGTAACCTGTGTAATGTGATAGGCCCGAGAGTGGGTGAAAATAGGTTTGCTATGCTAAAAACAACTCCTGGGACCAGGGGTGTCGAAGGCAAAAATAAATGGCAAGATGGACTAGGCAGAAAATAGATGCTGTTCTTCAAGGTTGCATTGAGGTTCGCTGGAGCATTGCAACTGGCCTGCGACAGAAATGTTGGTGTGGAAACAGTGTATTTAAGTGGCAGGCAACTGGAATCTTGACTTTTTTTAATAACAAACTGAGCCTGGTGTTCTGCAAAGCAGTCACCCAATGTGCATTTCATCTCCCAATGTAGAGGAGACCAAGCTGTAAACAGTAAATGCAATGGACTAGATTGAATGAAGTACAGAAATTGTTACTTCACGTGGAAGATGTGTCTGGAGCCTTGGATAATGAGGAGGTAAACAGGCAGGTGCCACACCCTCTGCAATGGTGTGGAGAGGTGTTGGGATTGGAGGAGAGGACCAGAGGGAATGGTGCCTGCAGAATGCTGACACGGGAGTGGACAGGAATATGTCTGGTCATGTCATCCCGCTGAAGGTGACAGAAATCACGAGAGCAGGGAATCCTCAGTTGGGGGGTGAAATGCCCCCAGGGTTAAGGGGGTAAGTGTCAAGTTAAATTCATTGCCTGAAACTTATGATGTGACTGTCTCTAACAAGAAGAAAATCAAATCTTCATCCCTTGACAGTCAATGGGTTTACCATTGCTGGATCCTCCATTATCCGTATCCTGAGGGTTACCATTAGAAGAACTGGATCTGCCAACTTAAATACAAAAGCAGGTCAAGAGCTTGGAGTTCTGTGATAAGTAACTATCTTTCTGTCTCTCCAAATCCTGCCCTCCATCTGATGTACAGTCCAACAGTGCAATGGAATGCTGTCCTCCTGCCTAGATGAGTACAGCTTCCGAAGCAGTCAAGAAGTTTGACACCATCCAGGACACAGCTACCTACTTGATTGGCACCTCATGCACCACTTAGAATGTTCACTGTCTTTGTGCACAGGTGACAATGGCAGCAATGTGTATAGTTTCCAAGGTGCACTATAGTAACACTGTCTCCTCCAACAGCACCTTCCAGACCCTCAATCTCTGTTACCTAGAAGGGAAAGGCAATACATACATGGAAATATCAACACCTACAAGTTCCCATCAACCCACTCAACTTATTGACCTGGAAATGTTCTCTATCAATTAGGATTGGGCTTAGCTAGCTCATCCATGAATGAATAAATTAAAAAATATACATTTACTCCCTGTAGTTATGTGGCTGCTGTGACAGGATGTACTGGATAATTTTCTACTTTTGTTATAGCTGTATTTGAACAGCTTTACTCAAGGTATGGCTAGGGGCACGGTCTTAATCACCAAAGCAAGGATGTTGTCATTCCTTGTAGTCATCCAGTATGCTCAACGGTTCCTTAATTATCACGTGAAGTGAATCGACTTTGAAAACTGCCATCCTCTGGTGGGAACCTTAAGTGTACTATCAGTTCAACAGATCTGGCTGAAGATGTGTAAATGCATTGTCTTTGCTTTGCTTTCATGTGTTAAGTATAGGGATCACCATTGAGCCTCTAAATTTGAACTGCAGCACTTCAATCTGATCCACTGGTTGAAAAAATGCTTACTCTTTCTATTGCATGTTATTTCCACATATTTTGCCCTTTTTTTCATCTTCTCATTGCATTTCTGGTTTGGTTTGGTTGTGTGATTTTAAGTTCATTGAGGAGTGAGGTATATGTTGGGCTGAGCGGTTTCAGTTGGTGTGGAAATATAATCCTACGTAATAGTTTCCAATACCTCATGGCATATCTGTTGTTGACCCATTTACCAGTGTTTCTACCACAAGTGATGGATTGAGGATAACCTGTATGAAAAATGGGTTGTGTTCTCCACAGGGACTGTGCAGTGACCTCTCCTACAAATATTATCATGGGCAGATGCATCTGTGACAGATTTGAGTATAAGTAAAAGTAGTTTCCACTTCTAATGGTGATCTCAGTGCCTACTGCAAGATCAGTCAAACGGCTGTGTTTCTCGGAGCTCAGTTGCTGTAGTAGTACTTAGGAGTTACTCAGTGATGAACATTGAAGCCTCCCATTCAGATTACGCTGTGTCTTTGCCACCTTCAATGCTTTTTCCAGATAGTGTTCATCAGAAGAGTACTGATTCTTCATCTGACCGAGTGAGTAGGTAGTAATCGGAAGAAGGTTTCCTTATTTGACTTGATGTTACAAATTATTGTTGAAAATTGTCAGTGCCACTCTGTCCTGTGTCATCACTTCTGTAAGTGGGAAAGGGAGAACTCTAGGATGGTGACAGAGTAGATTGATGAATGTGATTCTGTAAGTATGACTATCCAGTTTGATTGGTCAGTGGCAGAACTGCCCAAAATGAATGGGCTGAAGTGACTTTATTCTCAAGATGTTTTTTAGGTCAAGTTTTTTTTTTTTTGTCCAGCTTTATTCATTTAAGGTGTATTGTTTGCTGCAGTTGGATGTCTTGGAAAGCAATTGTGTGTCAACCGCGTTCCATTTGGACTTTTATGGGCCAGGCAGCATAAAGCAAACTGCTTCCTTACCTAATGAGCATTTGGGAATTGGTTCAGTTTTTGACAATCCACTAGCTTCAGTCACTACCACTGATCCAGATTTAATGTTATTTAGTCAGATTCTCAAACTACCATGATGGGATTTGAACAGTTATCTCCAGGTTATTAGTCTAGATTTCTGGATTTCTCATTCAGTAATAAATATTACTGTATCCTGACACCACACTTGATTTATACTATGCTGTAACTTTGTTTAATATATTTAAATAAGCTCACCCTTTTATTTGGGCACTGGACCTTTTTGGTTTGGTTTTTGTTTGGTCAGTTGTCAAATCATGAATTATTAAATGGCTGGTGCACATATCTGTTGATATGTCAGTCACTTACTTGGAAGACTTGTAGAAGAGAGATCACTGGTTCTCCCAAAAGCAATGTTGAGATCAAGACCTTTTTTAAAAAGTGACCAAGCAATTTTATACTGAAGGACAAAATAGAGCGAGTCTGATCATAACTGATTTGCTTTTCTCATTCTAGAAATCATCATTCTCTAAGAGACAACAGCAAAAATGTGAACCTCCAGCCCTCTTCCGGACAGAAGATTACTTCCCAGTGCAGAACTCTTAGCACATGAATTATAACATTGAAAGAATAGCAGCACAAAGGAGGAAACCTACCTGCCTAAACCTACTGGATGCACTGTCAATCACTTCAATAATGAAGTCATTTCCTTTATGAAACAAGCTGGTGTTCAAAACCTCAGAGGCCAACATTCTTGTCTTCCTTTTTAATATCAAAATATTGTTTTTGATATGAAACTGCTTAAATATATGCACAAAGTTAATATTGCTAACAGATCAGTTTTGAACAGTATTGATATTTGTCTACAGATTTATAGTTGCCAAAGATGAGTTTTTATGCTGATCTCAAGAGTTTAATTTGAGACTCTGATATTTGCTGATTTAATGATATATAATATCCATTCTCATGCCAAGGCATTTTTTTGCACTTTGTTTGCCTTAAAACACACATTGAGCTTCCATTACTTACTTTCTGTAAACGCAGGGTGAAAAAATTACCTGTTTTTTTTCTGCAGAACAAATGGTTTGTTTTTTAAAAGAAATTATACAATTAACTACTTTAGACACTGGGTTTTATACACTTTCTTTTATGTTGGAAATTATTAAATTGCTGTTCAACATTGTATCCCCCAACAGTGCATGGTTTATTTGCTTTTAAAAAAGGTAAAAGATGTATTCAATTTCCAAAGAAAATTGAAAGCAAGTCAGGTTGTAATATGTCACTGTCAGTATTGGGATACGTTAGTATTATTTAAATTTGCATTGGTGCAAATCAGAATTTGGTGAAACTGAGTTGTCGATGATGCTACATAGATTCTGCAGCAAGGTGAAATAACCCATTCTCTAAAACTCCTGGTTTGGAGAATGGTTTTGGATTTAGGCTGCATTAACACTTAACCACAGTATCAGCGTGAAATAAAATTGATTTTTTTTTCCTGACACTACAACTGAAGCACAAATTTTTTTCATTGCTTGCAATTTAATGTTTTAGATTGGAAGGTGTACCTCACAAATCCAAACTTTGAGAAATACAGATATGGGCTGGAGGAAGCAAGCTCACATCTGAGGACTGAAGTGTGCTCAACAGTCTGATTTTTATTCTTGTTTTCAATTGTTACACCGTCAAAATGACTTGATTTAAGTGAAAATGGGATCATACAATTGTAAGCAAAAACAGCAATAAATTGGATTGATATAGGAAAATGTTACCTCAAGATAAACCAAACAGCTTCCGGGTGATAGAATCAGAAAGGCGACTGATGGTCTGCATAAAGAGAAGTAACCAAGGTTACATTGCAAGAGCTGGATTTTATGTTCAGCAGAGTTGGAGAAGTTAAATAAAGAGGTATAATGGAGTCCTGTTTGTTAATTTGGTAAATTTTTATGAACTAAATTAATAATTATCTATGCACTTAAATGTAACCATAATGCAGAATGTAACTTTTTTAAAATCTGTTTTAAAATACCTGTTAAAGCGATCTTCTAGAAGTTTATAAACTAAATGAGGGGTATTGATAGAGTTAATGGCGGTTGTCTTTTTCCAAAGATGGGGTTTTCAAGCCTAGGGGCACATTTTTAAGGTGAAAAGAAATTTAAAAATACATTGGGGCAGGTTTTTTTTTTACACAAGGTGGTTCACATGTGAAACAAACTTCCTGAGGAGGTGGTGGATATGAGTACAATTAATGTTTAAGAGACATTTTTGATAATTACATGAATAGGAAAGGTTTCAAGGGATATGGGCCAGGAGCAGGCAGGTGGGATTACTTTACTTTGGGATTATGTTGGGTATGGACTGGTTGGACTGAAAGGTCTGTTTCTGTGCTGTATGACTCTGACATTAAGATGAAACTCTGTTTATTCCTAATTTTTGTTGTCCAGTAGGGGCCTTTTCTATGCCAGATATTCATTGTATAATAATGTGCATACTTGTCAAGTTTTCTTTTGAAGCTGTTAACCTTGTTAAAAGGCTGGCCTTTGTACATTCACAGTTGGCCGAATGGCTTCCTCTCTGCTGTAATAATTCACAGGGAGAGGTGCTTTGCACTTTGTTCTCTACACCCTCTTGCGATGTTAAGTGTTTGCAATCGGAACAGGCTAGGCACTCCACTACAATGCCTCTGACCCCATTTTCCTACAGCTGTTTGGCAGCAGTCTTGCTGGGGTTTATTTTCAAGTATTGTACAATTTGTTGTGGCTGTTGAGTGAGCTATTACCCTGCTTTTTCCTGCCAGTTTTATAAAACAGTTCGCAACTTTGGACCTAATAGACAGAGCACTTTGAAACTTGTGCTGAGTGTTTTGTTCATATAGATGGATCAGTTAAAATCAGATGGTTTTCTACTTGATTGGAAAAATCCTAATTCTCTTGAAGATTGTGATGCACATAAACCAGTTTTGTTAAAAATATCTGTCCAAGGAAGAGATTTTTAACATCCGTTAGGATTTGGAATGTACTGTCTGAGTGAAGAAAGCAGATTCATGTGTAGCCCTCCAAAGGAAATTACTTATCTGCAATTCTTTTCTTCTTTCAACTAGCTATGTGGTGCTGTGTAGTGGGATAAACTGGACTGCTTCTTGAAAGAGACCATTCAAATATGTTTGGGTTGAATGACCTGTCCATGCTATTCTATGCTTGAGCAACGTTTTTTTAAAAAAAACACTAAGTGTCAACTATGGTCAGTAGTACCTCTCGCCCCAAAGTTTTGGTTTTAAATACCACTTAAAAGCTTGAGCACACTTCAACACTGTACTGGGGATGTGCTGCTTTATTGAAGTTACCTACTGCGCAACCTGCAGGGGGGATGGTAAAAGTATGTTGCAATATGTATTTAGTGTAAATTCTTGTTCCCATAATCCCAAAAGGTCTTCTGTTTTTCTGCCAAGAGCTATCAAGGGAGGATTGTAGTTCAATATCATCATCTGATTTTTGTTTTTAGACCGTAAAATTACTGCACTGTAATTAACTGAAACCACACCAGCAAAAGAACAGAGTGCGCCATTTTGTTCTGGCCACAATAATTGTTGAACTCTATCCAGGCAGCAACTTCCCATTAGCATACACATTCAATCTGATCCAGAGTTATGTAAGTGTTGTCAATTTTAGTATGTTGACATGATTGCGAATGTCCAGAATAGCTTCTTCAAAATATTATAGTGGTTGAAATTTGTTCTGGACTTTGTTTCTCTCTTCTAGATGGCATTATAATTATTAGGATCAGAGTAGGGTTGCTGTAAACTCAGTTGTCATTTTTTTAAAAAATCTGGTTCATTGGTGTCCTTTAGGGAAGGCAATCTGCCATCCTTTACTTGATCTGTCTTAAATGTGACTCCAAAGCAACAGCAATGTAGTTCACTCAAGTGCTGTCTGAAGTGATCTAGCAGTATTTCAGTTCAAGTGGTAATGGAAGATGGCCAACAAGTGCTGGGCTTACTAGTCACATCCATGTCCCATGAAGGATTAAATAAAATCAGATTCTCATCATACCATTTGAAAGTCCATTGGTCTATGTTCACTTTGTGACAACTTGCAGCTCTATTTCACAATCTGCAATTAGAAATTTACTAGAATAACCAGTCACAAATCATACATTTATAGATTCCTTAACCATCACACTTCAACACCGTGAATCAGATTGTTCTATTTAGAATATTAAATTACCAGTGTCTTGATGAATATTATCTCATACTTGTCAAATTTCCAAGTAAATCTTGAGTAGATATTGTGAATATCAGACTCTAGGTTATTCTCATTTAATTGGAGGAGAAAGTGAGGTCTGCAGATGCTGGAGATCAGAGATGGAAATGTGTTGCTGGAAAAGCGCAGCAGGTCAGGCAGCATCTAGGGAACAGGAGAATCGACGTTTCGGGCATTAGCCCTTCTTCAGGAATGAACAGGGCTAATGCCCGAAGAAGGGCTAAAGCCCGAAACGTCGATTCTCCTGTTCCCTAGATGCTGCCTGACCTGCTGCGCTTTTCCAGCAACACATTTCCATTCTCATTTAATTACCATTCTATTTAGCATTCAAATCCAAATGTGACTAAAGCAGAGCCTTATTCAGCCTCCGTATTCTAGTCCTCTTGAAATTAATGCTAACATTGCATTGCCTTCCTAACTGCCAAATGTTAACCTGAAGAGAATCCTATATGAATACTCCCTGGTCCCTTTGGTTTTGCAAATGCAAAGTACATTGAGAAAATGGTCTGTGCCTCTATTCTTCCTCCCATAGTGCATACGCTGAAACTCTTGTACATTATATTGCATATGTCACTTCTTTGCCCACTCTCCTTCCCTGTCTAAGTCCTTCTGTACTGTCTCCACTTCCTCAATAATACCTGTCCCTCCACCTATATGTGTCATCTGCAAACTTAGCAACAATTCCTAGTTTCTTCATCCAGATCATTAATGTATAATGTGAACAATTGTGGTCCTAATATGCACCTCTACAGAACTGCACCAGTCACTGGCTCCTATCCTGAAAGATTCCTTTATACCTACTCTTTTGCCTACTGCCAGTCAGTCAGTACCTTGCTCCTAACACCAAAGGCTACCTTAACGTGCCGCACAGGAGGCTGCTAGTCAAAGGCCCCTGGAAATCCAAACAGATCACATCCACTGCCTCTCCTTTGTCTAACTTGCTTGATATCTCAAAAAAGTTCTAATAGACTTATCATGCATGAACTCCCCGTGATGAAGCAGTGCTGAATCAGCCCTATTTTACTATGCACTTTGCAAACTCATCTTTAATAATGGTCTCTAAAATCTTACCAATGACCAAGGTCAGGATTCTGTCTTTTGCCTCCCATATTTCCTAAACAGGAATATTACATCAGCCATTTTCCAGTCATCTGGGACCCTCCCTGACTCCAGTGATTCCTGAAAGATCACCACACAATGCCACCATTATCTCCACCTTCAGACCTTTCAGTTTTCCCAGCACCACCTTAGTGATGGCCATTACACTCCTCTCCATGATTCTCGAAGCTTTGGGATGCTGCTGGTGTCTTAGATTAGATTTCCTACAAAGTGGAAACCGGCCCTTCGGCCCAACAAGAGGAGCAACCTACCCAGGCCCATTCCTCTAAATTTACCCCTGACTAATGCACCTAACACTACGGGCAATTTAGCATAGCCAATTCCCCTAACCTGCATATCTTTAGACTGTGGGAGGAAACCGGAGCACCTTGAGGAAACCCACACAGACACTGGGAAAATGTGCAAAGTTCACACAGTTGCCACAGGCTGGACTGAACCTGGGTACCTGGCACTGTAAGGCAGTAGTGCTAATTAGTGAGCCACCATGCCACACCATTTCTTCCACTCTCTTTTCTTTATTCTCCATTAGTACTTCTCCAGCCTCCATTTTCAGTGGTTCGATGTCCACTCTTGCCTCTCTTAACCTTATAGATATTTTGAAAAGAAACTCTTGCACTTTTCTTTTTATGTTACTATTAGTTTGTTTATATTTCATCTTCCCTTTCTCCTTCTATTGCGTGTTCTCTGCTGGCTTTTAAAAGCTTCCCACCAATCTTCACCACATTGTATGCTTTTTCTTTTGCTTTTATGCTGTCCTTGACTTCCCTTGTCAGCCATGGTTGCCTGATGCTTCCTTCCCTTAATATGTTTCCCCTTCCTTGGGATGAATTTCTGCTCTGCCTTCTGAATTCCCCCCAAAAATTCCTACCATTGCTGCTCCACCATCTTCCCTGTTGGATCCCCTTCCAATCAATTGGTCAGCTCTTCTCTCTGCATCTTTACTTAATTGTAATACTTTTCCCTCTAGAATTCATTCTGCAGTTTTATTATATTATGCTCACTGTACCCTAGAGGTTCCTTCACCTGAAGCGCTCTAATCAAATCTGTCTCATTACACATCACCAAATCCAGAATTGGCTGTTTCCTAGTGGGCTTTACCCAGGTAAATCCCAGGTATTCCAAAGATTCCTTTTCTTGAGATCTGCTACCAATTTGATTTTCCCAGTCCACCTACACATTGAAGTTCCCCATGATTATTGTAATAAAGCCTTTCTTCTGTGCCTTTTCTACTTCCTGATTTATTTTCTTCCCCAAGTCCTGACTACTGATCTATTTGGTTAATTCATCCAATAATCTCTGACAATTCAGAAATTTAAAATTTCACAATACATTGGATATTATAAACTGTGCAGACAACTTGAGCTGTGCATTGAATGATCTACTGGTTTTAAAGGGTGGGGCAAAAATTCTTGAATTCAATGATATCATCACCCACTTTTTCAGACAAAGACAAAAGCTACATGTTGTAGTTTGTTTTTTCAGGACAAACCTACATCCTGTTACGACACGGGGATAGCAAGCTAACCCAAATCAACTTTACTATCGATGGCTTTTCTTTTGGTTTTTTCTTTTTTTTTTAACCCCCCCCACACTACTGCCTTACTGTGGTAGTGCTTATTTTTTCCCCAGTACCCATGTTGTATGTGTGTGTGCAGGTACTATCAATGGCTTTACAACATAATGAACTTAAATATTCAATGACACTCAAATTTGCTCAATTGTTCTGAACCAGACCTTTACCAATAACTGGTTAAATTGTTAACTTTTGTTCATGGTATTATTAAGAATGTAACTGGCAGAAAACAAACTACAAGGCAATCTAATATCTGTGATCTAAGCCTAATCTTCTTTGAATATTAAACCCCACTCACACACCTACAGACTGACATACTTAAGTGATAAACTAAAAAACCATCCTAAATTGCTAGTTAAATAAATCTTTCAACAATGAATATCAGGCTTTCATGAAATCCTTTGACGATGGGTTAGATTGCAGGTAAATAGGACTATGCATCTCGCTTGAATTCTAAAGTCACCAGTCAATGCAAACTGTTTCCCCACACTTCCTGGAGACATTTAGTTATTACAGATTGGGGCTGTTTTCTCAGAACTTACAATACGTCAACAACTGGATAATCACTCGATAGTGAAACCAAAAAGACCGCTTGCCACTCTGGCTGCATCTAAAGTAAAGCTGCTGTTTGCCAGAGCCTGTTCGCTCTTTGTTTTCTCTTTGCTAACATCCTCTGTAGTTAGCTGGTCAGCACCAGTCCTCCTTTCATTGGCAACTCCATATTCATGTTATATTAGTCATTGTTGGATTGGGGTGGACAAAGTTAAAAGTCACACAATGCCAGGTTATAGGCCAAAAGGTTTATTTGAAAGTACAAGCTTTCAGAACGGTGCTCCTTCATCAGGTAGCTAGTGAGGCAGGTACATAGGACACAATTTTATATTTAAAAAATCAAAGTGTCATACAACTGATGCAATGTATTCAACAAACCTAGACAGCCATTAAGTCTTTAATCACTTAGAATGGGGATGCAGGTTTCAATTAATCAATATGTAAATTCTAGAATTTCTTTCAAGTCACAGCTCTGAGACAACTTTAAGGTTTTATAAGTTGTTTATAAAAAAGCTAACAGCTTAGACAATGCATTAAAAGTGTGAGGTTAGAGTCTGTATCCTAACCTGGAGTCAGACTAGTTTTATTTCCAAAGTAGGAATTTATAAAATGTCACATGGACTGACTGACTACAGATTGTGTGCTTTTTGAACAAAATAGAATATATCTGCAAATACACATTCACTCCATAGAGTTATGTGTGTTAGCGTATGTGAGTGTGATGGATATATGCCTGTGTGAGAGTGTGTGTGAGAGAGAGAGAGCATGTGTATGAGAGAAGGTCTATGTGAATATGTATAATGTGGTGGGTCACCTGTAGTGAGACTAGAACCACCAATTCTTTTTGCACATCAGATTTCTGAATTTTCTCCCCATTTAGAAAATAGTCCATACCTCTTCTTCCTACCAAGGTGCATGACCACACATTAACCCACATTGTACTCCATCTGTCACTTCTTTGCCCAATTCTTTGTCCAAATGTTTCTGCAGCCTCCTATCTTCCTCCATGCTACCTGTCCCTCTCCCTATCTTTGTATCATCTGCAAACTTAGCCAGAATGCCCTCAGTTCCTTCATCTAGATCGTTAATGTATAAAGTGAAACATTGTGGTCCCAACACTGAGCCTTGTGGAACTTCACTTGTCACCGGCTGCCATCCTGAGAAGGACCCTTTCATCCCCATTTTCTGCTTTCTCACAGTCAGCCAAGCTTCTATCCATGCTAGCACCTTGCCTCTAACACCATGGATCCTTATCTTACTCAGTCACCTTCTGTGTGGCACCTTGTCAAAGGACTTCTTGAATTCCAGGTAGATAACATCCATTGGCTCTCCTAGATCTAATCTGCTCATTACTTCCTCAAAGAATTCTAGCAGATTTGTCAGGCATGACCTCCCCTTGATGAAACCATGCTGACTTTGCCCTATTCTACCATGCACTTCCTAGTATTCAGAAATCTCATCCTTCATGGTGGATTCCAGGATCTTACCCAGGACCGAGGTTAGCTAATCAGTCTGTAATTTTCTGTCTTTTGCCCTACTCCCTTCTTAAACAGGGGTGTCACGTTAGTGATTGTCCAGTCCTCTGGGACCCTCCCTGATTCTAGCGATTCCTGAAAGATCACCACTAACGCCTCCGCTAACTCTTCGGCTATCCCCTTTAGAACTCTGGGATATAGTCCACCTGGTTCAGATGATTTATCCATCTTAAGGCCATTCAGTTTTTCTAGCACTTCTCCTTGGTGATGGCCACCATACGCACCTCTGCCACCTCACTCCCTTGATTTTTTGGGATATTACTGACCGTAATATGACTGGCAATGTGAAGACTGACATGAAGTAATTATTAATTCCTCAGCCATTTCTTTGTTCCCCAATACCATCTCTCCTGCGTCATTCTCCAGCAGCCCAATGTCTGCTTTTGCCCCCCTTTTTCCCTTGATATATCTAAAGAAACTCTTACAGCCTTCCTTTAAATTACTGGCTAGCTTACCCTCATATTTAATCTTCTCCTTCCTTATTTCTTTTTTGTTGCCCTCTGTTGGTCTTTGTAAGTTTCCCAATCTTTGGGTTTCCCACTGCCCGTCGCTACATTATATGCTTTCTCCGTTGCTTTTAGCTATCCCTGACTTCTGTACTCAGCCATGGTTGCCTCACCCTCCCTGTACCATGCTTCTTGTACCTGAGGATGAATCACTGCTATGTTTACTGACTTACTCCCAGAGACTCCTGCCATTGCTGTTCCACTGTCTTTCTGGCAAGCTTCTCTCCCAGTCAATTCTACTCAGCTCCTCCCTCATGCTTCTGTAATTGCCTTTATTCAGCTAAAATAGCATTACCCCTGATTCTATCTTCTCCCTCTCAAATTGCAGAGTAAATTCGATCATATTATGACCACTGCTGCCCAAGAGTTCCTTCACCTTAAGTCCCCTTATCAAGTCTGCCTCATTGCACAACACTGAATCCACTATTTCCAGTTCCCTCGTGGGTTCCACTGCAAGCTGCTCCAAAAAGGCCTTTGAGACAAAAGCCGCCACAAATTCCTTTTCTTGCAATCGACTACCAACCTGATTTTTCTAGTCCACCCGCACATTGAAATGGTCACTGTAATTTTGCCTTTCCTACACATCTTTTCTATTTCCTGGTTTATCTTGCATCCCAGCTCCTGATTACTGTTTCGAGGCCTGTACCTTTGTGGTTCCCCAATTCTACCCACACAAATTCTACACCATCTGACTCTACTTTGTTTCTTACTATTGATTTAATTTCATTTCTTACTAATGGGGCAACCCCACTCCCTCTGGCCATCTGCCTATTTATTTGATAGGATGTATAGTCTTGAATATTTAGCTCCCAAACCTGATCCCCTTACGTCTCTGTAACGCTCACCATGTCATACCTGTTCATTTCGATCAGCGCCACAAGCTCATTTACCTTATTCCTTATGCTGTGTGCATTCAGATATAGCACCTTCAATTCTGTATTAACCATCCCTCTTCTCATTGTCATTCATTTGTCCAGTGTGCTTGAAGTTTGATTGCTAACCTTTTCCTGATGTTCTGTCCTATTTGTGTATGTGCTGGAGATTTTAATAATCTCTCCTGAGTTCTGCACTCTTACCCCCTTTTTTAATTCAGGTTTTCTGATTTCCCCTATAACTGAAACCTCTCTCCCGATTTAGTTTAATGCCCTGTCTACAGCCCTAGTTATACGATTCGCTAGGACTCTGGTCCTAGCCCCGGTTCTGATGAAGACTGTCCCATAGGGACAGGTCCCTTCTTCCCCTGTACTGGTGCCAATGTCCCATGAATTCAAACCCATTTCTCCCACACGATCTTTGAGCTACACATTTACCTGCTTAATCTTATTGACCCTGTGCCAATTAGCTCGTGGCTCAAGTAGTAACCTAGAGATTATTACCTTTTTGGTCCTGCTTTTTAATTTAGCTCCTAGCTGTTCACACTCCCATAGCAGAACCTTTGCCCGAGTTTTATCAATGTTATTGGTACCTACCTATACCACGACCACTGGATCTTTACCCTCCCACTCTAGGTTCCTCAGCAGCCCAGATAAAATAAGCCGAAACCGAGCACCAGGCAGGAACCACAACCTGAGAACAGTGTCTATGCCCCTAACTATACTGTCCCCATTACAACACCATTTCTTTTCTCTTCCCCCACTTGAAGGGCTCCCTGCACCAAGGTACTGTTCAAAGTTCGATAATCAATTGCAACTCACGGTTCCAAACAAAATTGAATTAAAAAAGACAAGAAAAATAGTGATAGTAATCCCTTCCTGAATTTTGATCATTTTTGTTTCAAAATTCTAAACTCTCCTTATTTTCTCTAACATACTAATTCACCCTAATAAACATTTGAACTGAGTATCATCTGGAATTAAAATGCATCCATATATAAAACTAATATTAGAAGTTAATTTTGGCCAGAAAATGAAATGTCGAACTTGACAATTCAATCTTAAAAATGCTGAAGTTATTGATTTATCTAAAACTTTTTCCTTAAACTAACTTTCTTCAAATAGCTTATTTACAACCTCTTACAAGTTTATTATTATTTTTCCTTTCACACAACAAAGCTGATTGACTTCAAAATATTTTGTCTCAGCAAGACTTCTAGGGTCCTCATTATGCTCTTGAAACCTGTTTTAAAATGCAGAAACAAAAGACACAGCGGCTATAGAAGAAGCTCAATGGCTTCTACACCATCTGACCCTACTTTGTTTCTTACTATTGATTTAATTTCATTTCTTACTAATGGGGCAACCCCACTCCATTTGCCTACCTGCCTATCTATTCGATAGGATGTATACCCTTGAATATTCAGCTCCCAATACTGATCCCCTTGCAGTCACATCTCCATGACGCCCACCACATTATACCTGCCAATTTCGATCTGCGCCACAAGCTCATTTACCTTATTTCTTATGCTGTGTGCATTCAGATATTACACCTTCAGTCCTGTATTAACTCTCCCTCTTCTCATTGTCATTTGTTTGTCCAGTGTGCTTGAAGTTTGATTGCTAACCTTTTCCTGATACTCTGTCCTATTTGTGTTGTGCTGGAGATTTCAATAATCTCTCCTGAGTTCTGCACTGTAAATTCTGTAAATTTAGAAATCCAAAGTTTTTAGTCCTGTCCAAAGTCCCACATTTCACAACACAGAAGGTGCATGATAAGATTTAAAAAGTTCTCAGCAGAAAGAGGTAGCTTTTGCTGTTCTGAGAAGGAGCGGGGCAGAAGTCATCAGGTGATGTCATGTTATACTTTCTTATACTTTCAAACTGTCTTTTTAAAACTTTATTGTCTTAAAGAAAACTTTAAAAAAAAATTTTTAACACCACCTGAAAGTGAAACAAGTACACAGACAAAATGTTTCTTATCCCAGAAGTCGCATGCCTTCCAAAATGTGTATCTATGTTTTGAGAACAAGGCAAAGCTTTACTTTCCACAACATGATCATCTTTCCAGCACTTTAAATGAAAATCACTTTTTAAACTTTTGATGGAATAAGATTTGAACGACTTGATTCATTGATGCTTTCAGGCAATGTTTTAAGACAGTCTTCAGTCAAATGTAAGGAATGCTCTCTTTGTAACAGGCATGAGAACCTTTGTGAATACAATCCAATTTTCACAGGGACTTCTTTAACCAAACTGGGGGAATGGATTTTTCAATCTCTTCCATAACTATGCTATGGGTCCTACTCCGTTGCCCACCCCTTCCACTTCCTGGGTGACTTTACGCACCAGCTTTATCTCACAACATAGAAATGCAATACTGTTAGCTCTGCTCCCAAGGTTACCTACCTTATTTTGTGAGATAGCAGTTCTTAGCTGTTTGTTCTCAGATTTCTGCTTGGCATGTTTTAATTTTAGCTAAATTAGGGGAGAAGTCTGGTTTATGATCCATCTCAACATCAATGATCCATCTCAACATTGGGTCTACCTCCAGCTTTTTTCCTGTGCTGTACATAGTGAATTAATTGCACTCATGTTGCCAAACATTTTTACCCTGGCAGTTTAGTGGACGGCATGGTAGCACAGTGGTTAGCACTGCTGTCTCACAGCGCCAGAGACCCGGGTTCAATTCCCGCCTCAGGCGACTGACTGTGTGGAGTTTGCACATTCTCCCCGTGTCTGCGTGGGTTTCCTCTGGGTGCTCCGGTTTCCTCCCACAATCCAAAGATGTGCAGGTCAGGTGAATTGGCCATGCTAAATTGCCCGGAGTGTTAGGTGAAGGGGTAAATGTAGGGGTATGGGTGGGTTACGCTTCGGCGGGTCAGTGTGGACTTGTTGGGCCGAAGGGCCTGTTTCCACACTGAAATGTAATCTAAAAAATCTAATCATTTACCAGTTCCTGCAGCTTCTTATATTCCTTATCCAACTGTAAAGCACAGTTATTCAGGACTGTTCCTTTTATAACCTCTTCCAACAGCCTGTCAAGGTCAGACTCATACCATTCACATATTTCTACAATTGCCAGTTCAGCTCCCATTACTAATGGGTGATACAGTGGCTCAGTGGTTAGCACTGCTGTCTCACAGTGCCAGGGACCCGCTTTTGATTCCACCCTCGGGCAACTGTCTGTGTGGAATTTGCACATTCTCCCTGTGTCTGCTTGGATTTGCTCTGGTTTCCTCCCACAGTCCAAAGATGTGCAAGTTAGGTGGATTGGCCATGCTAAATTATCCATAGTGTCCAGGGATGTGCGGGCTAGATGGATTAGCTATGGGAAATGCAGAGATACATTAGGGGGTAGGTCTGAATGGGATTCTCTTCAGAAGGTCAGTGTGGACTTGAAGGTTCGAATGGGCTGCTTCTCCAATGTAGGGATTCTATTTTCCACTAAAATATCCATCACTCAATCTAAAGTAATCCCAGTGCCATTGTTACTTAAAGACTGCTGCTTCTCCCAGCCCCTCAAAGGTAAAGCCAATCAACCCAATTTCTGTGCATCCCACTTCTAACACCAATGTTGATTTTAGGCAATTTGTAGTAACTACCTCATATGGGCAGTCAACAATTTGTTGCAACTTTCTGATAGTTTATTGAGTACCTCAAGAAATCAGGTTAACTTCATGTTTATTCAAACAGCCTGAGCGGAGAGTCTGTCTTAAGATGGCTAAACTGAACTCTGCCTGATACCAAGTCTGGCTCTGCTCAGCTCTGACCCACTCTGTCAATCTCTATCCTAAGTGTATAAAAATACCATCAACCTTTATTTCCCTGCAATCACATACATGTACATAGTTTATATTTTATTCTTGTACAATAAACAGAAATCTTCTTCCCTGCATCTTTGCCTTATCTTGTCTACAATCGTCCCCCCCAGTGTATTTCTTGGTGGGTGGACATCTTACCGAAACCTGAAGTCAAGTATTGGCACTCCGATTGGCATGTACAGAACCTCAGAGCTGCCACACACCATAGAGGGAATGTTGGTTATAACCTCATTCTACAAAGATTAGTGAAGCGTCTCAGACCAAAGGGCATAAGTTTAAGGTGAGGAGTAAGTAGTTTACAAGAGATCCGAGGAAAAATGTTTTCACCCAGAAGGTGGTAGAAATATGGAACACACTGCCTAAGACAGTGATGGAGCTAGGTACACTTGCAACATTTAATAAGCATCTGGATGAGCACTTAAAATGCCAGGGCATTGTAGGCTATAGACCATGTGCAGGTAAATAGGATTAGTATAGTTTGTTTGTCAGCATAGGCATGCATTAACAAGAAAACTAATGTTTGTAATATAGAAAAAAACTCATAAGCTGCTTCCTACATCCACATTTCTATGTGCCTCAGAAAACTAGACAATAAGTAAATATCTTTGGAAGCAAGAGGTCTTTGGAATGTGGATGCTAAGAAGTATGCTATAAATTTAATATATAGACCATAAGTCAAATGACAAGGTATTTGAGATTGCAAGAACAATAAACTCTACAAAGTGACATCTGGAAAAGAAATTGTCAGTGTTTGGCAATTTGATCAGAGCTGAGAAATATCGAAGTCATTTTTAGACAGCAGAGAAAAGAGGAACAGAAAATGGGATCGACCTAGGCATAAGTCACTGTATACAATGGATGTGTGAGGGTGGCAATGGACAGACAAGCATGGCAACTGATAACAGTGGATCTCCCAGCAGGAGTAGCTACAACATAATGACATAAATGATGGAGGTAATGCTGAGGTCAGTCAAGCATCCCAACTCTTTCAATTCATCCTCATAAACGATTTAGAGTCAAAGGGTTGTATACAGCACGGAAACAGACCCTTCGGTCCAACTCATCCATGCTGACCAGATAATCTAAATTAATCCCAATTGCCAGCATTTGGCCCAAATGAATTGTTGTCAAGTCTGCCCAAGGAACCAAAGAGGCATTTAGCTAGTCATCCTCTATATCTTGTGTCACTAATTGAACACTGGCTACTATAAGGCTCTGAAACCAAAGACGACAAACTAGATAGAGAAGGGAGCAGTGGCCATTCCCCTGAAATGGAATCTGGGGCTGCTTTTGAGAGCAGGAAGCAGTGTGGGAGAGATTAATTGTACGAGAGGCCAAAACAGAGATCTCCAACTGCGAGATGAAAGTTTGCAATCAATATCTCTGAACTTTAAAGCGGGTTTGACACTCCTGATGGTAACCACCGATAAGCCCTTTTGCTGCTGTTGACCAATTATTTACTATCTATTCTACTTAGCTCTGTGATCTGCTTGTATTGCTCGCAAGACAAAGCTTTTCACTGTGCCTCGATACATTTACTTGTAATACATGCTTATTAATGGACAATTGAAGGTTTGGGCAGAGGTGGGGATTGTGCGATCTGGGGGCTAGTTGAGGAAGTTTGGGGGTTTAGTGGGATAGAGTATGGATGTTTTATATATCCTGAGTTGTTTAGAGGTCAGAAGGTGTCCAAGGGAGGGAAGCTGGAATCTAATGGACATGGGACAAGTAGGCAGGTCAGGAGTCGAGAGTGTGGTGCTGGAAAAGCAGAGCAGGTCAGGCAGCATTCGAGGAGCAGGAGAATCGACATTTCGGGCAAAAGCTCTTCATTAGAAATGAGGCTGTGAGCTGAGAGTGTGGAGAGATAAATGGCCTGGTCAAAGGTGACCAATGGTGAGCTGGTCAAAGAAATCTTCCTGGTCAAAGGTGAACACTGACTGGAGAAGAGTGGAACAGCCATAATATTTAGCTTCAAGCAATTACCCTGAACCTCAAACCAACTTTGAAAAAAAAATAATGTAATTTAAAACACCACTTTGGGTTTATATAGATTTTGAATTACATTCTTGTTCAAATTTGTCTTATTAAACACCCTGTACACACAACATCCAACTGGAATCATGCAGGATCGAGACTTCACTGAGATAACATACATAATAATTCCATTACGAGTGTGACTATACAGTGGCTCACTAAAAATTCCCGCCTCAGGCGACTGTCTGTGTGGAGTTTGCACATTCTCCCCGTGTCTGCGTGGTTTTCCTCCGGGTGCTCCGGTTTCCTCCCACAGTCCAAAGATGTGCAGGTCAGGTGAATTGGCCATGCTAAATTTCCCGTAGTGTTAGGTGAAGGGGTAAATGTATGGGTGGATTGTGCTTCGGCAGGTCGGTGTGGACATGTTGGGCCGAAGGGCCTGTTTCCACACTGTAAGTAATCTAATCTAATCTAATATCTCTACTACAAATTTTACGGTTCTTCTCTAAATCTAAAGATGCTGTCAATAAATCATAGTACAAAATGGCATAAAAATAAAAACATATAACTTGAACCCAGCAAAGTCCATATAGCTCTTCACTATCTCTTATTATCATTTTACTATCTTAGCTACATTCCTTATAACTTTCACTGATCATTTGCTTACTGTAACATAACCCTAATAAATTCCTCTGATTATTTTATGACCTTAAGAACAAGTTGACAAGTTAGCTTACCCATCACACACATGGCTGATAATTCCATCACTCTTCATATTGCTGAAAATATCAAAAACAGTTTTAATGCATCTTGGACTTGTCTCACAAACTGTCCAGGATATTGAGTATTTAAGTTGTGTGAACTCCTGCCCTCACATTATGTTCGCCATGAGATGGTTAGTCTGGAAGTGGTTGCAGTGACTACTCCAAAGACATGGCTTTTTTTAAAATTAGATTACTTACAGTGGAAACAGGCCCTTCAAGTCCACACCGACCCTCCGAAGAGCAACCCACCCTGACCCATTCCCCTACATTTACCCCTTCACCTAACACTCTGGGCAATTTAGCATGGCCAATTCACCTAACCTGCGCATCTTCGGACTGTGGGAGGAAACCGGAGCACCCGGAGGAAACCCACACAGACGTGGGGAGAATGTGCAAACTCCACACAGACAGTTGCCTGAGACGGGAATTGAACCTGGGTCTCTGGTGCTGTGAGGCAGCAGTGCTAACCATTGTGCAACCCAAAAGTTGCTTGTCACAAAATAACTTCTAAATCAGGAATAGTTCAGCAGAAAAAAAAATCCCAGACTGTAAGAAGGCTAGTGCCTATTGAAAATGTACGAACAAAACTGACGAATTATTGCAATCCTGTCCCACTCTTTGCGTTATGTTCACAGTTTTTAGTCATTATTACATTCTAGCTATCAAATTCTTCTCTGTACTGAGACTGTGTGTGTGTATGTGTCTGGCATTGTTAGCAGACGTTAGATCGCAAATAAACCGTTAAAATGCTTGACAACGAATTTTACACCTGAAGGTCATCAGGCTTCTCAATCCCCATCTGAAAATTTCCAAACGCACAGGATTTTAATCAGGCAATTGTCCCCTCTGTAATTTGTTGGAAAAAAGAAAAATGAGAAAGTGAATTCTATTCCTACATGGCAGTCTGGTCTAGACAATGAAGACATGAGTTGAAAAGTTCTAGAAAATGTGGCATTTCTAAATCTGGACAACCTCATGCAAAACCTTCCTGCTTGAGGTGTATATCACAGTTTCTTCACTGTCTCCCTCCCTAACAGTATTGTGGGTCTACCTATAGCACGTGGACTGCAGTGGTTCAAGAAGGCAGCTCAACACCTCAACCCATCAACAAACACGTTGACCTGGACCCGATATATAAATCACTGCAATGGAAAACCAGAACTGATACCAACTAGAAACAGCTCAAACAGAATCACATCAATATAAAATGGAACAATACAGCAACACTTTACAGGAAGCAACACAGCACTGATGACGTCACCAAGAAAGGGGACGAAATGTCTGCCAATAAACCCACCAGCTCAGCAAACAGACCAGCAACGAATCCAGCCAGCTCCTGAGTTACAGATCGTCACAAAAATTTTCAATACCACCTTCTCAAGGGCAGCTAAGGACAGCAATAAATGCTACTAATTGGGGCGGCACGGTGGCTCAGTGGTTAGCACTGCTGCCTCACAGCGCCAGGGACCCAGATTCAATACCAGTCTCGGGCGACTGTCTGTGTGGAGTTTGCACATTCTCCCCTTGTCTGCGTGGGTTTCCTCCGGGTGTTCCGGTTTCCTCCCACAATCCAAAGATGTGCCGGTTAGGTGAATTGGCCATGCTAAATTGCCCATAGTGTTAGGTGCATTAGTCAGAGGGAAATGGGTCTGTGTAGATTACTCTTTGGAGGGTCAGTGTGGACTTGTTGGGCCAAAGGGCCTGTTTCCACACTGTAGGTAATCTAATCTAGTCTAATCAATATCCAAACCCCATAAATAAATAATAAAACAAAATAAGCAGCCTTTGATTGGAGGAGCAGCAAACAGTGGTTAAGTGGCTTCTTGTTGCTCTAGCTTCTTTACCTCCCCATGTTAGGCCAGATCCCTCAAGGGGTGTATAGTCATGATACAGGGTCAGCGAGGGCACAAGGAACAGTATTGTCAGCAACATTGCCTGCTCATGGCAACTGGGACCGTGCAGTGAAATAAGATGGGTGAAAGGATACCCCAAAGTCCTCAGGATAAAATATTAAAATCTCACTCAGAGAGGGAATGAATAAGGGAGGGAAGGAAACTGGGAAAGAGCGAGAGTACCTATGGACGTGTGTGAGAAGGCATTGTGTATGTGAGAGAGTGAGAGAGGAAGTGTGTATGTGAGAGAGAACAAGTGCACGTGAACCCTATCACTGAGTGACCATCAACATACAGAAATCTGTCCTCCTCCCCCAAAACCCTGGCTAGGAGGTAAGGAAAACACAGGCTCCACACCTCATTTCCACATAAATTCCACCAACACCATCTCAGAACGTGTGCCAAGAGTGGTAAACACAAGGTTGGTATAAAGTAACCCCCGACTCATTAGTTGGGGGGGGGGTGGGGGTGCTTGGTCTTCGTTTCCATGGTGATAAGCTTTAGAGCTTAGTCTTTTGCTAGCTCTGCTTCTCAAGTAAAAAGGCATAAAAGGTTTTATTGGTTAGCTCTGCTGCATGGTATTTTGAATGAATATCTTTAATAATTACTCTTGCTTTTAAAATGATTTCTTTCTTGCTATGGCATTTATTTTTAAAAAATTAATGTTGTGCCATACTTTAACAAAATTTTTTCATTGGTCCCTTGGGTGAGAAAAAATTGAAGCATAGCTCCTCACATGAAAACATTGGAACAGCTGCTTAAACTGATTGTAAGAAACAACTTCAATAATGTGAGTCCCATGACTTGATCCAGTTGACCCAGAATATGGTTTACTGAGTTAAATTGATATTCCTCAACATGGAATAAACTCAATGGCTTTCTCTCAATTTTGTGTTTGTACATTTTTTTATTTGTTTTATTCATATTTTAAAGAGCACATTTCTTTCTGGAATTCTGTTAACCCTGTTTTTAAGTAGCGCAATTAACATAATAAAATGTTCCAAAGCAACTTAAAAGGAACTTTATAAAACACATTAATTTTACATCAAGCCAAAAGAAGGACTTATGCCCGAAATGTCGATTTTCCTTCTCCTTTGATGCTGCCTGACCTGCTGCGCTTTTCCAGCAACACATTTTCAGCTCTGATCCCCAGCATCTGCAGTCCTCACTTTCTCCCAAAAGAGATATTTGCCTGGATTCTGGTGTGAATAGCAAGTGAGTGCCACTGTCTGCCTTATCCTCTCCTCATGCATCTGAGGGTTGGGCTCTGAAGTTCCATTGGATTGGTGTAGTGATGAGCTTAAAAATGGTATCTTCAAACCAGACCATTAAGGGCTAATTGTTAAGGGTTAACTGGACGTGATAATGAGCAACTGAAATGGAAAGAATCCACCAAAACAAACCTGGTGTAAAATTCATGCCTGTTTTGGCAAGGATGTAACTGCATAACCTTGACAGTCTGTGGGAATCATTTATTTCGGTTGTTATCACAGAGTCTCCTGGAGATGTTCTCAATTTGTTTTGAGCAATGGAATGTCTGAAAATGTACTGGAAGTAGTATGAAATGGAGATTCAGCATGTAATCTTAGATTCAGAGTATTAACATCAGAGACTTTGCCTCACTTATTGGACTTTTCACCATCAGGCTGGGGCTCACAAGACCAGTGCCATGGAATCCGAGATAGAGCTCCGAGTGCCACCATTTACACAGTCCCTAACAGAGTGAGACTCACATGTTTATATATGTAGTTTGGGCTAATAGTTCCACTCATTAGTGTGCATATATCTCTAACAGATATTGAACAGATTAACCAAATAATTTTGCTTCATATCAAAGTGCATGGGTCTTCTTGAATTAATTATGATCAGATCTTAAAGAACCTATTAGGTACTTTCAGCCTAACAATACACTTGGTGCTGTAAGCAGGGTATGGTGGGGGAAACATTCCGTATTCTACAATGGTCCTCTAATGATGGGTTTGGCATGCTAGCAAATCGTTGGCTGGGTTTGGGTCTCTGCAGTTTTGGTGAATTTGGAGCACAATCCCAAGGAGCTACACTATTCCAAGAAGGACTGTCTGGAGGAAGAAGATTTCCAAAACAAACTAAAGGAGTCCACCAGAAGGAGTGGATTCTGCTGACCAGCCTCTGCATGTCATCTTGGGAGGTGTGAGAATTAAAAGAGGTGAACGGTACACTGACTGCTGCACTGACCACAACAAAACAGCAGAAAAACAGCAGAACTAAGTGCTGGCAGAGTCAGCTCAAGTTGGTCACTGTCCAACAGAACAGGCAGGCAAAACTGGGAATATGAATCCAATAAAAGTGTTCTCTTTATTAGCTGCAACTGATTGAGAGAGAGAGAGAGAGAGAGAGAGAGAGAGAGAGAGAGAGATCGATCTACAATGAACATTTGCAGTGACAAAAGGATTCCAGGTGTTGAGTGAATTAATTTAGTCATTCGGCTGGTCCACACTATATTAAAGGATGGTAGATTGTAAATTAGTTGTGTGAAGCTATGGGGCATAGACACAACTTTTTGGATGGTTGAAAGTTAGCAAGGTTACATGGCAGGAAACCTACAAGTCCTGAGAAACAAACTTCTGAGAGTGGCCACCCACAAGCAGCACCTGACTGGAGAAAGCCGAGCTTAATGTGACCAATAGATGAACAGAAGGTAATCATATCAATCTTTGTAATATCATGATGGTTTACTATATCTGCTGGTTCTGGAATGTAAAACATTGGATGTCAAACTATTGAAACATTTCACTCTCAGTACAAGTAAAGGAAGAAAATGCTCACAAGTTGTAGAAGGGAGAGAGAGAGAGAGAGACCAGCTTTTGCGATTGATCAAGGTAATAAACCTTTTCTGTTTGGATGTGAATTGCTCAAGGGTTGAACTGTTAACCCTTTGTGATCTGGTCCTTACGTGTTTTTCTTTGCCAAAATGCTGGCAATTTGTGTGTTTACTTCCCTGGAGCTCAAGATTTGTGGAGGCTTTAAGTCGATGTTCCTTTAAGGAATTGTCAGTGGTATTGGATAAAAGGACCCTGCCATGTAGTGTTTATGTGAAATAGTGAGCATTTACCTCTTGGAATTGGTAGCAGTCATATGAAACCAATTGAAGAAAGGAAATTAAGTTAAATGGCATAACTTAATTCCTTTGTCCTTAAAACACTACTATGTGTGTTGCTTTTAGTTTCAGAGCCCTGGGTAAATGGTAAATTTCAAAACCATTTTGATTGAATTACTGTGTTTGGAATATAATTTCCAGGCCAAAGTGAACTTCCAAATATTATTGCAATATATGAATGAACTTTTAATTTAAAAAATATCTTTGAAGCTGAGCAAATCTTACTTAATGTTTGATGGCGTGAATGATGCTCTGAACAAAAGGGAAAATTGGAATTTTGGGAAAGGAATTTCGTCTGTATAAATGAGCAGAGATCTCGGTGTCCATGTGCATAGATCCCTGAAAGTTGCCACACAGGTTAATAGGGTTGTTAAGAAGGCATACGGTGCATTAGCTTTTATTGATAGAGGGATTGAGTTTCATAACCATGCTACAACTGTACAAAACTCTGGTGAGGTCATATTTGTAATATTGCGTACAGTTCTGGTCACCACATTATAGGAAGGATGTGGAAGCTTTGGAAAGGGTTCAGAGCAGATTTACTAGCATGTTCCCTGGTATGGAGAGGAGGTCTTATAAGAAAAGGCTGAGGGACTTGAGGCTGTTTCATGAGAGAGAAGGTTGAGAACTGACCTAATTGAGACATATAAGATAATCAAAGGGTTAGGTAGGTTGGACAGTGAGAGCCTTTTCCTCGGATGGCGATGGCTAGCATGAGAGGATGTAGCTTTAAATTAGGGATGATATATATAGGACAGATGTCAAAGATAGTGTCTTTACTCAGAGAGTAGTAGGGACTTGGAGCACACTGCCTGCAACTTTAGTAGACTCACCAACTTTCAGGGCATTTAAATGGTCATTGGATAGGCATATGGACAAGAATGGAATAGTGTAGGTTAGATGGGCTTCAGATTGGTTCCACAGGTCAGCGCAACATCAAGGGCTGGAGGGCCTGTACTACACTGTAATGTTCTATGTTCTCTTCCTGATGAAGAGGTTATGCCTGACAGGTCAACCCTCCTGCCCCTCGGATGCTGCCTGATCTGCTGTGCTTTGCCAGTGTCACACGTTTCAACTGTGTCCTGTACAGCCCAACAGGCTCACTCGTGACTGCAGCAATGCTTATTTTGACCCATATGTACTTACATTACACTTTCAAGCTCTCAGCCTGTGTTTTATGCTTTTCAAGAAGGTTTTCCTGAGGGGACTAACTTACTGCTGTAGCCCCCGATCTCTACACGCATTGCAGCAAATCCCAACCGAAGTCAGCATTCCTTCTGCCCAGTTGTGACTTTCTGCAGCCCATCACTGGCTTCTTTGCCCTTCTCTTTGTACCAAGCTCTGGCTGTGTTTTTGCCTTGAAAGAGAGTTACTAAACTGTTATATCTTCCATGTACCTGTGTAGGCTGACGCCTTTTCAACATTTTCAGGAGCTGACCGAATAACTTTCTTAAAACAGCAACATTGGAAAACTAACAACACATTTGGCTGCAAAAACATCTCTTCTTCAGGTTCTTCTGAGTTCTTTCTATTGTTGGGTCTCTTCTGGACATGACTCAACCATTGCTGCCATGGTCAACATATAATATGATGTGAAGCCTGACTACCAACCACTGATGGCTTGTGGTTGGTGTAGAGTGCTGGGCCCCAATCCTTCTCCTGATGCCTAACCAAGAAACTACTCAGGAGCTTTTAGTGGGGAATGGACCACAATTGTCTCAGCAGAAGATCTGTCTTAGAAAACATGATTTGTTACATTGCAATAACCATTCATTGATTACACTAATGCTTAGACAAAATTAATTATTGCTAAGATGTAAAGATGACCTGTGTGTCTCCATGAGGAGACTGAGTCAACTCCAAATGATTTCTTTATCGCTCAAACATGAACCCTACCCCCCGTTACCTTATACAACTGCAACTGGTTGACAACTAGCACTCCAATGCCTGCCTTCTATCCTGCAGACCCCATGAAATCCAGCCCTTTGAATGGAGTTTTGTACTGAATGCTGAGATTAGTTGAAATCCAAAGCAGGATGCTGCCCTTAACAGGGGATTTGTGCCCTGTGTGATCTGAGCAAGTAACAGTGCTCTGAAGGAGTGGCAGAGGTGGACAGCATTCATTGAAGTGCAAGTAGGTGATCTTGGTGATAATGGGAAGCTCAATCCAGATTCATGTAGGATATCAATGCTGCAAACTGTTGGTTCAACCTCAATGGTGGCCAAGGAGAAAGATCACATTTTTGACTCAGGAACAGAATTTGGAGTGAGACAGAGACCAAGGCTTTGATACAATGTAATACCTTGTTCCTGCTTTCACTCCAAAACCTTTGATCCCTTAAGCCCCAAGATAACTATATCTAACTGTTTCTAGAAAACATTCAATATTTTGGCCTCAACTGCTCTATGTGGCAGAGAATTCCATAGGCGCACCATTCTCTGGGTGAAGAAACTTCTCCCCATTTCAGACCTAAAGAACTGTAAGATTATGCTGCAGCTCCATAGGCTCCTAGTTATACCACACTTGGAATGTTGTGTTCAGTTCTGGTCACCTCATTATAGAAAGGATGTGGAAGCTTTAGAGACTGCACAAAGGAGATTTACCAGGATGCTGCCTGGATTGGAGGGCATGTCGTATGAAGAAAGTTTGAGGGAGCTAGGACTTTTCTCATTGGAGTGAAGAAGGATGAGAGGTGACTTGTTAGAGGTGTACATGATGATGAAAGGCATAGATAGAGTGGATAGCCAGAGACATTTTTCCAAGCCGGAAATGGCTATCACGAGAGGGCATAATTTTAAGGTTATTGGAAGAAGGTTTAAGGGAGATGTTGGAGGTGGGTTCTTTACACAGAATGGTGGGTGCATGGAATGCACTGCAGTGGTACTGGAGTCAGCTATATCAGGGACATTTAAGCAACGCTTGGATAGGCAAATGGAAGATAGTACAATGAAGTGTATGTAGGTTAGTCTGATCTTAGAGTAGGATAAGAGGTTGGCACAACATCAAGGGCTGAAGTGCCTGTATTGTTCTGTGTTCAATGTTCTAAATGGCCTACACTCTATCCTTAAACGGTGACCCCTGATTCTAGAATTTCTGGTCATCAGGAACATCATTCTTGCATTTACCCTGCCGAGACCCTGTTAGAATTTTGTAGGTTTTTTATGAGAACCCACTCTTCTTCTAGACTCCAGTAAATATGATCCGAACTGACCCAGGATGTCTTCATACACCAGTCCCGCCTTCCCAGGAATCAGTTTGGTAAATCTTCTTTGCATTCCCTCCGTTACAAGAACGTCCTTACTAAAATAAGGGGTGTAAAATTGCATATCGTGCTCCACATGTGGTCTCACCTAAGTCCTGTGCAATTACAGCAACATATCCCACCTCCTGTACTCAAACTCTCTTTCTATGGAGGCCAATGTTCTTCGTGCCTATATGAGTACTCCAGCAACATGTGTCTAAGGACTCCCAGGTCTTATTGCACCACCTCCTTTTCCAATCTATTACCATTCAGATCATAATCTTCCTTCCTGTTTTTGTTACCAAAGTGGATAACCTCACATTTACCCACATTATACTTCACCTACCATGCATTTACACACTCACTCAACTTGATTCCAGAGGCAATGGTGTAGAAATGCCAGTGGGAGCAGTAGGATATGCCTGATAGATATGAATGGAACCAGGCTACAAGAGATCAAAAACTAAGAATTCTGAGTGATTTACCTCCAGACTTTCCTGTACCTGCCAACCATTTACAAGGCAAAAGGCAGGAATGTAGCAGTATACTGACATACCACTGACATACGTGCCTGACATACCATGGCAGTCCAAATTGCAGTGCATCAATTCACCCAGGCTCTTCAGTAGCACTTTCTACACCCATTGTCTTGTGAGTTAGATGGAGAAGGGCAGCAGACGCAAGGGAACACTACCTGCAAGTTTTACTGCAAGTCATATATCAGCTTGGCTTGGAACTATGATCACCAAACCTTCACTGTTATTGGGTCAAAATAGTTGAATTCCCTAATTTGACCCAGTGAAACTTTTTTTTAAGATTAGATTACCTACAGTGTGGAAACAGGCCCTTCGTCCCGACAAGTCCACACTGACCCGCCGAAGCGTAACCCACCCAAACCCATTCCCCTACATTTACCCCATCGCCTAACACTACGGGCAATTTAGTATGGCCAATCCACCTGACCTGCACATTTTTGGATTGTGGGAGGAAACCGGAGCACCTGGAGGAAACCCACACAGACACGGGGAGAATGTGAAAACTCCACACAGACAGTCGCCTGAGGCGGGAATTGAACCCGGGTCTCTGGTGCTGTGAGGCAGCAGTGCTAACCACTGTGCCACTGTGCCGCCCATGATGCCACCATGCCGCCCATAAACTGTAGGTGGTTAATGGGGGTAGCAATCAGCACTTATTTTCCTTGCTCTTTCTTGTTAAATACCTGCAAAATTTTAGCTATTCATTTTTAAATTCCTAATTAGTTTCCTGTCACAATGTAAATTTATTCTCCTGAAATGTTTATATAATTGGAGCAATGATTGAGTATGGCAGCCAATCAAAAGGTCAAAGGTTATCAAATGTTTGCAAAGCATGCACTTAAGAAAATGAATTCTTGTATTTGTTAATGCCATCTTTGTGCTACATTATGCTTCTAACAAGGATAAAAGTTGCAACCTGCTTTGAGTTTGGGGTATGTTGGGTAAGCTTTGAATCCATTATCAATGTTTATCCTCTTAATTGTTATCCTAGGAATTCAGGTACATAATTCTTTGAAATTTTTGTCACGTTTAAACATTGTAGTTAAGAAGGCACTTAGCACACTTGCCTTCATTGCACAGACCTTTGAGTACAGGAGTTAGGACATCATGTTGAGGTTGTACTGGACATTGATGAAGCTTCTTCTGGAGTACTGTGTACAGTTCTGTTGCCCTGCTTAGGAAGGATATTATTAAACTGGAGAGGGTTCAGAAAACATTTACAAGGATATTGCTGGGAAAAGAAGGTTTGAGTTACAAACTCTTTTCAGTGTAGCGTAGGAGGTTGAGGGGTGACCTTAGAGAGATTTATAAAATCATGAGGGGCATAGATAGGGTGAATAACATGGGTCTTTCCCCTAGGGTGGGGGAGTTCAAAACTAGGGGACATATTTTTAAGGGGCGAGGAGAAAGATTTAAAAAAGGACCTGAGGAGCATTTGTTTATTTACACAGCGGTTAGATTGTATGTGGGTTGAACTGCCAGAGGAAGTGGTGATGCAGCTCCGCTTACAACATTTAAAAGATATTTGGATAAGCACTTGGGTAACAATAGGAAAAGTTTGGAGTGATGTGGACCAAAAACACGCAGGTGGGATTAATTTGGTTTGGGAACATGGTCATTGTGAACGAGTTGGACTGAAAGTTCTGTTTCCATGCTGTATGACTTTATGACTCTGTGATTAATCTATTTGCAATTCTCTGTAACTCTTCATATTCTGACCAATTATACGACCTGCCACTCAGTTTTGCTCAGTTATATGCTGTTATGGTCCCAACTAATGTTGCAACTGGAGAAGGTCAGATCCAAGAGTGAAATCTGACTTAATCAAATTTTGTTTAGTCAATTTAACGTGGCGGCATTTCATTGAGACAAACATATAATGCTGCAGAATAACTTCTAATAATAAAACAGAAGTTTAGTACAGAAAATAAATGGAGAAAATGGAACAAATCAAACTATTTACATGTAATACAATTTGAACAATTTCAAAATATGACAAAATACAATCCCTTCTGTTCCCAACATCAATTTGCAGAACCCAAGTAGGAGGGACAGAATTCCCCTTATACATCAATAACTCTGACTTCTCTGATCTCGAGAGCTTGACAGCCTATCCCTTGATTACCTACAGAAATTAGCTTAACATTTTTTAGCTTCAAATATCCCCTTCTGGTTTTCTTAAACAAACACGTCTGGTCTGTAACTTTTAAACTAAAATACTTACACTAAGGTAATGGATTTCCTTACTATTTTGATTAACTCCTCTCTCCAGAAGAAACTACATTGTACATCTGACCTCAGCCAGGATTTCAGTGAACTGCCCAAAAGTTTTTACAATCTGAGTTTTTCTAAACTAATACCTTTCATAAGAACTGGGAACAGGAGTAGGCCATCTGGGCCTTCGAGCCTGCCCCGTCATTCAATAAAATTATGGATGGTCTTTGAGGCGTCAGCTCCACTTACCGCCCTCTCACCATAACCCTTAATTCCTTTATTTTTCAAAAAGTTATCTTAGCTTTAAAAACCTTTACTGAGGAAGCTTCAACTAGTTGACTGGGCTGGCAATTCCACAGATTCACAACCTTCTGGGAGAAGAAGTTCCTTTTCAATTCAGTCTTAAATCTGTTTGCCCTAATTTTGAGGCTATACTCTCTTGTTCTGGTTTCACCTGCCAGTGGAAACATCTTTTCTACTTCTATCTTATCTAATCCCTTCACAATTTTATACGTTTCTATAGGATACCCCCCTCATTCTTCTAAATTCCAATGAATATAATCCCAGTCTACTCAGTCTCTCCTCATAAGCCAACCCCCTCACCTCGGGAACCTAGTGAACCTCCTCTGCATTCCTTCTATGTCCTTTTGAGTAAGGAGACTGCACACAATACTCCAGGTGTGGCCTCACCAGCACCCTATACAGCTGCAACATAACCTCCCTGATTTTAAACTCAATCGCTTTAGCAGTGAAGGACAAAATTCCATATACCTTCTTAATTAGCTATTATACCTACAGACCAACCTCCTGTGATTCATGAACAATGACACCCAGGTCCTTCTGTGCAGCAGCATGCTGCAATTTCTTACCATTCAAATGATAGCCCTTTTTACTGTTAATCCTACTGAAATGGATGACTTCACGATTATTAACATTGAACTCCATCTACCAGACCTTTGCCCACTCACCTCAACTATCTATGTTCCTCTGCAAAGCTTCACAATCCTCTGCACACTTTGCTCTACCACTCATCTTAGTGCCATCCGCAAACTTTGACACACTACACTCTGTCCCCAACTCCAAATCATCTATCTAAATTATGAGTAATTGCAGTCTCAACACTGATCCCTGAGACACACCACCCGTCACTGATTGCCAACCAGAATAGCATTCATTTATTCCCACTCTTGGCTTCCTGTTGGTGAACCAGTCCTCTATCCATGCTTATACATTGCCTGTAATGCCATGCATCTTTATTTTGTGCACCAATATTTGCTTTCTCTAATTTTAAAACTCTCTCAATATAACCAAATTCACATTTTCACACTAGGAGGGCTGCTAGGTGTTACAACATGGAGGTGAACCTGTCTATTAATTAAACCAAACACCCAGAAAAGCTCGCCTCACCTCAAACTGTTAAAATATGAGTGACAGAGGCTTTCCAAATTCCACTATTTAAAGAAAACAGCATCACTTTATTTTTTAAACTCTGAATGTGAACATTAAAGAACTATTCACAACCTGAAGCCCCCCCTTTCTCTTAACTGCTTACTATCTACCTCTAACTCTGTAATATACTGTTCCAATAAGACACGTATTAAAATTACATCAACTTAAAATTACATCATCAAAACCACACCACCACTGTCTTCTTCTGTATCTTCACTTCTCTGGCTCATTTCCCTGGGTCATCGTCTTTATTTTTACCTTGAATATGTTTCATATGAAAAGATATCTTTAATAGACAGTGTTTTCTAATTTCTTTGAGAGTAAGATGTTAGCTCTCCATGAGTTTCTCTCTCTACGGCAGTTGCTCTCTGACCAATTTTCAAAATGTCTACATTTTTATATTTCCCAACATTGAGTCATCGCATTGGTTCGATGTTGACAAAACAATAAATTCAAACTTGTTTGGGTTTTCATATCCCCAAGCATAATTTAAACTGATTGGTTAAATTCAAACTGTTGCCTGAACAGCAACCAAAACTCAGATATCCATTTCACAGCGAAATGTTACATCTTTTCAATTTTCTAGTACACTCTGGGACTGCCATCTAGTCATATACACAGGTGCATGTAATCTCTCAGTTCAGAACAGCATTTTCTCTCTCAAAGGTACAGGTCCCTCTGCACAGCAGCATGCTGCAATTTCTTACTATTCAAGTAATAGTACTTTTCACTGTTGTTCCTACGGAAACAAATGCCTTCACATTTATTAACATTGTACTGCATCTGCCAGATCTTTGCCCATTCACTTCAACTACGTCCCTTTGCAACATTTCACAGTCCTCTGCACACTTTGCTTTACCCATTCATCTTAGTGTCATTTGCAAACTTTGACACACTACACTCGATCCCCAACTCCAAATCATCTATCTAAATTATGAATAATTGCAGTCTCAACACTGATCCCTGAAGCACGCCACTAGTTACTGAATGCCACCTGAAGAAGGGTTACACCCAAACGTTGACTCCTCCACCTCCTGATGCTGCCTGGCTTGCTGTGTTCTTCCAGCCTCCTGCTTGTCTATCTTGGATTCTAGCATCTGCAGTTTTTTTTGTCTCTAATCAGGATAGCACTCATTTATTCCCACTTTTTGCCTCCTGTTATTAACCAATCCTCTAAGCATGCTAATTCATTGCCTGTAGTGCCTTGCAATATTTGCTGTCTCTAATTGTAAAACTCTCTCAATACAACCAAATTCACATTATCACACTGGCAGGACTGCCAGTCAGCTGCTCTCAACACATGCTTGTTTAAAATCATGGCTCCAGAAAGACTAACAAGTTAACTATTATATCCACTTTGAACAGAGCGGCTAGGAGATAGGGTGGAGTGAAGCGAGGGCTACCAGGAGGTTTTTAAGTGGATGAGATTTTCTCTTGTGGTTCGGGAGGGTTTAAACTAGTTTGGCAGTGGGGTGGGAATCAGAGCTGCATATCTGAGAGGGGGGCAGTTGTAGATGGGGCAGTGACAAGATGTAGTGAATCTATCTGGAAGGTTTTTCATGTGATGAAACAAAGGGATCGGTTAAAGTGTGTCTGCTTTAACGCAAGGAGTGTCAGAAATAAGAGTGATGAACTTAGTCCCAAGTACTGATCCATGCTCGATGATGTTTGGCCATAACGGAGACATGGGGCAGGAATGGTTGCTAGATGTTCCAGGGTTTATAACGTTTAAAAAGACCAGGGAGGGTGGAAAAAGAGAAGGGGGTGTAGCATTACTAATCAGAGAGTGCATCACAGCTACAGAAACAAAGGTTGTTGAGGAAGGTCTGTCTACTGAGTCAGTATGGGTGGAAGTTAGGAATAGCAAGGGAGCAGCCACCTCATTGGGGGATTTCTAAAGACCCCCTAATAGCAGTAGAGAGATTGAAGAACTCATAGGCCGGCAGATTTTGGAAAAATGCAGATGTAGCAGGGTTGTTGTTATGGGTGACTTCAACTTTCCCAATATTGACTGGAACCTCCTTAGTGCAGATGGTTTGGATGGAGCTGTTTTTGTTAGGTGTGTTCAGGAGGGTTTCCTTACTCAGTACGTAGACAGACTGATGAGGGGAGAGGCCATTTTGGATTTGGTGCTCATCAATGAGCCAGGACAGGTGTCAGATCTCGCAGTGGGAGAGCACTTTGGTGACAGTGACCACAACTGCCTCACATTTACTATGGTCTTGGAGAGGGAAAGGAGCAGATATCAAGGGAAGATATTTAATTGGGGTAAAGAAAATTATGACGCTATCAGACAGGAGTTGGAAAGTACAGAGTGGGAGCAATTGTTCCACAGAAAGGGCACAGCAGACATATTTAAGGAGCAGTTGTTGCGAGTGATGCACAAATTTGTTCCTCTGAGACAGGGAAGAAGGGGTAAGATTAAGGAGCCTTGAATGATGAGAACAGAGGAGCTTCTTGTCAAAAGGAAGAAGGCAGCTTACGAAAAGTGGAGGAGGCAAGGATCTAGCACAGCTTTAGAGGATTACAGGCTTGCTAGAAAGGAGCTCAGAAATGGACTCAGGAGAGCCAGGAGGGGGCACAAAAAAGGCTTGGCAGGAAGGAATACAGAGAACCTAAAGACATTTTACGCATATGTGAGGAATAAGAGAATGATTAGGGAGAAGGTAGGGCCGGTCAGGGGTAGCGGAGCGAATTTGTGCGTGGAGTCTGAGCAGATAGGGCAGCCCTAAATTAGTTTTTTGCTTTGGTTTTCACTAAGGAAAGGGACCTTGTTGTGAATGATAACTTTGAGGAGCTGGGAAACAGACTTGAACAGATCACGATTGATGAAGTTGATGTGCTGGAAATTTTGGAAAATGTTAAGATTGATAAGTCCCCAGGGCCAGACCAGATTTATCCTAGGCTGCTCCAGGAAGTAAGAAAGGAGGTTGCTAAGCCGCTGGTGAAGATCTTTGCTTCCTCACTCTCCACTGGAGTCATACTGGAGGATTGGAAGGAAGCGAATGTTGCTCCTCTTTTCAAGAAGGGGACTAGGGAAATCCCTGGCAATTACAGACCAGTCAGTCGTACGTCTGTGGTCAGCAAAGTTTTGGAAAGAACTCTGAAGGATAGGATTTATGACTATTTGGAAAAGCATAGTGTGATTAAAGGCAGTCAGCATGGCTTTGAGAGGGGCAGGTCATGCCTCACAAATCTTATTGAGTTCTTTGAGGAGGTGTCAAGACTGGTCGACAAAGATCAAGCAGTGGATGTGGTGTATATGGACTTCAGCAAGGCATTTGATAAGGTTCCCCATGGTAGGCTCATTCATAAAGTCAGGAGGTATGGGATACAGGGAGATTTGCCTGTCTGGATTCTGAATTGGTTGGCTGACAAGTCAGAGAGTGATAGTAGATGGGAAGTATCCTGCCTGGAGGTCAGTGGTGAGTGGTGTCACACAGAGCTCTATTCTTGGGCCTCTGCTGTTTGCAGTTTTCATAAATCACTTGGATGAGGAGGTTATAGGGTGGGTTAGTAAATTTGCGAATGACACAAAAGGTTGGAGGTGCCATTGATAGTATTGAGGGCGATTGCAGGCTGCAGCACGACATTGACAGGATGCAGAGCTGGGCTGAGAAATGATAGATGGAGTTCAACCTGGATAAATGCGAAGTGATGCATTTCGAAAGGTCAAACTTAAATGCTGAATAAAGGATTAAATTCAGGAATCTTGGCAGTGTGGAGGAACAGAGGGATCTTGGTGTGCAAGTACATAGATCCCTCAAAGTTGTCACCCCAGTGGATAGGGTTGTTAAGAAAGCATATGGTGTTTTGGCTTTCATTAACAAGGGTATTGAGTTTAAGAGCCACGAGGTTTTGCTGCAGCTCTACAAATCCCTGGTGAGACCACACTTGGATTATTTTGTCTAGTTCTGGTCGCCATATTATAGGAAAAATACGGAGGCTTTGGGGACGGTGGAAAGAAGGTTTACCAGGATGCTGCCTGGACTGGAGGGCTTGTCTTACAAAGAGAAGTTGACTAAGGTCAGACTTTTCTATCTGGAGAGAAGGAGGAAGAGAGGTGACCTGATCGAGGTATACAAGATAATGAGCGGAATGGATAGAGTCAATAGCCAGAGACTTTTCCCCAGGGCAGGATTGACAGGCATGAGGGGTCATAGTTTTAAGATATTAGGAGAAAGGTATAGAGGGGACATCAGAGGTAGGTTCTTTACGCAGAGAGTTGTGAATGCATGGAATGCATTGCCAGCAGTGGTGGTGGAAGCAGAGTCATTGGGGACATTTAAGCGACTACTGAACATGGACAGCAAGGAGCTGAGGGGAGCATAGGTTAGGTTATTTGATTTTAGATTAGGAATAATTCTTGTCACAACATCGTGTGCCGAAGGGCCTATTCTATGCTGTACCTTTCTATGTTCTCTATCCCTTCAAGCACATAATGGCATGTTGGCTTTCATCTATTTCAAAATCCAAATTCTGAAATAACTTATAAATATTAATATATACCTGTTGCAAATTCCTCATCGCTTCTATCTGTCTCTCCAAACGATCCACTCGATCTGATAAGATTCGCATCCAACAGCATTTATGGCAGATATAATCCGCAGTAACCCTTGAACTCTCTTTAAACTCCCATATCTGACAAGAAGTACATATCACTGCAAAGGCCATTTTTGCTCCTTCACAATCTACAGACCCAGAAAATAACACTGTCTTATTCCTCTGCAAAACACTGCCCCAGGTTACATTAATAGCTATGGCTTATATTTTAAGTTTAATCAAGAGACTTATCTCCAAAAACATATAATCAAGAAAGAATCCACTGTACCCACTATTGCAGCCTTTCTCTTGGACAGACTTAAAACAACGATTAACTTCTCTGATTCTGTGCTGTGAACTTCGCCCAACGGTTCCTCCAAGATTAGTTGTGAATTTCACTGTTTGCTAATTTTCCCAGATGCACTCCGATGTCCAGCGATACACGAAATCAAACAGCAAAGGTGGTAACTGTGCAGGTTCTCTCTCCCCTGCACTGTCCTCACCATGTAATACAAACTTCACATTTTATCCTCGGTATGGGAGGTGTTACTTGGTCTTGTATGCCGGCGTCCTAAAAAGTCAATTTTGCTCTAGAAAATTTACTCTTAGCAAAATTTAACAGGATTCACTAGTTATAGCTGATCACTACTCGAAACATCGACTTTCCTGCTCCTCAGATGCTGCCTGACCTGCTGTGCATTTCCAGCACCACACGTTTTGACTGATTGCCAGCATTTGCAGTCCTCACTTTCTCCTGTTAATTCAAACTATACAATTACATGACCTCCAATTACTTTATTGGTTAATCAATAGAACTTTACTGGTGCAGTTTTATTCCAAATGGAATAATATTGCATTGATATAGCTTATTTGGTATTATAAAATCTAATATTTCTTTGCTTCATCAGTCAATTGAACATTCCAATCGTGTTTTGGCAAGTTGATGCTGGTGAGCAATCACAAATGTTCGATTCATTCAATGCAGTCTTCCAATCTACAGTAAGATTGGAACTCCATTTTTATCACCACATTGACTTTGTAATAATCAATATGGAATCTTTATGACCCATCTGATTTTGGCACCATCACAATGGGTGAGGGCCAATTATTATGATGCAGTTCAATAATGTTATTCTCCACCATGAACTTAACATCTTCCCTCACTCGAGCTAATTTCTCCCGTTTGAATCTGTAAGAATGTCACTGCCGGTGTTGCATTTCTCAAATTAACATTATTTTCCTGGTCTATTCTCACAAATTGATTTATGTTTCTGCAATAGCTCTTACCAGTCACTTCAATAGTTCTCCGGAAAATAAAGCCTTATCCTACCTAACCTTTTCTGTACCACTGATTATGCAACTTGATGACTCAAGGGTCAACTTTGGAATTTTCCATTTTTGATTCATTTGCCAATTTTTCTGATGTTCCTTTGCACTCCCTACTTATTTTGTTACCATCAGACTTTCTTACTGTCTATTCACCCTGACATAATATCTCTTTAACACATTAACATGACACTGTTGATTCTTTCTCCTGTCTACAGTACTCACTACAGGCAACAACACTATCACTTTGGATCCAGCAGCAAAATTAAGTTTTGATCTTTTTATCTGCCTTGTTTGTTGAGGACCCTTCAAATATTTTTGGCCAATTTCTATGCTTTGTGGTCAGTTTCTCTCTGAAACCCTATAATGCCTGGAAGTATGGTCTCTGAGCTTTGGTTTATCCTGTTTTCAATTTAAGTGATTCTCTCACCTTATATCCATATTACTATTTCAAAGGACTAAAACCTGTGGACTCATTGTGGATACACCCAATGTCAAGCAATAACAAAGGAATACCCTATCCCAATCATTTGGACATTCTTAACAATTACTTTGAATCATGGTCTTCAAAGTTTCATACAATTTTTTTAAAGCATTATGAGATTGTGGGTGATGAACAGAAGATAGAAATTACTTTATTCCCTAATTATTTCTTTAAATATTTGAGCCAAAGTTTGAAACTGATCTGATTGAGATCTGGATTACCCAGTGTAATGAAAAGTTAACATTTATTATGAAATCTATAAAAGCATAGGGGAACAAAGAAAGAAGGGTTTGACTGAAACAAGGGGTACTGCAAACAGAAAATGTAAAGGCAAACAGACCTAACAGCAAGCTTACACAATGCCATATCAGCAGTCAACAAATGAGAAAAGCAACTCCATATATGGAAAGGAACTCAAATGTTCCAGGCCTCTAGTCATGCAGATGCTGATAATGGGAAGCGAATTATAGTATAAAGGGAGTATGTGAAAGCTATCAAATGCCCCCTTACATGAGGCGTCTTGCCAATGTATTGGGTCCCTTTGCAAAGGTCTGAAATAAACTTTTTCTTTGCTCTTGTAAACATTTGAGTCGGGTCGATCTAATTTCCTTGTCACTAAACTTGGGGACTTGCGCGGGATCCTAAGACTGAGGAAGATTCTGAAGGTTCCCAGGAAGCGTAAGCACTAGCACCTTGAAGGTCTTTCACTTCAACTCAAGCACAAAATTGGCCCCTTTGCGCAAGAGTGCTGGGAATCTGTGGATCGCCCCGGCGCTAGGATCCGAATTGAATAGGGTTGGGGTAAGAGTTGTGTCTTAAGTAATCCTATATAGAGACTCGTTCTAAGAGAATAAATGACTCAGGATGAGGGTTCAGTGAACTCTTGCGTGATATTCCAGCAAAACTCAAGGGAAAGGATTGCTGTCTCTAGAGTGTTTAAGAGACAGAGTGGTTTTAGACTTGGAACCACCACTGACTGAGTTGGACTCGCCAAAGGCATATCGGGTACGTGTTTTCTTGGTTTACAAAAACCAAGGCATTGAGGCGGACGTGCCCAATGAGAGGGGACCTCCAGAGTTAAAAGCAAGTCATATTGGCAAATAAGATAACGGTACCGCGAGAGAGACAGAGCTGAACATTTTTCCAATAACACTTAAAATGGGCTCCAGCAAGAGCAAACAAAAAGAGGGTCCACAGAAGACTTGGAATGGCCAACCAAAAATACCGTACATGTTAAATAATTACGGCCCAGAGTCTGTAAAGCAGTTAGAATTGTGGATCAAGGAATGTGGTTTTCCGGAAGGAGGAAGTTTTAGTAAAAGTCAGTTGGAGATACTGAGGTCATGGCTGGAAGAGAGAGAGAGGAGAAACGGAGGGGTAAAACAGAACCTGTGAATTGGATTGCTTATAACATGTGGAAGGCTGAGGCTGATTTCAGAGAAAGAAAATCTCAACTAAAAGATAGATCAAATACACGTACGAGAACCAGCGCACACACAGATGCACGCGGGAAACAACCTAATGAAGCTGTAATGGATCTGTACAGTGTTTCAGATCCTGATCTTGATGGCTGCCCTCCGAGACCAGCAGCCCCTCCACGAGATCCGCCTCCGTAGGAAGAAGAAAGAGAGCAGACAGCGACAGGACAACATCTATACCCGAGGATTGAAGATTCCAAGTCAGCGGCCGCTGTCTCAGGGTCTGCTGAATCACTGGTAGCATCTCATACCCGCAACAGGTCGAAGCAAGCAGGCCAAAAGAAGGACGCCACTCCAAGACAGAAAGGCATCCAGGGCCTGTCTGCGATCAACCCCAGATGGACGATGAGTCAGACAGTGAGAGTACTGACGTACGGTCACCTAACCAGGTGTTCCTGCAAGCACCAGTGGTTGAAGTTGCAGGTCCAGAAGGGTACCCAGTGTTGGTCCACTGGCCACGGACCATGAAGGATTTCGAAAGTGCCTATGGACAGTTGCCTGACCCACGCGAGGTTGGCAGTAATAAGTTCGCCGAAGAAGTGACAAAGTTCTGTACCATGTCACATGAGATGATTCATCTCCTGGGATGAAAACTGGGCACCGATGTCACCAAGATCAGGTAGAACTGACCAGTCACAAACCTCCATGCCAAAGCAGCTGACTCATAGGCGGAGCAGAATGGAGACTTTAATGATTTTGTCACAGTAGGGAGGCATTCCCAGTCCGAATGGACATGACCAAAATTGCAATGTGTAAACAATGAGAAGGTGAGATAGTGTCCCTGTACCTTACGCACCTCACTGAAGTCCATAATGCCCACAGTGGACTGACACCACCCGACGATATAACGGCAGCAGAGATCACGCCATATGAGGCAACAGCTTCATCAATAGAATGAAGGACAAAATAGTGAAAAAGGTAAAAGACACATGTGTTACCTGGGACACGGGAAAGCTGAATTTGATAGAACAACACGCGATGCATACTGAAAAATTGCTGGCCCAAAAAAAAAGGACAAGCAGAAACTAAAGACAGAACAGCAAATACATAAGGCTCAGCTTACTCTAATGGAAATGGTCGTCCAGCCAATTGGAGGGAGGTGCTGCGGGAAAAGGGAGAGGCAGAGGTGGCGGTCATGGAAGAGGAAGCGGAAGAGGGCCTGATAGAGGTAGATCCGGCGAGTGCATTGTTTGCGGAGAAATGGACCACTGGGTGAGGCAGTGTCCATGCAGACAGCCTCAGTCAGCCCTGGAGGCTGGACAGCAGGGTGACAGATGGGGGAAGGTTAAGGTGGAGGTGGGCAGCCACAAGGTACAGGTAAGCCTCTTTCCCTTATGCTTAGCAAAGAAGACTCGCTTATGCTAATCTCTTCTACTAACATTATGGGCACTGAAACATGACCCACCTCCATATTGAGCACTGAGATTGCAGAGCGTGGACCATATCTTCAGTATAATGATGGTGCATATAAGTCAATGCCTACCTCTACGTTGTATGTGGAAAGTACACCAGTTACCTTTTTGGTAGATACAGGGGCAACATATTCGGTCCTTAAGTCAAGCCAGTTCAGAGAGTTGACACAAATAAGGATGGGTGGAAGGTTCCTGAACTCAATGGGTACATCAGGAGTCATGATATGAGAGAGATTTACTGCACCCCTGTCGTGTGAAACCAGTAATGGGGAAACATTCCAATTCTCATTTTTGTTATCGGAAATTTGTCCTTTCAATCTGATGGCTCGGGGTCTCATAGTGAGATTGGGATTGGATTTACTTAGCACCCCTACAGGCTTACAAGTAATATGAAAAGAAGAATTGCCAGTACAGGCTGTAAAATACGACCCATGACCCTTGATGTATGTCTATGAGTAGAGGCTAAGCCAGAGACCGATAAGTTCAGTGAGCTATTCACTCACCTTGGAAGCAAGTGAGTATGTTAATCCTACTAACACCAATTTTCTACCTAGAGATATGCTGCATTGCACAGCTCATATACACCGCGATGGGTCTGACAAATTGTATGAGAGGGATGAAATTACTGCACATCTGGATAGGACAGAGTCAGCATGGATTTATGAAGGGGAAATCATGCTTGACTAATCTTCTTGAATTTTTTGAGGATGTAACTATGAAGTTGGACGAGGGAAATCCAGTAGATGTAGTGTACCTGGACTTTCAAAAAGCTTTTGATAAAGTCCCACACAGGAGGTTAGTGAGTAAAATTAGGGTGCATGGTATTGGGGGCAAAGTACTAGATTGGATTGAAAATTGGTTGGCTAATAGGAAACAAATGGTAGTGATAAACGGCTCCATTTCGGAATGGCAGGCAGTGACCAGTGGGGTACCGCAGGGATCCGTGCTGGGGCCACAGCTTTTTACAATATAGGTTAATGATATAGAAGATGGTATCAGCAATAACATTAGCAAATTTGCTGATGATACAAAGCTGGGTGGCAGGGTGAAAAGTGATGAGGATGTTAAGAGATTACAGGGTGACCTGGACAAGTTAGGGGAGTGGGCAGATGCATGGCAAATGCAGTTTAATGTGGATAAATGTATGGTTATCCACTTTGGTAGCAAGAACAGGAAGGCAGACTACTACCTCAATGGAATCAATTTATGTAAAGGGGCAGTACAGAGAGATCTGGGTGTTCTTGTACACCAGTCAATGAAGGCAAGCATGCAGGTACAGCAGGTAGTGAAGAAGGCTAACAGCATGCTGGTCTTCATAACAAGAGGAATTGAGTATAGAAGCAAAGAGGTGCTTCTGCAGCTGTACAGGGCCCTGGTGAGACCACACCTGGAGTACTATGGGCAGTTCTGGTCTCCAAATTTGAGAAAAGACATTCTGGCTATTGAGGGAGTGCAGCATAGGTTCACGAGGTCAATTCCTGGAATGGCAGGATTACCTTACGCCGAAAGACTGGAGCGACTGGGCTTGTATACCCTTGAGTTTCGAAGACTGAGAGGGGATCTGAATGAGACGTATAAGATTATGAAAGGATTGGACACTCTGGCAGTAGGAAACATATTTCCACTGATGAGTGAGTGCCGAACCAGAGGACACAGCTTAAAAATACAGGGTAGACCATTTAGGACAGAGCTCAGGAGAAACTTCTTCACCCAGAGAGTGGTGGCTGTGTGGAATGCTCTGCCACAGGGGGCAGTAGAGGCCCACTCACTGGATTAATTTAAGAAGGAGTTGGATAGCGCTCTCAAAGATAGTGGAATCAAGGGTTATGGAGATAAGGCAGGAACAGGATACTGATTAGGAATGATCAGCCATGATTATATTGAATGGCGGTGCAGGCTCGAAGGGCTGAATGGCCTACTCCTGCATCTATTGTCTATTGTCTATTGACTGGTTCAGGAGATTGGTTAAACCAGATCAGTTACTATTGTGCGAGCTCTACTGGAATGATCACAGATGTGCAGTCAGTGTGAACTTATCCAAAGTCTGTGTGACAGCAGGTAGACCCAATCTTGTTGATGTGAAAGGTGCTTTTCCTCATGTGTTATTGGCCTAGAGATCCAGTGACAGGTGGCAGGATTTGGGACCGTGGGTACTAAGGGCACAAAAAACGAAAGATTGGGTCTTGAGGAACGATGTGGGGATCTGGTTCAGTGAAGACATGCGAACATACAGGAAGTAACTAAATTGGATAACTCAGGCAGATAGGGCAGTCCAGGTAACCTCTGCTAGCCCTGCAGAGCCTAGGAGGTAGCCTGGCATTTTCCTAAGGTAGAAGTGTTGGGCCCAAGTTTGAGAAAGGTCCCTACTGAATTGTGGGCAAAAGGCAAACATGATGTGGGGCTCATACGAGGGTGTGAACCCATAAGATTAACCCTGAAGTCTGAGTATCGTCCTTGCAGAGCACAATACCCGTTAAAACCAGAGGCTATAGAAGGAATTACTCTAGTCTTTGAATCCCTCCTAAAGGCTGGAGTGATAGTCCCCTGTGAAAACTCACCGGTGAGAACTCCCATTTTTCCAGTCAAAAAGGCAAATATTCCAGGTGAACCAGAGGAATGGAGATTTGTTCAAGACCTGCAGGCAGTCAATAATGCTGTTGTCCCGCGCGCCCCAAATGTTCCTCACCCCTATACTATATTGGCTCAAATTCCACCGGAAAGTAAATGGTTCTCTGTTGTGGATTTAGCAAATGCCCTTTTTTAGTGCACCGGTACACCCAGATAGTCAATTCTGATTCGCTTCTTCATTCAAAGGAAAATCATATACCTTCACGTGACTTTGTCAAGATTACTGTGAGTCACCCCACCATATATAATGAGGCTCGACGCAGGAGTCTGGAGACTCTTGTTTTAACCCCGGGGTCAGGGCTTCTGCAGTATGTAGATGATTGCTTAATAGCAGCACCAACAGAGTAACAATGTGAGAAGATACCCTTGCATTGCTCTGCCATCTAGCGAGGGAAGGGCACAAAGCCAGTCTCACAAAGCTACGAGTTGTGCAACAACAGGTGAAGTTCTTAGGTCATTTAATATCTGAACAAGGGAAGGCCATTGGTCAAGACAGAGTTCAAGCAATCCAGCAAATCCCAAAGCCTCACACAAAGAATCAATTACTATCCTTTTTGGGCATGTGCTCCTACTGTAGAATGTTTATCCCACATTACGCAACCCTTGAGGCGCCCCCTAAGTGACATAGCCCATGGCAAGGAGTTGCAGAACCAGAGTCCATTGCAGTGGACCCCAGAGGCCGAAAATGCCTTGGTTGAATTGAAAAAGGTGCTCCAAACTACACCTACACTGGTGATTCCGAATCCAAACAAGCCTTTTGTACAAACGGTAGATGAGAAGCGAGGCTACATGACATCTGTGCTGTTGCAGAATCATGGGGGATAATTGAGGCCGGTAGCTTATTTTTCGGCAAAACTTGAAGGTGTAGCAGCAGGATTGCCTGCAAGCCATGGCTGCAGCTGAAGAGGCTGTTGTAGCCTCCAGGCACATAGTCGGCTATGGTGAATTAACCCTACTGGTCCCACATGCAGTATCCTTACTGCTTTCCGAGCAAAAAAACAGCACACATGTCGGCAGCACGTTGGCTCAGATACAATACTGTGTTATTGGAGATGCCTAACATTACAGTAAAGTGATGGAACGTCCTTAACGCTGCTAGCCTTCTCCCCACAGAAGTAGATGGAGACCTACATGACTGGGTTGCTGTAGCTAATGAAATTTGCAGCCGGATACCAGCTTTGCAGGATTCACCACTTCAGAATCTGGATATGGATTTTGTTTGTGGACGGGTCAGCATTCAGGAGCAAAGAGACAGGCCAGAATTGTGTTGAATATGCTGTAGTGACTACCCATGAGGTAGTCAAAGCAGGATCACTCCCTTCTCATCTGTCAGAGCAAGCAGTGGAGCTGATTGCCTTGACTGAGGCCTGTAAATTGGCTGAGGCAAGGACAGTGAATATTTACACGGACAGCAGACACGCATTTGGGGTTGTACATGATTTTGGAACCCTGTGGAAACACAGGGGGTCCTTGACCTCCACCGGAAAGCCCATCACACACATTTCTGACCTCCTGGAAGCGGTCCTTTTGCCCACTTCAAATCGCTGTGTGTAAATGTGAAGCCCACACAAAAAATAACAATTCCATTTCTCAAGGCAATGCAAAGGCAAACTCAGCAGCAAGGACGGCAGCCCAGCAGCCACCAAGTGATCAGTTTGACATGTGAATGACAAGAATTTGTACACCAACAGCAGACGTACGGAAGTTACAGTCGCAGGCCACACCAGAGGAGAAACGTGAGTGGAGGGTAGGGTGCAGCATGAGGGAAGGGGTGTGGTGTGGCCCCAATGGTAAACCCTGTTTACTGCAATCATTATTCCCATTCTATGCCAAACTGACACACGGTAAGGACTGTGTGTCAAAAGGGGGGAATATACGACAGTATTTCGGCACACTGGTACTCTAAGGGATTCACTAACTACTCCCAGAAATATTGTGAACGATGTGTTATCTGTGCCACTAATAATGTGGGGAGGGAAATACAGATGAGTCAGGCAGCACACCCCCAACCCCAAAAACCCTTTAAACATTTACAGATAGATTTTATTGAACTAACACTCAGCGAAGGGAAAAGATATTGCCTGGCAATAGTTGATGTGTTTTCCAAATGGGTGGAAGCAGTCCCCACGTTTAAACAGGATGCCAGTGCAGTAGCCAAGGCTTTGCTAATGGAAATAATGCCGAGATGGGGCATCTCTGAAAGGCTTAGTAACGACAATGGGACACCATTCGTCAATAACACCCTACAGCAGATCAGTGATCACTTGGGAATAAACATGACACAACACTGTGCCTACCACCCAGCGAGCACTGGGGCAGTGGAAAGAGAGAATGCTACCCTAAAATATAAATTGACAAAATGTTGTGAGGAACTAGGGGTGACATGGACAAAGGCACTTCCGATTGTGCTAATGTATATGAGATCTAGGAGGAGAGGAAGAGCCAAGCTTAGCACGTTTGAGATTTTGTTTGGTAGGTCTCCCAACACAGGAATGGGCCCAAGACCTAGAGTAAGACAAATAACAGGCCACTGTGAGGATGAGATGTTATGTTACTGTATGAAACTCTCTACATTTTTGTCTCAAATACAGAATCAAGTAAAGGCAGCACTACCCCAACCAGCAGGAGGGAAGTTTCATGATCTAGAACCTGGAGACCGGATAGTGGTAAAAGACTTCAGGAGGAAAAGCTGGAAGGCAAAAAGGTGGCTGAGACCGTTTCAAGTGCTCCTTATAACACAGACAGCTGTTAGGATCGCAGAAAGAGCCACGTGGATCCACGCCAGCCATTGCAAATGTGTAGCTGGACCTGATAAGACATCAGATGACACCAGAACCAAATAAGTGCAAATAGTGGCTTGACACCTCATACAAATATGTGACTGCCCCAGCTCGCCCAGAATGTCACTAGTGTAATTAATCATATAAACGCGGCAGTAAGACCACCTCCCCCAGCAGATGACTCCTGGTTCCAGTGGCTTCCCTCCCTTTGGGAAGGATGGGGATACTGGATCCTACACACTCTACTAGGTGTAGGGCTGGTCATACTGATAGTGCTTTGTATAGGACCCTGCTTGTATACCTGCCTACGGCATTTGCTTATGAGTAAGGTGGGATACCAAATGGTAAAACAATCAGAGGCCCCACAGCAGGAAGACTTGATTACGGTATGGTGGGATGCATGCAATGTTGAAGTGTGTGATGTGTGAAAATGGGCTGTGTACAGGGCACACCAGAGCAAGTGACGATACCACCAGAGAGCTGTGTTACAGGTAGATGGTGTCTGAGGAAAGGCCTGGTGCTCCCTACGCAGTTTGATGTATAGATATCCGGCTCTGTAGGTTTTTGTCATTGTTGTCATGAAATGACAAAAAGGGGGGGAAATGTAATGAAAAGTTAACATTTATTATGAAATCTATAAAAGCATAGGGGAACAAAGACGTAACGGTCTGACTGAAACAAGGAGCACTGCAAACCAACAGAAAATGTAAAGGCAATTCACTTAACAGCAGGCTAAACTGCCATATCAGCAGTCAAGAAATGAGAAAAATAACTCCATATATGGAAAGGAACTCTAATGTTCCAGGCCTCTAGTCATGCAGATGCTGATAATGGGAAGCAAATTATAGTATAGAGGGAGTAAATGAAAGCTATCAAACGCCCCTTACATGAGGCGGCTTGCCAATGGATTGGGTCCCTTTGCAAAGATCTGCAATAAACGTTTTCTTTGCTCTTGCAAACATTTGCGTCAAGTTGATCTAATTTCCACAACACCCAGAGAAATACAAAAATGAATGAATTTTTCCTAAAGGCTTTGCTTCAGGAAATCTTATGGCATCATCCCTAATCATGAAAAGACACTGATTCACCTGCCTGGTTTAAAGTAAGGTTTTGACACAATCTATTAAGATCCTGCTGAATGGTTCTTTGAAAGTATCAGACTAAAGGCACAGATTTAATTGATAGTCATGGCATATTAGACAAATCTGACCATATGTTTACATAATTCTAGTCAACAAAAAGCTTTTAATATTTCAGCCTGCGTTTTCCTAATCTTAAAGTGATCCTCCATTGAAATTTTGTGAGCCAGTTGTAAAATCTGGATACTCAGATGAAACTACCACCTAATGGACCACTGCCCATTCCTTATTGGCTGGTATTTGGATGACCTCCATTTTATCAAATCATTGAATCTTACAGCACAGTACCACCTCTGCACTCCCTCCAGTGAAATCACATCCCTTCTATAGTGTCCAGAATTGCACACAGTACTTCAGCTTGTTAAAGGTTTTGCTGAAATCTATATAAACCCCACCAACTACATTATCCTCAAATTGCACGTGGCCTCCTCAAAAAATTAAACCAAAAAATTGTTGTGCATATCTTCATTCTGACAAAGCCATATTGACTATCCCTGATCAAACCTTATCTCTCCTAGTGGAGATTAACTCTCTCTTTCAGAATCTTCTCCAATAGTTTCACTACCATATTTTTAATGCCCTGGTTTATCTCTCCCTTCTTGACAGGGGAACCCCATTAGCTGCACTGCCCCTATGGCTAGAGGGGAATTAAAAATTTGATCATAACCCTTGGAATTTCCTCCATCATCTCCCAAACCAACCTGGCATACAAGTCATCCAGACATGGAGATTTGTCCCCAAATCAGCCTGCCAAAACCATCTCACTCTTCAAGACAAACTGGTCAAGAACCTGAGTCTCTTTCCAAATTTTGTACCTATACCCTGACTCTCCAAAGTGAAGAGAGATGTGAAGTCACTTAGCACCCTACCAATGTCCTCCAGCTCCCCACACAGTTTTCACCCTTGGCCACTAATGGACCATGTTCTTTCCCTGGTTATCTTCTTCCCTTTTACATGTAGAACAACTGGAGAGTCTCCCAAATGTTACCTGCTGGTTTTCTACACCTTTTTTCTTTCCTAATTGTTTTATAGGGTCTCTATGATGTTTCCTTTGTAACGATTAAAGCCTTTCGATTCATTTAATCTAGTCCTGAATATTCCCAGATAATCCAGAGTTCTCTTGGCTTACTGCTCTTACAAAAGGAAGATGTTTAGCCGGTACTCCCATCAATTCCATTTTAAAGCCACACCCCTCCAAAGTGCGGATTTACTCATAAATAACTGTCCCTGTCTAATTTGGCCAGATCCTCTTATATTTTAATAAAATCTGCCTTCTTCTGCTGTTTGCAGAAGACCTGGCAGAGATCAGATTTAAGAACAATTTCTTTTGAAGAAAGGATTTAATTCAGAATAGAGTTCTCAGATAAACAAATCGTGCTGCCAGAATGTGCATTATGTCATTGAGGAATTAAGGAACGAGAGTTTTGAGAATGCTTACCTCTGTTTGCAATAGCACAATTCCAGCGGTATTCATTTCACACACTTTGTTCTGTGCATGCGCCAATGTCAGCTGCCAACACAGCAGCCTTCTGTACAGTACTGTACAGAGAGCAGCTTTCTGTGAAAGGTACACTACACCTAGATTATCCCTTTTTATTTGAAAGAATGGAAGGGCATAGTGACAAGAATGTTAGCAAGAAGCATCCTGGTTATAAAATTGCAAAAGAGAGGCTATTACACTGGATATCAAAAGCTAGATATCAAAAAATATTTTTGAGTGTAAGGACAGAATGTGATATAGCTCACTTAACAGGAATGAGGGGGGGTCTACATGAGCAATATTTTTTAAATGTACTGTTAAATTTATTTTTGATAAACATGATTTATACCTTCATTCAGGCTGTGCTATACTTTGTGTTAAGACTGTTGAGCGATTGTGAGTGATAATCTTTGCTGGTCTGCCCCAATATTGCTGATAAGTCTGTGTCAGTATAATTTAGAAAGGGCCACCACATCTTGTGAAACTGCTCTGTTTTGTGGTGCACCATATTTGTGAGGTAGTCTTGGGGGGAGATGCTCCATCACCAGCCTATGCCATCCCATAAGACCTGGCCATTTTTCCAATGTCCAATTAATTAAAATGTTCTTCCTTGCACAGTGGGTAAGAATGTTACACAATCTCTTCCTGTATTCCCCCTGAGGGGGCAAATTTGGCAACACCAGAAGAAATACTGGATCCACATTAATTTCAATCCCCAGGATGTCCTTTTGGTCCCTTACTATAGCACTCCAGTATCTCTGGATCTTACAACATGACCAATAGCAGTGTATGAGAGTGCTGATACTAACTTTACATTTGGGAAAGCCCGGTGATGCTCCTCTTGAACCCAGCTAGCCTCTCTGGCACCATATAAGCCCAGTGTAAAATGTTCAATTGCATGGCCTGCACTGTTACATACTGAAATTTTCCATACATTTTCCCATACCTCCAATAATGTATCCTCTCCTAGCTCTCAATTCCACGTCCTACAGAATGCCTCCATGTCCCCTAAGGCACGTCCTTTCTGTAAATGATACAAAGTACTAACTGAAAGAGCGCCCTTACACCAGAGCACTCTTTCTCCACGTCTGACTTGCAAGGCTGAGCCAGGAGCACGGTCTTCCTCTAAAAGGAAGACCTTACCTGAAAGTACCAGAAAAAGGTCCCTATTAGACAATCCATAATTCTGACTTAGCTGGCTAAATTACATCAAGACCTCCCCCTCAAATAAATCTCCCAGACAAGAGATTCCCTTATTCTCCCATAACTTAAAGCCGGAATCCATTGCCCCAGGTTTAAATCCTTGGGTTTTCACCAGTGGGCCTGAAGAAGGGCCTGTGCCCGAAACGTCGAATCTCCTGTTCCCTGGATGCTGCCTGACCTGCTGTGCTGTTCCAGCAATAAAGTTTCAACTTTTCACCAGTGGGGCAAATGGAGAGATCTTAAAGCCAATTGCCCTAATCTTGCCTCATTATCCTCCAGGCTTTCACCATATTTAAAGTGATTGAACTCTTACACTGCTCGGTCACCATTTCATCTTAACCATAAATAATAGATTAACGAGGCGGCATCTCGACCGCGAGGCTCCAATGTCAAGCCAAATTGACTCAGAATTCCTGAGCCAGTCACCAACATATGCTAACAGGGCTCTTATTTGATATCTCTTCAAGTCCAGAAGATCCACCCCTCCCTCACCTGCAAATTGGAAGATTTAGTTAGGGGGTGCCTGCGACACCAAATAAAAGAACCTAGCCAACTATTGAGCATCCGTAATACTCGTCTTAAGAAGCAATACCGGAAGCATTCTCATGGGGTATAACAGGCGAGGAAGAACATTCATTCTAATCAGGGCTATTTGGCCTTACCATGATAACGGTAATCCCTCCCACTGCTGCAGATCCTGTTTTATCCTCTCCAGTAGTTGTACATAGTTAGCATTATACAGCTGGTGGAAGGCAGGGGTATTAAAAATTCCCAAATACAAAAAAAACCTTTTGACTACCATCTAAATGGGAACTGCATTCCATTCTTCAGATCAGGCACCTCCAGTAACTCCCCCCCCCCCCCACTAGCACGGCTTCGGATTTTGTAAAGTTGGTCCTGTAGCCCAAAACAACTGCCAAATAAGTTAAATGGTTTGAATCAAAGAACAGACTCCTCCAGCTTGGTTAAGAACAAAAAGGACATCATCAGCGTATCGGTAATCTTATGCTCCACCATTCCCACCACTGGCACCATTATTTCAGTATCCTCTTGATCACCTCAGCTAACGGTCCAATTGCCAAGGTAAATGACAGCAGTGAAAGAGGACACCCGATTATCTCTCCCAGTATTAAAGGTATTTCACTTAGTGCAGTTTGCGATGACTGCTACCTTATGATCATGATACAACACCACCACCCATCTGGCAAAAGATCCGCCCAGACCAAAGCACTCTAGGACCCCAAACAGGTATGGCCATTCGATCCGGTCAAATGCCGAGGGAGACCACCAAACCCGGGACCAATCTTTGCTGGCTTTGGGAGACCACCAAACCCGGGACCAATACTTACACTATATTCATTACCCTCCTGATATCGTTGGAGGAGCTACGGCCTTTAACAAAACCTATCTGATCTTCTTTTCTAATATGGGACAGGATCTTTTCCAACCTCAGGGCAAGCATCTTAGATAGAATTTTAAAAGCTACATTCTACAATGAAATTGGTCTGTGAGATGCACATTCTTCGGGGTCTTGCCTTTTTTTTTTAAGATGAGTGAGATATTAGCCTCCCTAAGAGTGGACTGTAGACAATCCTGTGCATATGAATAGCTATACATCCTCAGAAGTGGCACCACTAACACATTTATGTATTTCTTATAGAATTCACTTGGGAATCCATCTGATCCAGGCACTTTGCCAACCTGGAGATGGTTTATTGCTTCTTGTACCCTCATAGGCGCATTCAACAGAGAAATCTGTTCTGTGTTTATATTGAAGTGGCCCAGGTTCTCAAAAAAGGACTGCATTCTTTCTGCACCGTGTTCGCCTTTCTCCGAAGGATATAACTCTCAAAGATATCCCCTAAATCTAACATTTTTCTTCAACTAATAGGTAACCATACCAGCCTTCTCTCTAATAAAGATAATAGATTGGGAAGCTTTCTTCTTCCCAGCCAGATATCTACATGGCTTACCTCCGAATTCAAACAAACAACCTTTGTATAGCAAAGGAGACTTATATGCTATACAAAGCATACCAATCGCCTTCTTCACTATCCTATCTACCTGCGACTCCACTTTCAAGGAGCTATGAACCTGCACTCCAAGGTCTCTTTGTTCAGCAACACTCCCTAGGACCTTACCATTAAGTGTATAAATCCTGCTAAGATTTGCTTTCCCAAAGTGCAGCACCTCGCATTTATCTGAATTAAACTCCATCTGCCACTTCTCAGCCCATTGGCCCATCTGGTCAAGATCCTGTTTTAATCTAAGGTAACCTTCTTCGCTGTCCACTACACCTCCAATTTTGGTGTCATCTGCAAACTTACTAACTATACCTCTTATATAAATGATTTGGATGCGAGCATAAATGACAAAAAAGGACCCCGCACCAATCCTTGTGGCACTCCACTGGTCACAGGCCTCCATTCTGAAAAACAACCCTCCACCACCACCCTCTGTCTTCTACCTTTGAGCCAGTTCTGTATCCTAATGGCTATTTCTCCCTGTATTCCGTGAGATCTAACCTTGCTAACCAGTCTCCCATGGGGAACCTTGTCGACCGCCTTACTGAAGTCCACATAAATCACATCTACCGCTCTGCCCTCATCAATCCTCTTTGTTACTTCCTCAAAAAAAAACTCAAGCAAGTTTGTGAGACATGATTTCCCCACACACAAAGCCATGTTAACTATCCCTCATCAGTCCTTGCCTTTCTAAATACATATACATTCTGTCCCTCAGGATTTCCTTCAACTTGCCTACCACTGACATCAGGCTCACTGGTCTATAGTTCTCTGGATTGTCCTTACTACTACTATTAAAGAATGATATCACGTTAGCCAACCTCCAGTCTTCTGCCACCTCACCTGTGACTATCGATGAAACACATATCTCAGTAAGAGGCCCAGCAATCACTTCCCTAACTTCCCACAGAGTTCTAAGGTACACCTGATCAGGTCCTGAGGATTTATCCACCTTTACCAGTTTCAAGACATCCAGCACTTCCTCCTCTGTAATATGGAAATTTTGCAAGGTATCACCATCTATTTCGCTACTTTCATACCCTTTTCCACAGTAAATACTGATGCAAAATACTTTAGTATGTCCCCCATTTTCTGCAGCTCCACACAAAGGCCGCCTTGCTGATCTTTGAGGGGCCCTATTCTCTCCCTAGTTACCCTTTTGTCCTGAATGTATTTGTAAAAACCCTTTGGATTCTCCTTAATTCCATTTGCCAAAGCTATGTTCCTTTTACCCTCCTGATTTCTCTCTTAAGTATACTCCTACTGCCTTTATACTCTAAGGATTCACTCGATCTATCCTGTCTATACCTTACATATGCTTCCTTCTTCTTAACCAAACCCTCAATTTCTTTAGTCATCCAGCATTCTCTATAACTACCAGCCTTTCCTTTCACCCCAACAGGAACATACTGTCTCTGGATTCTTATCTCATTTCTGAAGGCTTTCCATTTTCCAGCCGCCCCTTTACCTGTGAACATCTGCCCCCAGTCAGCTTTTGAAAGTTCTTGCCTAATACCTAAATCAGTTATCTTTGGCCTTTCTCCAATTTAGAACTTCAACTGTTAGTGATGGAAAAGGATAGACCAGATCTATTTTAAATCTAATGGAATTATAGTCACTGGCTCCAAAGTGCTCCCCCACTGACACCTCAGTCACCTGCCCGGCCTTATTTCCCAAGAGTAGGTCAAGTTTTGCACCTTCTCTAGTAGGTACATCTACATACTGAATCAGAACATTTTCTTGTACGCACTTAACACTATGGCAGACCAGTCTATGTTTGGAAAGTTAAAATCCCCTACAATAACCACACTATTACTCTTACAGATAGTGGAGATCCCCTTACAAGCTTGTTTCTCAATTTCCCTCTGACTATTAGGGGGTCTATACTACAGTCCCAATAAGGTGATCATCCCTTTACTTGTTTCAGGAGTTCATTTATTTCAGTTAGACCTCAACAAAATTTTGTAAGTAAGTATGTGTAATCGAGAAGTATGAAAAGATGACCTATACAATTTGAAAAGAAAATAATAGACATTTCTACCATAGGCAGCACGGCAGCTCAGTGGTTAGCACTGCTGCTTCACAGTGCCAAGGACCCAGCTTTGATTCCCACCTCAGGCAACTGAGTGTGGAGTTTGCACATTTTCCCTGTGTCTGTGTGGGTTTCCTCTGATTTTCTCCCGCAATCCAAAAAATGTGCAGGTCAGGTGAATTGGCTATGCTAAATTGCCCATAGTGTTATGTTTATTATTAGGGGTAAATATAGGGTAGGGGAACAGGTCTGGGTGGGTGACTCTTCAGAGGGTCACTGTGGATTTGTTGTGCCAAATGGCCTGTTTCCATACTGTAAGGAATCTAACCTTAAAAAAATGCTGCCTTTCTAGTAAGAACATATAAACTAGAATTGGAAAGAAAACTCAACAGTGGCAAATATTTCTTATTCCCAAGGATACAGTGCAGGTTATGCTGTGGGAAGAATTGTTGGGAATAGAAAGTCATTCCAAAGCAGCGATGGAAATAGTTGGGATGTAGCCTTAGGGCTACACCCTCTAACATACACAAGCACAAAGAGACAAGCTACAAAGGTGCAAAAGTTGGTTTAAAGTATTTTAATAACAATAAAGCCAACCATGAATTTTGCATTTTTGGTGCGACAGGTTGCCATTTGATAGTACATGACAAACGCCTGACCACAAGACTAGGGTGTCGAGGATTACAAAAAAACCTGCGATAGAGTCAGAAGTAGGGAAAGGTCAGCTTCACCTTGATAAATTTCTGCCAAGAGCTCTGAACTGAGGAGTTAGGGTTCAGTAACTATTAAGAGCGGTTACTCAATGCAGCAAAAAGTTGAGGTTCAGAAAGGTTCAGCTGTTTTCAACTCAGTGAAGTGGTCTACTCAACGAAGCAGCGCAATTGGGAAGAAAAGCTCACGAGCACCAATTGTTTTGTAGAGAAATGTGATCACATTGGTAATTAAATGCTGCAGTGCTACCTTGTAAATACTGTGGGACTTAGTCTCAGGAAAAGAGATTGAGCAACTGGGTGAGTTGGAACCACCTATTGGAAGCCAGTTGCTATATCCTCAAGAGAGCACCTGGAACCTCTTAGGAAAGCAATAATTTAAGAAATTTCAGTGACTCAGTAATGTTTGATGTCAGTGTTGTGTTGAGAAATTTAGGGGACATCTTCACGATGTCTATTACTTATGTGCAATTTATGGTAGGCTTGACCACAATTTGTTTATTAATTCATGTTCACCTCACCTTAATTATGAATTCGAGAATAGACAGTAAATGCACTGTACTTTGCTAACATTTCAATTTATATTTTTGTTTACTCAAGTAACAGATTTCAGACTTCATTTATTCTATGAAAAGTTACTGGATCATAAAATCAAAAATGGAGAGTTTAGACTGGATCAAAAGGGAAATGGATAAATTGAAGCAACAGAGATTGCAGTGCTGTGTGTGTGTGGGGGGGGGGGGGAAAAAGAGAGGGGCAGTGGTGGTGGAGAAGGGAAAAACCATCAGCTCTCTCTTTCAAAGAGAGTTGGCACAGATACCAAAAACAAACCAGAGGATCACCTTTTAACTTGCAAATTTAAAATCTTGTGATAAACTGCCATTGTCACAATGTAGGAGTGCAGTTTTGGAACAAGTTAATTCGGCATTTTTTTCAGAATTTGGGTATGGAGACCTAAATCTTTAACCCTCAAGGATGTACCCTTGGCTATTACCTATTACCCTTGTTATTTGTAATCTACACTGGTGTCCTTGAATGACATTGTCTGAAGCTATGATGTCACATTTCGCATGCAGACTAACACCATATTCTACAGTACCACCAACTCTGACTGCCTGTGTTGTCACAGTTCTTGTCTAACATTACAGGTAGATGAATAGGATACTAAAAGTTGTTAATGATATATTTGACCATGCAGTGAAGTTTTAAGTCCACATTAAAATCAGTATGCTCTGATTCTTTAGCACAAATGTTGACTTTTTGTGGAGTGATAATATCTAGACTCTGCAAGATTGAGGATTTCTCTCAACTCCTCTAGAAAACATATCTTTGTCAGGCAGCAACCCTATGCTCTCCAACCTATCAGCTATGATTCTATCAAGATCTGAATGGCCTATTCAGGTTTCTATTTCTCATGGTCTCGTCTTTGTAATGGAAGTCCCTCCTCTTTGGATGCATTATCAGAAATCCATTCTGCACCCTTTCTTGCATCACATCTGAAGTGCACTGTCCAGGATTGAACACAATACTTCATTGGAAGCCAGTCCAAATGTTAGTTGTTAAAAGGAGGGCACTTCAAGATCACCTTTTATCTAGTGGAGTCCCACAGGGATCAATGCTAAGGCCACAATTATTTATATATTAAATGACAGATGAGATAAGTAAATATACTGTAACCAAGTTTGAAGGTGGCACAATTGGTGGGAAGGCAAGTGGTGAGGGTGACTTGGTCTGTGGTGGAATATAGACATGGCAGTGGGCAAAAAACTTTGCAGATAGAATATAATATCTGAAATTGTAAGGTTGGGCAAGTAGATTCGGTAGTAATTTCCCCATTTTAAATAAAGTACAAAGGCCTTGTGCATAAATCACAAGCAGCTACTCAGCAGATAGTAGGGAAGGTAAATCAAATGAAGCAAAAAAAAAAAGATCTTGGTAAAACTATATAAAGAACTAGTTGGACCATATCCAGAATATTGTGAACAGTTTTAGCTCCTTATTGGAGGAAAATATGCTGGCATTAGAGTTAATTAAATTTACATTGACTGTCCTCCTCCTTTTTACCAAAATTCTTCACTTCAAATTTAATGAAAATTTAAATTCAAATTTCATTTCGTTTGCAATGGACTACAAATTCCTCTCATTTCCTCTTGAAGTTGATTACCATCATTTGCAAATTTTTAAATAGGTGCCCTATGAAAAAAATGCAATGCTTCTTGTACTATACCTTGGGAACGTAATTGTTTTTCAGACTGGTGGAAGGTATATAATAAATTTACCAGTTTGTTTCCATGCCATCACTGTCTCTTTTATTCCATAGGCTTCTACTTGAAGAGCCTGCCATGCAGCATGTTATCAAACATTTTTTTCTTCTGGATCTATGAAGACAGTCAGTCAATCTGTTTATATGAATAGCTTAGCACACATTGTAAACTATGGCTCTGTGAATGTTCATGTAAATCCTACATTGGATTCTTCAGTAATGTGAGCAGCACAGAAGATGACACTTCCTTCTTGGATATAGTTAGAGAATTTACCACCAGTGGTTTTGCTTTTACAGCTAAACCTACTGAGGAAAATGATTACATTGGGGGAGGGGGTGGGTGTTGGTGCATGCTGCTGTTTGCCCCCAGGCAAATTTGCACACAATCCCAGAGATGAGGAGGATTCAAAGTATTGAAATTACTCAACAGTTGGATTAGATGGATGTACGGCAGGTTTTCCTCTAATAGCTGCAGTTCACACTGTGATCATTGTACCATACAAGCTGAAAACATCATGTGGCCATTGCCTACAACTTCCTCTCTTGGCACTGTTGCTCAGCCAAACTGCCATCATTTTAAAATTGCATTATTTAATGCAGACTCATTTTTATTTCCTTGGGAAAACAAGGACCTCATTTTTGTGCTAAATATCAGCAGTTTTAATTATAGATTGCTGCATTATAAGCTGGCTTCAAAAGTTGCAAAATATTCATTAGGTTTCTGACCCAGTTTTATATCAGCCTTATAATACACTAGATAGTTACATACAAATTAGAAATTTAATTTAGGAGACATTTCAATATAACTATTTCATAATGAAAGAAATGACTACACGAGGGTGAAAAAAAATGATGACCAAAAACCACAAAAATGCAAAACGTTGTGCTTTTTAATTCTGTACTTGAGAAAAATTAAACCAATGAACGAATATAAAAAGGTCAAAAATTCCAAACCTAATACAATACTTCATAAAAAGGTCTTCTGCCTTTTGGAGGGGTGGGGGTAACTTTATAAAACAAATCACTGCACAAATACAGAGACAACCTTTTTTATAAAAAAGGTGTTTTGTATTACTATGTACAAATAATTACATCACTAAACCAACACAAAAAACCTGTCAATACAACACAGAAGCACATGGACCACAAACACACTTTATACTGAATATGCAGAAACTGTGAACATGCCTGGTCAAATCATATCTGGCATACAACAACAAAAACCAATGGAAACAAAAAAAATGGCAACTTAACTAGCTTATAAGACATATGCTGGAAGTGCATGTAAATGGACATACAAATAGAACATGCCTTAGACGCTCAGTAATAGGCACCTTTTATAACAATGCAAAAAAACTTGTCTATTTAAATAAGCAATAATAGTAGCAGAGATACAAACTCCAACGCAGTTTTAAAGTATCACCACAACTCAAAATACATTTAAGGGAAACTTTTACTCTTTCCAAGGGCAAACATTATTTGGATCCTTTATGTATATCCTGCATATAAATATAATCAAAACTAAAACACAAACATTATCAGACCAACAGAATGTGTTTGTTAAATCTTTGTTTAAAAACAACTTTTAAATATAGGTATTTATCATGTACAATCCATGGTTCTATTGTAAGATGAGCATTTTAGGGAGGATACATTGGAGTTTAGCCATTAACAATGCAATAAATACATCAAGATCATTAAGCTACAAAGCCATGTAAACATGAAAAGAAATTGCACTATAAAAAGTGAGTTAATATCTAGGCTATACATTAAAAAATTAGCCAAGAATGCATTGCAAATAGTTCAATTTGAAAACCCAATTTACAGGAACAGAGTTCTATCAATTGTATAATTGAACTAGCTGTGAATGTCCATAGTTTAATTGTTAGTGATCAAGGACAATTTGAAAACATGCTATTTATAAATCAGATAACAATTAAAATCCTACCAAATAGGTTTCTTTCTCTTTCCTCCCACCCCGCCACTATTTTTTTCTACTGTTAACAGATGCACTAACTTGAATTATGGTCTGTACAAAAGGACTCATGTTCTAGCTGGTAATTACCTTGTTGACCACCTTTTACTAATCCTTTTTTCCCCCCAAAACACACCTATGTATTCCAAACTAAACAGTGCACAGTACAAGATGTGACTATATATCGGCTGGCTACAATTGACATGATACACAGGCTATAGGTTCATACTCAGAACTATGAATCAGATTCTCTACTAAGCAGAGTTGCTGAAAAGGAAGACAAGTTAATAGCTTTTTAAAAATACAAGTGATATGGCATAAAAGAAGTTAACATATGTATAGATGGTCAACATTTGATGGACATTTAACAGATTTCGCCAGCTTCTACTACATGCCACTTTTATAGAAATCATAAAAGCCCTACAATGTGGAAACCGGTTACTTGGCCCAACAAGTTCACTGTTGTCCATTTCCACCTTGACCTCAAGGCACAAATGAAGAGGTCAGAATAAAAACCACATTTTTGTGACTAGATCACCGGCAATAAATTGGAAAGAAAAATATAATTTGAAAAATGCTGAGTCAAGAAAAAAAAAAAGAGGTATTGCAAAAACAAACAAAGAGGAAAATCGCAAATTGCAATTTGTTTCTTTTTGCATCAGGGATGATTTAAGACCAGCAACTGCCTGCTGCTGCAAAGACCTCCACTGTTCTAAATCAAGGGCATCTCACGAATCAACCTAGAGAAAAATGAACCAAAGGCAGTAAAAAGTCAGTGTTTTTGTCTGAAAATAGAGTACTCACAAAAATGGAACAAACATACAGCAATGTTCCTGATAAGTATCATTAACTTCAAGTGACAATGAAGCTCCACGGTGCAACATCTCGGTCAGAAATATGCTCCTACAAAGTGCACATTGGATTCAGCAAGTTACAACTCAAACTGAGCAAATTTAGAAGCTAATTTAAACAAAATCAAGAGAGACAGAACTGAACATTTCCTAAAGAAACTAGCACCTAACTTTATTACAATACAAATTTTGCAGGGCTTATGAAAAAGAAGATTCTGTAGCTATTCCAAACTTACCTTTATAGCACACTAATAGATACAATTTCTAGTAACTGAAAAAAAAAACATCCTTGTAAAGCTATCAAGACTCTACAAGAAGCTCAAGATTTACATAATTCTGAAGCCACAGATTAATATCGGATTTAAAGGTAGCACATAATAGAATGGGTCTGCAGTGGAGTTTTTTTTTGGGGGGGCGGGGCGAGAGAGAGAGATTGCAGATGTGAATCTTTAAATACAGGGGACAGGCGTGCTGTTGATCTAAATGAATATTAACATCAGCTTTAATGGAGCTTTTCCATCTGCAATATGCATCCACCAGTTTTGTGTGAACAATGGTAAGCATAATTTTCTTGCCCACAAATCTGTATTCAGGAATGACAAGTATTTCAGGCAAAGAACACAATAAGTTATCTTCAATCAAAAACAACTTCCAACATTTAGAAGATTTATGTATCATTCTTCAGCAAAGATAAATCAAAGTCATGCTTTAACAGTACCTAAATAACAAGCTAACCATACATTTCAAAAACTTTAAATGTGTGGTTTAGCGATCAGAGGACACGTGTTATCATTTCCTCCATTCCTATACATTCATTCGCTACCCAGTGGACAGTACATACAGTAGCAGGAATCAATACCATTTTTAAAAATGTTGTTTAAAAGTTTTAGGATTGACAAGTGAGGGTTGAAACAAAAGCAGTGCATTCTTTACAGTACAGAAGTGGATTTTAAAACAATGCAATTAACAGTCTCAAGATTTCTTTTAATCATAGGTGTAGATAAATTCAATACCCAAATTATCTATGATAAAATATTCAAGAAAAATAAAAAAGTTGTGAAAATACAAATATTGAAAATTTAAGAGATTAAATGATCAGTAATGGGAAGTACATATGGGATTGTTCAAGTGGTCTGAGGATTAGTGATTTATAGGTTTAATCTCAAAGTTCTGATAGAAAGAGTTAAAATGAGATAAGCAGCAGCTCCGACTCCCATTAACAACTATTGAAAAACTATCAAAAGAGCAAATTTACGCTCATGCAAAGAGCGACAAGGCCTGTGCCGGAAGCAACTCTGCATCAAGAACAACCAAATTTCTATTTTCTTACCCTCCTGTGAAAAAATAATTCAAAATCATTTATCCCCAGAGGAAGAGAGACTGCCACATCAACCAAATTTAAAACAAGACATGAAATGCAAGGCAAAGTAAATTGTACATAAACTTAGTTGAACAACATTACAGGATTGTACATTAATCTCATTCTGTAACAACATATCGACAGCACAATCATGCATTGTTATCCAATTCCAACAAATTCCTTCTTGCTTTTACACAAGGTTACATATTTCTGAAAACCACTGAGTAACTAGGCAGCATAAGTGGTTTTAAATAAACATGACATTTTTGGCTTCAAGTAGGATTCAAGTTAAACATTGCTATTTAAGTTCCGCTTGGCCTCTAGTTTCCAGCCATAAGACATTTTAGCCAAATTAGAACAAAAGGCACACCTCCCCTCTAAAAGCAAAATCATTTGACCCATTTGCTCTTGTACTCTGATTGTCTGAGTATTGGTGTCTCCTTGCATTTATGTCAACTGGTGGAGCACCCATACCTTCACTTCCAATTGATTCATCCCCTTATGCAAGTTTGGGAATAGCAGCTGTCAAATATTTGTACCAAGATCACCCAGTTTGAGATTGTGCTTCACTTTCCTTAATTCAGTCATATTGAATCCCAAAAGCACATATGGTTTGTACTTCATTGCTTTCAAGCAGAGCCTTTGCTTATTGTCAAAGACAAAGGCAACATCATTTTTCCATAGCCACAAGATTGAAGATAACATCTCAATTTCTTTATTACTGGGGTATGGCTGCTTGTGAAAGTAGTCAAGTAGGAATAGCTTTCTTTCTTCATATGAGCGATCCTCAAAGCCTTTTGGAACTAGCGCCAAGACCATAGATGGGTCCAGTAATGGTGGAGAATGTGGAGTGTTTGCAGAGTCAGTTAACGCCACAGGGGAGGCATCAAAATTATTTGCTATCACATCAGTTTTTATTCGTTTAGGAGAAGGCAATGCCAAGTCTCTCTTATCCCCATTTGTAAGTTCATTATTGCACTTAGTGGCTGTTTCTGGAAATTCACGCTTTGATTGAACACCACTCTTCGACAAAATATCACTTTGCTTTTTATTAAGGCCTCGACAACGCAACAGATGAAGAGATATTGTTGAAGTTGTCATGCTGTCTGTGTATACACCAAGACAGTGAATGCACTTGAAAGCCGGTATCCTCAGCAGTGGATGAACCATTGATGCTACATGATGATCTTCTTGCAAATGGTTTTCATAGGTTATGCTTGAAAAGTGTTCTGAACAAAAGGGACATTTTGAACTTTGGGGCTCTATTACATTTTCTTCCATATTAATTTCATCTGTTTGCCTGCATACCTCAATTACTAAAGGTGCATGAGGGGTAGACATTTTGTTTGGAATAAGTGTTAAATGGATATCATTAGGACCCATTTTAGCTTCTGGCAATTTAACTGTTAAATTAAAACTACCACCATTTATTTCATGAACAGTTGATACTCCATCTTTAACATTTTCAACAGCTTCAAATCTCAATCCAGCATGCATGGCCTTCACATGTTCTGAAAATTTTGGGAGCTCATGGAATGTCAGAGAGCAGAACAAACAAGTCAGGCCATGCATTAGCAAATGGGACATTAGTACATTTTTATCCATATAACTTCGACAGAAAAGACACTTACTTGTTTGAGCACGCACTCTCTGCAAGTAAGTAGCACAGGCTACAATCTTCTCTGGTTTATCAGAATATTCCTCAATTTTATGTGCTGTTGCAACATGATTATCATAAGCACTCAGTGGCAGCAATGCACTGCACACTGAGCAACTCTTCCACTGTTGAGCCTTGATATTTTGTGTAGTATAGTCGACAGCAGCTGCAGGTTCTGCTGCACTCTGCTTCTGTTCCCCAGTTGCAGACATCACTGCAATTTCAGCAGGCAATCCTTTTGTTTGTTGTTGAGAAACAGAAGCAAGTGTATTTGTTTGGGAAATATTAAGTGGCACTTGCGATGTAGAAAACACCCCAGGTTTGTTACTCAGTATACTACCTGGAGTAACAGGCAAAGAAAACTGAACTGGGGTTAGAGTGTATGCAGGTACACCATTGACATGCTTGTTGCTTTGAATTAAGTGTCTCACTGTCTGGGAATTAGTTGGCAGGGCATTTCTGGGAATATTAGCTCCTGCTGTATGATCCACGGTCAATCCTTGTGGCATCAAAAACGCCTGAGGAAGGACCGGACTTACTGCTCGGATTGTAAGGTTATTCTGAGTGACCTGAAAAGTTGCAGATACAAGGTTAACAGGTGCTGGTTTTGGAAAACCTCCAGGACCAGCAGTGGACACAGTTACTGGAATAACACTGTTTTGCAAAGGAAAAGAACTCATGCTTGGTCTTAATGATCCCAAAGCTACTGGTTTAATATTTTGAGGAAGTGTCAATATATTAACAGCCTGTTGCACAGGTGATCTCACACAGGAAGTTGATGGTATAGGTAAGGTAATATTTGCTGTTGATGCCACACTTGGAAATATTGATCCAATTGGTCTGATACTTTGTGCTGGTGCAGCCGATTTAACACAGGAAAGCACATGTCCTGTTAATTTGGGATTAAGTGGTGGTACTGGTGATCTCACACTCGGGAGTACTGGCAGAGAAACATTGCTCCCCTGAGCCTTAGGAGCAATGTGCAGCCTAGGGCTTAGCTCAGTTATGTGCCCAATTGTAGCTTTTACAGGACCTACCACTTCTTTATGTCTATCCAGGATATGATATAGAAAGGCATCATAGGTGACCATTTTCATTTGGCATCCTTTACAAAAATACTTATATACAGAAAGTAATAACGGTTCCTCCACCTGACCAATGTAATTATTTAATAAATTGCCAAAGTGCGAAAGAAAAACATGTTTCTTCATGGCATACAATGACACCTCTTTGTATGAGCACACCCTGCAAAAATAAACAGGCTGGACTAGGTTTGATATTTTACCCTGAAACATTTTGGGTTGAATCGGTCTTATTTGATCTGTATTCACATGGTTGGCAGTGTTGTACACTTTCCGAGAATCAGAATGAAATATTTTAACATGTTTTTTCATACTTTTCTGATGAGAGATAAATGTGCAATTAGGACAACTAGTCATCAGTTCTACATCCATCTCATCCTCATGGGAACATCGCATATGACTTTTATAAGCAGAAATAAATTTTGTTGAAAAATTGCATAGACTGCAGCAATATGGTTTTGTTCGGTAAGCCTGCAAACAAGAATAAAGACATTTTTAAAAATAGAATAGAAATTAGAGAGATTTACATAGCACTTTACAGCCAAAGGTAGAGAGTTGCTTTGAACTGACCAGTGAAGTACGTAGTGATTTCTTCTACAGCGCAATAGTCAAGTTCCTGTGACCTTGCACCATACAAGAATCACAATTCAAATAAAATATTGGCAATGCAACTGTGCTATAGCCAACACACATTTTTTAAAAAAGTATGCGCTTTAGAAACAGTATCCCCTACTCAATCACATTACAGCGAATTTGCATTGTTAAAAATGCATGCTATAGCAGAACAACCTGTACTTTACAAGTGCAGTTATGTTTTATGCAGCAAACAAATAGCCAAATTATACACATGGTTTAAAAGTAGTAACTTGATTTTTTTTGAATTTCAATAAGTTTTAGTAAAAGAAATGTTGATTAAGACATCAGGAAAAAAAAAGATAATCTTTAGTGTTAACACTTCATTAACAAGATATGTTAACACAATCTTTTCATACTTAATCTATCCAAATAATAGTCCAATATAACATTTCTGATGTGACTTTCTACTAAAAGTAAAGACTTTTTGTCTAACAAGGTTTTGGGATTTGAACCCAGACCTTCTATCCCAAGAGACAGGGATACTATGACAAGACCGCAAATCCGTTTTTTTTTAAATATAAAGTCAACTATTCAGACAAAGATTGCATACCTGTTCTTCAAGCATTGCTATTTTGACATGATACATACAGAGTCATACAGAATGGAGACAGGCCCTTTGGTCCAATTTGTTCATGTCAACCACTTCCAAAACCAAAATAGTCCCACTTGCTTGAACTTGGTCCACATCCCTCCAAACCTCTTATTCATGTACTTATCCAAATGTCTTTTAAATGTTATGTTATAACTGTACCTGCATCCACCACTTCCTCTGGCAGTTCATTCTACATATGATCTACCCTCTAAAAACAGATGCCCCGCATGTCCTTGTTAAATCTTTCTCCTCTCACCTTAAAAATATGCCCCCTCAGCATAGAGAAAAGACCCTTGCTACACACCTTATTCACCTCACTCAATTTCATAAATCTCTATAAAAGGTCACCTCTCAACCTCCTGCACTACAGTGAAAGTAGTCCCAGCCTATTCAGCTTCAGTTTATAACTCAAACCTTCCATTCCCAGCAACACCCTAGTAAATCTCTACTGAACCATCTGCAATTTAATGATATTCTTCCTAGAGAAGGGTGATCAGAGTTATACTCAAGAGTCTGAGCAATGAAAATAAGTGTGCTAAATGCCTTTAACTACCCTGTCTATATAGAGTCCTAGAGATGCACAGCACAGAAAATGGCTCTTCAGTCCAACTCATCCATGCTGGCCAAATATCCTAAAACCAATCTAGCCCCATTTGCCAGCACTTGGCCCATATTCCTCTAAACCCTTCCTATTCATATACCCACCCAGACGCCTTTAAAATGGTGCAATTGTACCAGTCTCCACCACTTCCTCTGGCAGCTCATTCCATACACACCAGCCTCTGCGGGAAAAGGTTGCCCCTAAGATCTCTTTTAAAACTTCTCCCCTCTCACCCTAAACTTATGACCCCCTTGTTCTTAACTCCTCCACCCCAAGGAAAGACCTTGTTTATTTTCCCTATCCATGCCCCTCATGATTTTATAAACCTCTATAAAAGATCACCCCTCAGTCTCTGACACTCCAGGGAAAACAGCCCCAGCCTATTCAACCTCTCCCTCCAACATCCTGGTAAACCTTTTCTGAACCCTTTCAAGTTTTACAACATCCTTCCTATAGGAGGGAGACCAGAATTGCATGCAATATTCTAAAAGTGGCCTAACCAACATCCTATACAGCCTCAACATGACCTCCAAACTTCTCTAGTCAATGCTCTGACCCATAAAGGAAAGCATACCAAACGCTGTCTTCACTATCCTTTCTACCTGCAACTCTAGTGCGATGAAATTTTCAGAGTCGTATGTATCTGAAGTCCCGAGATATCAATTGACAGGATAAACGTTGATAATGGATTCAAGGTTTACTGAACATACCCCAAACTCAAAGCAGGTTGCACCTGTTATCTTTGTTAGAGGCATAATCCAGCAAAAAATTTGCATTAACAAATGTAAGGATTCATTTCACATGCATGCATTAAAATTCAAGGAAATACTTGGGATTACCTTCGACCTTTTGACTGGCTGCCATACTGAAACGTCATTCCACGTTGTGTTTTTTATGTAGTATTCCCCTGGATTATAACTTTTAAATTCCTGAAAGCATATAAACATTTTCATTTGTCACAAATTTACATAAGATAAAAAGGTTACCAAAAATAATATTTTTTAATATACATTAAAGGGAAGACCATGGGTAGCATGGTGGCTCAGTGGTTAGCACTGCTACCTCTCAGCACCAGGGACACTGGTTTGATTCCTGACTCAGGCAACTATCTATATGGAGTTTGCACGTTCTCCCTGTGTCTGCGCGTTTCCTCCGGGTGCTCTGGTTTCCTCCCAGAATCCAAAGATGTGCAGGTCAGGTGAACCGGCCATGCTAAATTGCCCATTGGGTTAGGTGCATTAGTCAGGGGTAAATATAGGGTAGGGGAATGGGTCTGAGTGGGTTACTCTTCAGAGGGTCAGAGTGGACATGTTGGGCTGAAAGGCCTGTTTCCATACAGTAGGGAAGCTAATCTAAGACCAGTAAATTGATAACTCACAGCAAGCATAACATATCTCCAAACAATTTTTGACATGGCATTCAGCAATATTCTGGACCAGCTGCAGACATCAGGAAATGAACACATTCAGCAGAAATGAAAGTGGTACCTTACTTCAGATAACCAGCTCATAATATTAGCAATTACTATACAAAGTCAATATTATTTTTGAGTCAATTGCTCACATATCAAGAACATGGATGAATCTTAGACATTTATATCTGAACCACAGCAGTACTACAAGGGATGCACAAAAGTTACAGCAGTCAATTTTCTGAAATTCAGACCAGACAGAATTACAGCAAGATCGGTGAAGATCTGATAAATTAGAAAGTATTAAAATTAGTAACCATCTAAGTTCCACAAAACGTACAATGGAATATATGTTTTACACCAATATTGTCCTACCACCACCTTCCCCCAATCATGATTTAGATGGGGCAATTTATATTTTTTTAGTAAAACACCTTAAGGGAGCAGCTTTCAGAAGTCATGGGTTTTCATATACTTCAGGAGGGTTTACACAAACAAAATAAACAGCTATTATGTTAAACACAAAGATAACACCCATTGCTTGGAGAACACACACATGCGCGAGGGCAGGAAATGGCAAAGCTAGATTTCCTTGGGGTAAGGAGTTTAAATGATAGTCCCAGACCAGACCTGAGAAGGTTGTTTGAAGCAGAGAACATTTAACCTCAGGTAAATGAAAGCTCCAGGAAAAAGGATCTCAGATTTCCCATACTGGATTCTGAAGTCAAAATTAATTTAAGCCTGCTTGTGGTGGTAGAAAAACATTTTTCTCTGGTGAGTGTACCTAAAAATACCCCTTGTACAGTGTTAGCAAGAGCGTGAGCATCAGAGGAGCAGGAAAATGTATGTTTCGGGCAGAAGCCCTTCCTGATGAAGGGCTCCTGCCCGAAATTTAGATTTTCCTGTTCCTTGGATGCTGCCTGACCTGCTGTCTCTTTCCAGCATCACTCTAATCTGGAGTCTGATCTCCAGCATCAGCAGTCCTCACTTCCGCCTATTATCAAGAGAGTGTGCTAATGAGACTATACTTTGACCACATGCTTCAAAAGGTATTTTAAGGTGTACAAAGTGCAAACAGTTTGGTTTATCCTATTTTATTTTTATTTTATTCCAAAGTAAAATAATTTTATTTCTAAAACTAAATCTGCAACATTGTGTTTTGTTTTAGTAAGACCACATCAGCAAAACAAAACATGACCCATCAAGCCAGATTTCAATCTGGAATCCGACTTGACCAGTATCATCATCAACTGGGATATCACATCACAACAAATCAATGTTCTGATGAAGTAGATCATTCAGCCCTTTGAGTCTTCTCTATCATTTGATAATGTCACGGGAGCTGAACTAATCAAAAGGTCTTAACTCTTTCTCTCCTGTCAATCAATCAATAACCTATCCAACAGGAAAAGGGACATTTTGAGACTCACCCCTGAAGGCAGCAGTCTTGATGTTGTTGACCAGTCCAGCTGCCTGGGTGGGAATGTGGACAGGGGTGGGGGGGGGGGGGGGGGGGGGGGGTTGGGGTGAACTCGCACAGTGTGCCGCTGCTTATCTCCTGAATAGGGAGCTTGACTTCGCAAGTGCTGGCTGTGTCAATCCCATTCAACTGATGAAGGTGGAGGTGGGGCAGGGGCTGGGTGGGAGGCTTCAGCATTGCTACAGGTCCCTTACACACGAGCGTGTGTTTGCTTAAAAACAAACCCTGAGGCAGAGAGATAGAGCAAGGCAGGCAGAGTGAGGAAAAAAGGAAACTTCAGAAAACTCGAGCTCCACAGGAGAGGCATTGAATCAATTATCCGAACGAAATACTGCCCACTTATCTTCAGATAAATCGAGGTTCCTGTGTACACACACAGTACTGATAGGCAGTGAGTTCCAAGACAGTGAGTTGACGCCATAACAAAGCAGCAATATAAACATACAAAACACATTAACAATACAAGTAGACCATTTTATCTCTTCAGCCTTCACTGCCATTCAGTAAAATCATGGCTATTGGTTTGCATTTCAACTGCTGCTCTCATTCAGCCTAATAATCCTTGATTCCCTTTCCAAAAATAATCCATCCACCTCAGTCTTAAAAATATTCAGCGATTCTGTCTGCACTACCTTCTGATGTGGACACTTCCAAAGTGTCTCAGGCTCCTGAGAGGAAAAAAACCTCTACTTACACAACCCCAAATTTGTACAAACAATGGTCCCTTGATCTGGACTGACATACAATAGGAAACACCCTTTCCACACCCACCTTATCAACAATCTATGTTCAGGATCTGAATGCTATACTTCAAATCAAGTTATTATTTGCTTAACTCCAGTGAAAACAAGACTACTTATCCTCATAGGTCAAACCAAATCATTCCGAAAGAGACTAAAACTGCACATAGTATTTAAAATAGGGCACTGGTAAGACTGAAATGAAAAACAAATTAAGCACAAGATAGTGTGATAAAAAGGACAGCATTCCACTTGTCTTAGTTATTTGCTGTCCATTCATAGTGACTAATGCACTAGAACAGAGTTCTCAATGCACCTCAATTCCATAGCTGTTACAAGTCATGAGTAATTCACATTTTGCCATACAATACTTCCTCTCCAGATGTTTTCCCCAACTCATTTAACTTATCTCCATCTGTATTATGTCCTTTACACAGCATACTCTTCTACCCATCTTGTTGTGCGAAAATTTAGCTACCAAGCTTTCATTTCATTCATCCAGCTCTGATATAAACCGTAAAAGTTGATAACCCAGCATAGACACCTGTGGGATTCCACTCATCACACCTGCCTAGCTTTTTCTCCCCGATGCTACAAAGTTACTCTCTACATTATTACCTTACTTTGCATGGTAAATCATGTGGCACCTTCTCAAATGCCTTTCAGAAATTCAAATAGAGTATGCCAACAGTAGTGTTCTTAAATCTTTTCACTGTAGGGATGAATTTCAAGAAAAAAAAATCCGAAGCAATAGATTGTTAATTTTAGTAAACAAATAATTCTGGATGTAGGTTTGCTCACTCCAGAACTTCAACCAGAATTACAAATCTTTTCAAAACTTGCAAGGAAATAACAAAATTTGCTATTTAACAAGTGCCAAGCAGAAGTAACCCCCTAAAAGCTATTTTGTTAGGAAGCAGAGCTAGAGACAGACTAGGACCCACATCCTGGTCACTGTAGGGAACAGGACCAGGGTCAAGGTAAATAGTTGAATTTAACTAACATTGACCTTGCATTTCTAGTGATACACATTGTGACTGGCTAGGGTGAAGCAAAGACTGAAGATTTCTGCAACTAAGTTTCCCAAGAAAATACTCATGTCCCTACCCAGTGTGAGGCTAGGGTTTTTAAACTGCTTGGAGCAGGCTTGATCTCACATTCCCTCAACCTCAATCTCACTTCCTCATCCTCACAATTATTCACATACAGACACACATGCAAAGAGAGACCATCACTTATGCACAGACAAACTGAAACTCATTGAGCCTTGTTGCCCTGCCTTCTTGGCACTTGCACATGCTGCTCTTCACTACATGCTATTGCTTTAGAAACAAAAACCTGGTCACTGCCGCTTGCTTTTCCACTGTACCCTGTGTCCAACCACAGGCTGCTTTTTCCTGGGTGTCTTCTGATGATTTACAAGTGAGCATATCTTCTAGCACATACAGGTGAGAAACAGCCTATGACTGGACAAACAACTCTACAAGGCCCAGCAAACCATAGATACATCCTTTGCTGACCAAATGTTGGCTGTTCACCAAGTCAGGTCTATAGGCACTGCATACTACTCCTTTCAAGAACTCTGTCAAATCAGATAAATAAGATTTCATTGCCAATAAACCGTGTTGACTCTTCCTGACTTAAAAAAACCTCAATGAGGTTACGGCTGTACACAATGATTGATTTAACATCTCCTGTGACAGAAAAAGCTAACTTATCTATATAGGTTCCTGCTTTCTGCCCTCCTTCTCGAGAAGAATTATATTGTCACTTTCCAGTCTGGTGGAAAAGAGGAAGTTTTGAAAACTCCAATGCATCTATTACCTTATTAACCACCTCAAAGCCTTAGGAAGTCCATCAGGATTCAGGCATTTGCCAGTCACCAACTCCACCTGTTTGTTCTGTACTACTTCCATTGTAAGTTATCAACTTCCAATCTTCCTTCCCCACCTTCTGATTTACAGAAATTACTCTAAGCACAGAATCAAAAGATTTGTCAATGTTTACTGAAACTTCCTCATTAGCTACTATTAACTCCTTACTATCTCATTCCAGAGAACCAATACTCCCTTTTACTTATATTTTTGTATTTTAAAATACCTGTTGAAACTCTAGCTATACTTTTTTTTTAAAAACACACTTCCAGCCAGCTTCCCCTCATGCTCTGAAGTTTAGTCATTCTCTGTGGATCTTTTTTATTTTGTTCAAACATCAGACCTGCCAATCACCTTTGCAATCTACATGCTTTTTCTTTAAGTTTGAGATGATCCTTAACTTCCTTAGGTGAGCCACAGGTGGTGGGTCCTCCCCTTAGACTTTTTCTGTGAAAAATGTACTTAGGCTGGATATTGAAATATGTGTTAAACATCTACGATTTCTGATGATCAAATCTAGCCCACAATGCAGTTCAGCTAGCTCAACTTTTGTGTGTAAATAGTTACCATTATTTAAATTACTAACTTTGGATCCAATCTCTTTCGTTTCATTGTAAAGATTGTAAGATTCAATTATATTGTGTCGTTGCTACCCAAAGTGCCTTTACTCCAAGATCATTAATGCTGTCACATTACACAGTACCAAATCTAACTAAACCACTGCCTGATAGCTTCTTACAGTAACATCCTAAAACCAATTTCAAAGATCATCCATGAGCACTGGCAATTTTCTAGTTTATTACAGTTTAAAAATTATTGCCAATCCTTGATCACAAGCATCTAGCACACCTTTTTAGATATTCAGTTCTACATTGTGATTATTAGGGGGCCTGTAGGGCACTCAGACTAGTCCTCCTCCCAATCCCGATAGATTCTACATTCTGCTCTTCTGAACAAAGGTGAGGATGGTATGTGGCTTGGAGGGGGAACAAGTTTCTGTGTGTCTGTTGCAATGCTACTTTGAATTCTAATGCAATTATATATCTCAAGATCATCAACTTTTCTCTACTTTTATATTCTAGCCCCCTTGCAATAATCAACATCCCATTTACCTCCCTATTCATTTTCTGTACATGCAAACTCTCATTTTATGATTCATCCCATCTTTGCAGCTGATGAATAAAATTTAAAATTTTATTCAAAAACCCAGTAATTGAATGACAGTTTCTGCAATGGTGGCTATTAAACCAATCAAATGCTGTAAAGACCCATTTGGTTCACTTTCAGAGAGAAATCTGTTGTCCAACTCAGTCTTTGAAGGAATAATATACATGTGATTACAGATGCACAGCAATGTGTTAACGCTTAATGGCCCTCCATAATATCCCAGCAAGCTATTCTATCCAAGGGCAGTTAAGATTCCGTAATGCTGGCCTTACGCGGAGTCTTGATCCCTTGAAAAAAAAAAGGGGAAAAACAAAACAACGCATCAGAACTCCCACATCACTCTGCAACTCAGTGTTAGAACATAGAACATAGAAGAATACAGCGCAGTACAGGCCCTTCGGCCCTCGATGTTGCGCCGATCCAAGCCCACCTAACCTACACTAGCCCACTATCCTCCATATGCCTATCCAATGCCCGCTTAAATGCCCATAAATGAGGGAGTGTCCACCACTGCTACTGGCAGGGCATTCCATGAACTCGCTGAGTAAAGAACCTACCCCTAACATCTGTCCTATACCTACCCCCCCCCCCCTTAATTTAAAGCTATGCACCCTTGTAATAGCTGACTCCATACGTGGAAAACGATTCTCACTGTCGACCCTATCTAAACCCCTAATCATCTTGTACACCTCTATCAAGTCACCCCTAAACCTTCTTTTCTCCAATGAAAACAACCCCAAGTGCCTCAGCCTTTCCTCATACGATCTTTCTACCATACCAGGCAACATCCTGGTAAACCTCCTCTGCACCCGTTCCAGTGCATCCACATCCTTCCTATAGTATGGCGACCAAAACTGCACACAATACTCCAGATGCGGCCGCACCAGAGTCTTATACAACTGCAACATGATCTCAGGGCTCCGGAACTCAATTCCTCTACCAATAAAAGCCAGTACGCAATATGCCTTCTTCACCGCACTATTTACCTGGGTGGCAACTTTCAAAGATCTGTGTACATGGACACCAAGATCCCTCTGCTCATCCACACTACCAAGTATCCGACCATTAGCCCAGTACCCCATCTTTTTGTTACTCTTACCAAAGTGAATCACCTCACACTTAGCTACATTGAACTCCATTTGCCACCTTTCTGCCCAGTTCTGCAGCTTATCTATATCCCGCTGTAACCTGCCACATCCTTCCTCACTGTCTACAACTCCTCCGACTTTCGTATCATCCGCAAACTTGCTCACCCAACCTTCTAACCCCTCCTCCAGGTCATTTATAAAAATGACAAACAGCAATGGTCCCAAAACAGATCCTTGCGGAACACCGCTAGTGACGGCACTCCAAGATGAACCTTTGCCATCAACTACTACCCTCTATCTTCTTCCGGCCAGCCAACTCCTAATCCAAACCTCCAACTCACCCTCAATGCCATACCTCCGTATTTTTTGCAGTAGTCTACCATGGGGAACCTTATCAAACGCCTTACTAAAATCCATGTACACCACATCTACCGCTTTCCCCTCGTCCAACTCCTTAGTCACCTTCTCAAAGAATTCAATAAGGTTTGTGAGGCACGACCTGCCCTTCACAAAACCATGCTGACTATCCTTGATCACATTATTCCTATCCAGATGTTCATAAATCCTATCCCTTACAATTCTCTCTAAGATTTTGCCCACAACAGAAGTGAGACTCACCGGCCTATAGTTACTAGGGTTATCCCTACTCCCCTTCTTGAACAAGGGAACCACATTTGCTAGCCTCCAATCTTCTGGCACTACTCCTGTAGACAACGAGGACATAAAAATCAAGGCCAATGGCTCTGCAATCTCCTCCCTTGCTTCCCAGAGAATCCTAGGATAAATGCCAGCAGGCCCAGGGGACTTATTTTCACTCTTTCCAGAATTTCCAACACCTCTTCTCTACATACCTCAAAGCCATCCATTCTACTTAATTGTGACTCAGTACTCACATTGACAACAATGTCCTGTTCCTGATTGAATACTGATGAAAAGTATTCATTCAGTGTCTCCCCAATCTCTTCAGCCTCCACACGCAACTTCCCACTATCCTTGACTGGACCTATTCCTACCCTAGTCATTCTTTTATTCCGGACATACCTATAGAAAGCCTTAGGGTTTTCCCTAATCCTACCAACTAAGGACCTTTCATGTCCCCTCCTTGCTGCTCTTAGCTCTCTTCAGGTCCTTCCTGGCTACCTTATAACTCTCAATCGCCCCAATTGAACCTTCACGCCTCATCTTTACATAGGCCGCCCTCTTCCATTTAACAAGGGATTCCAATTCCTTATTAAACCACGGCTCCCTCACGCGACCCTTTCCTCCCTGCCTGACGGGTACATACTTATCAAGGACACTCAATAGTTGCTCCTTGAACAAGCTCCACATATCAATTACGCCCTTGCCTTGAAGCTTACTTTTCCAAGCCACACATCCTAAGTCATGCCTCACCGCATCATAATTTCCCTGCCCCCAGCTATAACTCTTGCCCTGTAGTGCACACTTATCCCTCTCCATCACTAGAGAGAAAGTCACCGAATTGTGGTCACTGTCCCCAAAGTGCTCACCTACCTCTAATTCTAACACCTGGCCTGGTTCATTACCCAGAACCAAATCCAGTATGGCCTCACCTCTTGTTGGCCTATCTACATATTGTGTCAGGAAACCCTCCTGCACACATTGGACAAACACTGACCCATCTAACTAACTTGAGCTATAGCTTTCCCAATCAATATCAGGAAAGTTAAAATCCCCCTTAACAACCACCCTATTACTTTCACTCTTCTCTTGAATCATCCTCGCAATCCTTTCTTCTACGTTTCTAGGACTATTAGGAGGCCTGTAAAAAACTCCTAACAGGGTGAGCTCACCTTTCCTATTCCTAACCTCAGCCCAAACTACCTCAGATGGCGAGTCTTCATCCATCGTCCTTTCCACAGCTGTAATACTATCTTTGACAAGCAATGCCACACCTTCCCCTCTTTTACCCCCACCTCTGACCCTACTAAAACATTTAAACCCTGGAACCTGCAACAGCCAATCCTGTCCCTGTTCTACCCATGTCTACGTAATAGCCACAACATCGAAGTCCCAGGTACCAACCCACGCTGCGAGCTCACCTACCTTATTTCGTATACTTCTGTAATCTCTCTATGTGAATAAGTTTATTTTCTATTCTACCTGCCAGAGTGGACAAGTTCACATTTCCCCCACAACATAACCTAACTGGAGATTTATGCTCACTTAGATAAGGAGTCTGCAAAGGGTTATAAATAAATTGCGCACTATTCGCATATTACGCTTCCATTTAAACATCTTTGTCATTGACAATTTAGCAACTATACATTGGTTCCTTCATTAATATAGACTGAATGCAGTTGAGGACCCAGCACTGATCCCATGGCACTCCACTGGTTACACTTTGCAAATCTGAAAACTACCCACTTCTCCCTGTTTCCTCCCAGATAACCAAAGCTTTATCTAGGTTAAGTTAAACCTATCTCCCATCCACCGCCTCCAACCTCAGTCCCACAACCCCGCACCGCCCGTTTCTACCTCCTGTCCAAAATTCACAAACCTGACTGCCCCGGCCGACCCGTTGTCTCAGCCTGCTCCTGCCCCACCGAACTCATCTCTGCATACCTCGACACGGTCCTGTCCCCCTTAGTCCAAGAACTCCCCACCTACGTTCGAGACACCACCCACGCCCTCCACCTCCTCCATGATTTTCGCTTTCCCGGTCCCCAACGCCTTATCTTCACCATGGACATCCAGTCCCTGTACACCTCCATCCCCCATCACGAAGGACTCAAAGCCCTCCGCTTCTTCCTTTCCTATCCCCCTTACAACCAGTACCCTTCCACTGACACCCTCCTTCGACTGACTGAACTGGTCCTCACCCTCAAAAACTTCGCTTTCCAATCCTCCCACTTCCTCCAAACCAAAGGAGTAGCCATGGGCAGCCGCATGGGCCCCAGCTATGCCTGTCTCTTCGTAGGATATGTGGAACAGTCCACCTTCCGCAACTACACTGGCACCACCCCCCACATTGTGCTCCCACGAGGAGATTGAACAGTTCATCCACTTTACTAACACCTTCCACCCCGACCTCAAATTTACCTGGACCGTCTCAGACTCCTCCCTTCCCTTCCTAGACCTTTCCATTTCTATCTCGGGCGACCGACTCAACATGGACATTTACTATAAACCGACCGACTCCCACAGCTACCTAGACTATACCTCCGCCCACCTGCCCCCTGTAAAAACACCATCCTATATCCCCAATTCCTTAGTCTCCGCCGCATCTGCTCCCAGGAGGACCAGTTCCAATACTGTACAACCCAGATGGCGTCCTTCTTCAAAAGACCGCAATTTCCCCCCAAACGTGATCGACGATGCCCTCCACCGCATCTCCTCCACTTCCCGCTCCTCTGCCCTTGTGCCCCGCCCCTCCAACCACCACCAGGACAGAACCCCACTGGTCCTCACCTACCACCCCACCAATCTCCATATACAGTATATCATCCGCCGTCATTTCCGCCACCTCCAAACGCACCCCACCACCAGGAATATATTTCCCTCCCCTATCAGCGTTCCGAAAAGACCACTCCCTCCGTGACTCCCTAGTCAGGTCCACACCCCCCCCCACCAACCCAACCTCCACTCCCGGCACCTTCCCCTGCAACCGCAAGAAATGCAAAACTTGCGCCGACACCTCCCCCCTTACTTCCCTCCAAGGCCCCAAGGGATACTTCCATATCCGCCACAAATTCACCTGCACCTCCACACACATCATCTATTGCATCCGCTGCACCTGATGTGGCCTCCTCTATATTGGGGAGACAGGCCGCCTACTTGCAGAACGTTTCAGAGAGCACCTCTGGGACACCCGGACCAACCAACCCAACCATCCCGTGGCTCTACACTTCAACTCCCCCTCCCACTCCACCAAGGACATGCAGGTCCTTGGACTCCATCGCCAGACCATAGCAACACGACGGTTGGAGGAAGAACGCCTCATCTTCCGCCTAGGAACCCTCCAACCATAAGGGATGAACTCAGATTTCTCCAGTTTCCTCATTTCCCCTCCCCCCACCTTGTCTCAGTCAAATCCCTCAAACTCAGCACCACCTTCCTAACCTGCAATCTTCTTCCTGACCTCTCCACCCCCACCCCCACTCCAGCCTATCACCCTCACCTTTACCTCCTTCCACCCATCACATTTCCACACCCCTCCCCCAAAGTCCCTCCTCCCTACCTTTTTATCTTAGCCTGCTGGACACACTTTCCTCATTCCTGAAGGGCTCATGCCCGAAACGTCGATTTTCCTGCTCCTTGGATGCTGCCTGACCTGCTGCGCTTTTCCAGCAACCCATTTTCAGCTAAGTTAAACCTACACCCAGAGCTCTTGTCTAGTCATTTTTGATGGGCAACCTTGTCAAATAGCTTCCGGCAATCCAACGACATCATACCTATAACTTCTGCTTTATCCATGTTTATTACTTTCTCAAACTCAAATAAAAAATGAGTCAAAACACAATTTCGCCTTCTCAAAACCATGTTGACTCTGCCTGATTACAAAAAGATATTTTAGTTCACTACTTTAAACTCCTTAATAAGCTCTGGTATCTTTCCTGTGACAGACATTAGGCTAACTGGCCTGCAGTTTTTTTTAAATTGTCTCTTTCCTTTCTTGAATAGAAGAGTCCCATGTTTTATTTTCCAATCTGATGGGATTTGCCAGAATCTACAGAATACCGCAAAATCATAAACATTTAGAATCTTATCAACCACATGTTTTCTGACTCTAGGATGAAGCCAGTTTTAAGTCCCTTTATTTGTTTCACCTCCTGAATCACTATTTAGACAATAGCAGGATGTATTTCTAGGATGTATTTTGTATGCTTTCACCATTTCTTTACTCCAAAGTCTTATTTTCTCAAGTATCGATAGAAAATCTCACTGTTTTGTAGCTAGATTCCTCTCACTCATTTTCCCTTCTGTTTAAGTCATTATTTGATTTCATTTTTACATTCAATCTGATCTGACATGCCAGATCCACCACCAAAATGCACATTTTCCTTTCAATCTTTAATGCCCTTGATCACAAATGACATATTCATCTCATTAGCCATTGTAATGAGGTTAGCCAGTTGGATCTCAGAATAGGAGCTCTCTGACTGGACTGAATTAACAGCCCCAAACAAGGAATCCAAGCTGACACAGATAAAAATGGAGTGTCAGGCATCCTGCTCATTCTGAGAGCTGGCATTGGAAGCTCGCTCAACATTAAGGCCTCCATGTATAAATAAAGGGTAACTTGGTGACAGGATACCAGCCTCTGGCATTATTTCAGGGGCAATGACAGTAGGATTGATGATGTAACCATGTAAAAGCACTTATCAGCTGAAGCCCAACTAGACTTCAAACAAGCACGATTTGGTTTTATCACATGTTGAACATTTGCGTTGTAGGAATGGATGTGGACGCTCTCACCAACCTGACTGAGCTTGGGGAACACCACTTGCGTGGAGGCATAGCCACACTCAGGACATATCCTGAATAGAGGAACTCTACGTCAACCCACAAAAATACCCTAAACAAATGCAATCATCCACCCAACAGTAGTAAAAGGCTTGGGGTCAGGTTTGGTAGAGTGAAACTGGTTGAAAAAAAAAAGAAAAATTCACCCAGATTGGCTCAACATTTTTGATTAGTAAATAGCTGCTGAGCATCCCGAGTCATTATAGAGTTCAATAATTTTAGGGCTCGAATACCTGGTCCCATGTCCTTCCTCCAACTCTCACACCAGACCTTGTCATGACATAGGAGAAAGTGAGGACTGCAAATGCTGGAGATCAGAGCTGAAAAAGGTGTTGCTGGAAAAGCACAGGTCAAGCAGCATCCAAGGAGCAGGAGAATCGAAGTTTCGGGCATAAGCCCTTCTTCAGGAAGAAGGGGATTCCGGGAGAAGGGCTTATGCCCGGAACGTCGAATCTCCTGCTCCTTGGATGCTGCCTGAACTGCTGCGCTTTTCCAGCACCCCATTTTTCAGCTTGTCATGACATAGGCTGCTGCGACAACCACCAAACCACTGTCAGCAACTGAAGCTCCAAATTAGCAGCTGGTTAGGGATGCTCCCAGACTGACCTTTACCCATTTCTTTGTCTCTCCAACTGTTGTTCTCTGTTCCATTTCCACCTTTCATTGCTCCTACCACTTTTTCCACCCCTCCACCCCATATTCAGCATATATACCAACCATTTCCCAACCACAATCAACTCTGAAGGTCACCAGATGTGAAACATTAACTCTACTTTCTCTCCAGAGATGCTACAAGGCCTGCTGAATATTTCAAGCTATTTCTGTTTTTGTTTCTACTTGTCTTCGCTCCCCATCCTTCCAAAATAGCACATGCTCTTTAATATTCAGGTCCCAGACTTTGCTGGATATACAGTACATATGACCGTTATTTGATAAAGCTAGGATTTTACAAATACTTCATGCAGAGGAATACTAATAAACTAGTACATGCTAAAAATAGGGATTTAAATCCCTATATTACCAACTTCTAGAAAGCTGGGGCATGATAACACAAAAGTAAAATCACAACCTGAGGTTATCAAATTGCTGATATCACAAAGAGCTTTTAAATCCCTTGTTCTTCAGTGAATGAGATCCAAGGCTGAAAAATGGTTAGAATACACATGATAAATTATGGAAAAATATAAAATTCCAAATTTTAAATTTGCATAATTCAATTAAAATTAGAAATTTACTTGCTAGCTGTACAGAGGGATAATTTTATTTTCTACAGGTATCCCAATTACATACCTCCAATAGTTCTTTACAGTATTCCAGACCAATATCAGACAGGATCCTTTTCACCTTCTTTCTGGATTTTCTGATAGTTTCCAGCTTGGTTACAGGAAGTTGATACATTTTTACCTTGACTTAATAAACAAGGAAATAAAAGGTCAGCACTGGGTGAAAACCAGAGACTTTTGCACATCTGAAATGGTTAGCCCCAAATGAGGCCTGGTCAACAGGATAACAGCACCTTTACTAACCTCACCCATCTGTTGCTTTGGCATAAATGAATTAGTGCGCGGCTTAGGCATTTATCGATGCTGGTATACAGCAATTTTCACATTAGTAATTTCACTCAATAGCGCAGCTGGAAATTACTTTTAAAAGCCATTGCACTGCTACAGTAGGACAGACTTCTCAGATTGACACAATGTGCATTAAGCCCAATGACAAACACTCTTTGCGCATGTAATACCACAAGCGTACTCTATACAGAAAACTTACCAGAAGTGATTCGTTCACCAACGTTGACATCTTTCACACTGATGCGCACAAAATTATTGGACTCAAATATAATAGTTGATTATCCCTAGCACTACTTATTTGTCAGACATTGCAAGTCTCTCTCATCTACAGGTTCTCTCTTATATGGCTTCCTCACTCCTTTACTGGCTGTTTCACAAAGTTAAAGTCAGTCTTACATGGCAGGAAAAGATAGTATTACTTTATCTCCTCTCCTTTTACATACACTTGTAGGAAAAGCTCTTGCAATCGGTTATTATTTCACTAGCTCCTCATTTTCTTTTCTCACCAACATTTTGTTCATCCTTTGGCTTCTAGAACACAATTCTTAAGTTCCAACTTCTAGAAAGCTGGGGCATGATAACAAAAGGAAAATCACAACCTGAGGTTATCAAATTACTGATATCACAAAGATCTTTTGGAATCATTATAAATCCTAATCACCTCAATGACATTAAACAGCATTACCAGCACAAAGCCCCAATGGCATACTCACCACTTGCATGAATGAGTGCAACTCCAACTTCACAAGAAAAAGCATGCATTTTCAATGTCACATTTACCACTTTAAACATTCAATTCCTCCACCATTATTGCAAAATGACTGCAACATTAGAATCTACAAGAGTCAATGCAGCATCTTGCCAAGGCTTTGAAATCATCTTCCCAATCTGCAGCCTCTAGCCTCTGAATTAGAATGTCTGACGGGGAAAAACAATAAGTTACCCTCTAAGATACACACCATCCTGAGTTAGATTAATGCAGAATGTTTAGGGCACATGGACTATCCATAGTGGTCCTCTGCAAGAACACACCAGTCTATTTCTACTACTCTACCTGCAGCCCTGCAAATTTAACTTCAGGTACTTATCAAATTTCCCTTTAAAAGCCTGAAGTGAATTAGCCTCCACTACATGCAAAATCAAAATGTAAAACTACTGTCAAAATCCTAGAACTTAACAACGGTGACCTGATGAAACTATTCTTGTTTGAGTATTTGAACTATAAAAAGGTGGAACATAAAGCTTCAAGCCTAAATAGTAATTTTTATTGTGTTAAGCAGGGGAAGACAGACTTTAGTTACCACTTTAGTATGTTCTGCACATCAAGAGTGTCTGGAGATTCAGTTAATTTTTTTCTTTATTCATTCATGGGAAGGTGTAGTCACTGGCTAGGCCCAGCATTTATTGCCCATTCCTAATTACCCAGGGAGTGGCTAAGATAAGAGTTAAACACATTGCTGAGAGTCTGGAGTTACATGCTGGCCAGACCAGGTAAGGATGACAGTTTCCTTCCCTAAAGGATAGTGAACCAGATGGGTTTTTCCAACAATTGACAATTGATTCATGGTCATCATTAGACTCTTAAATTCCAGATTTTGTTTTATATTGAATTAAAATTCCACCATCTGCCATGGCAGGATTTGAATCCAGATTCCCAGAGCATTATCTGGGCATTTGGATTAACAGTCCAGCAATACTACTACTCGGCCACCATGTCAGTTTACACGCACGTTAAATGAGGTCTTTAAAGCCTGGAGGTGAACAGCGCAGTGTATTAGAAAATAAGCGCTCTGATTCAATCAGACTGAAATGATCCATAACTGCAGAAGCACAATTAAGTCTCCAGGTAGCCTTGACTGAAAATAACTTCTGAAGATTTAAAAGTTAGTAGAAGCAGACGGCTGTTGAGATGTCAGATACAAAAAGATTCCTGACAAGGTTATTAAAAGATAGCAGTTTAAAAAGAATGCATGGAAACTCTCAGAGCTGAGTCAGCAACCTATTTAAAAGGGCTCAGGAAGAGACATTAAAGAAAATAACATTGAGTGAATGCACAGAAACCAATTAAAACCATGCCAGCTGAACAAGGGCAGTTAGCACAGTGAAAAGTGATGAGTCTTCACTGAGACTTGGGAGCCTGAGACGGAGTTTGTTGTGGAAATAAAGTTTACAATCTTGATTTCTGACAAATTGCATCAAAATGGTTTCAAATGGTCCTTGTTTGCCGTAACAGTTCATTTTTTGTGCATAAAGTTCCTTTGTTAAAAGTATACTGGTAGACTTTTGTGAATATGTTCAGTGACTAACCATTATAAACAAAAGTAACAAAACAAAAACGTAACTGTCAAGCTGGATTTCACTATAGGACTGACTTATCTATGAAGATTAGCTGGAATTACTTTCACTCAAGGTATCATAAATGGTCTGATAGTACAACACATTTCCAGCAACACATTTTTAAGCTCTGATCTCCAGCATCTGCAGTCCTCACTTTCTCCTGATTGACTCTTTGTACTATTTCATTATAAACCTGGCTAAAAATAAAATTCCAAAGCAGAAGTAATCTATTTGGATTACACTGAACAAGGCCAGATTGCACACACTGAAGTAGAAGAGCAAACTGTGAAGTTTCTCATGCTGAAGACAAAATGGGAAGAAAAGGGCTTGGTTTACATCCCTGCACAAGTTAGTTTTATCTGAATTTGTTCAGAATTTCAGCACTGTAGTGGCTCTTTTGACAAGTCTTTCAAATTAAGAAAAACTTAAATGGGTAAAATGAATGTCAGAATGCCTTTGACAGACAAAGCTGTACACCCTGGTGCACTGATTTTAGCAGCAATGAATAATACGAAGTCCCATAAATTGGCTGTTGATGTCAAAGACTGTTCTCGTGCAGTGTTATAACAGAAGCACAGGGGGACTGACAACCAATTACTTTTCACAAAAGGTGAATGTGTGTCAGAGACTGAGTTTGACACTGGTTTTACAATACTGAAGTCTACATATCTAACAACTTTGCAAAGACTTATTTATACTGACCATAATCTACAAATGCACTTAGTAAGGTTTCATAATAAAAATCTGAGATTGTTTCATGAAAGTTCAATGTCAAAACGACAATTTAAAAATCACATAGCAGGAAGAAACAATAACACAGCAAATACTTTTATCAAGAAAAAGTGCGAAGAAAACAAAGGTTATGATCAAAATTAACTTGTGCAGTTTATGATCATAAACTGCACAAAAACCTTTCATGGTAATGTTGTTATTGTCAGAGTGAAATCTGTACAAGTAGAATAAAAAGGAAGAAATTGCAATTGAAAAATGAAAATGCATTTTCATTTTTCTCTCGGCCTCAATGTGACGAAGGCTCAAAGTTTTCATTGATTAAAACCCAAGTTTTCAAGGTGGAAGACCAACATACAGCTAAGTTGAAATGATAGATTTGTTTCAAGAATGGCATCAAGATTCCTGCTTTGTTTATGTGCATCTTAAATAAGATCTTTAAGTGAATAGCTCAGTGCCTTTGCCAAAACAAAAATGGTGAAAAGAAATAGTGGCTCAGTGGTTAGCACTGCTTACTCATAGCAGCCAGGTACCTGGATTCAATTCCACCCTTAGGTAACTGTGTGGTTCATGCGTGTCTGCATGTGTTTCCTTTAGGTGCTCTCGTTTCCTCCCACAGTCCAAAGATGGGCAGATTAGGTGAACTGGCCACACTAAGCGGTTTGTAAGGGAAGTAAAGGCTATATGTGGATTGCCATGGTAAATGCAAGGTTATGAGGATAGGGTAGGGCATTGAGTCTGTGTAGGATGGCTTTCAGAGGGTCAGTGCAGACTCAATGCTAAATGGCCTCTTTCCACATTGAGCAGTTATGCAGAAGCAGTCACACCAGTGTGTAGACTCGGATAGAGGAGAGATCACTAACAGCAGAGGTGCTGATATTAACTATGTCTAAGCAGTCTTGATTGTAAAAGTAAAGTCCGGTGTGGCTTAGAAATCAGCAAGTCAAAAGTCCCATTCGCAGAAGCCTATTGAACGGTGAGGAAGCCATTCTACTAGACTCTTAAAGATACAAGTGTAAGTAGCACATGTTAATTAGTAAGTGATTGAAGTCAGCAGTTGAGGGTCTCAAGAAAATATGTCAACTAAAAAAAATTGTGTGAATGCACAGAACATTTCTAACAATGACCATGCCAACTGAACAAGGATCTTTAGTGCAAATACAGAAATGACCCTTCACTGAAGTTTCAGTGCTGTAAGATTGTTGTGAGAGTAAAATACATTGACATTTACTTTGATATTCACAATAAGATTGCTTTAAAATGGTCCCTCTCTATAATAAGCTTATATTATTAAGCAGAGGACAAAATGACGACATTGTTCAGTGACTGACCTACATTGTAAGTAAAAATAAAAACAAACTATGAAACCAGGTCTCACCCTCGGATCTGATTTATCAAACATTACTATCAGCTGGGATCATAAAGTGGGTGCACTCTCAAAAAGCATGTTCACAGGCAACAAAGAGCAAAGGTTGGCCTTACAGCAAAGCTCAATTCCATGAATAAAGCATTTTAAATGTCACCTTTATATTCTCCTACCCATTACTTCAGTACCTCTTACTCTCACCATTAAATGTGTCACCATCACCCATAGCTCTGTCCAAAGTTAACCAGAGTGGCCACTGACCACATACAACTATTCTTCTCCAACTACTGCTTCCTCACCTTGTCCAAAATGTAAAAGCATTCAATGAAGATGGGAATAATACCTGTGGTTAACTTGCTGGTAGTGTCAGCAATTAGAATGTTTACACTTTTGAAGTATGACCAAACCAAGAAAGGTCATTAACCAAAAGACAGGAGTGGAAGTAAGGCCATTCGGCCCATCGAGTCCACTCCGCCATTTAATCATGGCTGATGGGCATTTCAACTCCACTTACCCGCATTCTCCCTGTAGCCCTTAATTCCTTGTGACATCAAGTATTTATCAATCTAACTTCATCAGATTTATCAGATTAAAGAATGTTTGTTCTGATTCTTTTTAAACTAAATTCATATTATGAGAACACATTTAGCACGATGTTTTTAGCTGTATAGAAAAGCAAAACGGTCACAGGCAAATGTTAAAGAAAAATAAATCAAAATCCTCAGTGACATAAAACAAAAACTTCTAGAAGATAGAAGCTTTATGCCAACAGTTAGCCGAATAAAATGGTACTGACAATTTGGGAATGGAGGGTCACATTCTTCCAGTAACTTCTGGATCACATTTACATTCTTCTGCTACTATTTTTTCCAAAGAGACAAACTTATCTACTGGTTCAAGAGTGACTATCCACTTCAATTTTCACTCTGGTCTCTAACGTATTCCTTTAACCACCATTCTGTCTTTTTGATGTTCATACCCAATTCATATTCAAACTTAAAAGAAACGAGAAGAAAGATTGAAAATGGATTATGTTAAAAATAGAACAAGGAAATATTTGTCTATATAGGACAAACTGACAAATTGGCAAAAGGTAGAAGGATAAAGACAGCAAAAGCAAGTTTTATGAAGAATGCCATAAGAATGCCCAAGTTTATAAGAACGAACTCACGCTACTGTAATCAAGTTTTCCATATAGCTTAGAGAGCTGGGAAATAAAGGGAAGAAAACAGATATATCTTTGAAATGTGGATGCTAAAGATTGTCGTCGTCTTACGGTCATAAATGAAGATGATACTTTAGGCTCTTGAAAAAGAACCACTAAAAATTGTGGCACTCAGGAAACAAAAAACGCTAATATTTTGGACATTTGATCAGAGCTGAAAAACTACACAAATCTCTTTGCAAAGAGAAAGTGGAGCACAGCGGAAGTAGGAAGGAAGGGAGGAAGGAATCAACCTTTGTGTACTTGAACAATAGATGGCAAAGCGTTTGCAGACAAGCAACAGTAAATGTCTAAGAATGGCGCAAGACAGACAAAGCATACATGATGTGTCACTTTGCAGGAGTAGTTTCAAGCAGATTATGAAACAGAAAAAAGGGTGATTTTAAAACAACTACAGAAACAAAGCATTTCAAAGTGTTGCACATCTTCTAGTCCTACTACACTATGTTGGGACGTAGTTAAATGAAGAGCAGCAATATATTTTATGAGTAGAAAGTAGCTCCTGACATTGATGAGTAACTGCAAGTTGTTGCAGGCGGTTAAATAGTGACCAGCCTAGGTCAGATCAAAGTGCTCACTCAATCCTGGAGCTTCAGTCGCCTGATGGGAAGATATATAAATGGCTCAAAAATGCTTTCCAAAACTGCTTTAAAAAAAAATTCCCTTCCAAGTCAATGTGCAACATTTCATTGTTCACTCAAGTTTAGTTGAAACCTACAAAACGTGTAAATTCTACACTGAACTATTATACCTCAACCAATTTTACAAGCTGAACAGTAACCAAGAGACAACCTAAACTACTCATAAGGAACAGAGAATTGAAGAGGTAACAAGAGATTAATAAAGACGAGACAGTAGTCAAACTAATTTCATGCGAACCCCTCAAACACCTTTTCACTTGTGCGGTCGTGGGTTTCACTGGTTGGCCAGCACTTATTGCCTGTCCCTAGTTGTCCTTGAGAAGGTGGTGGTGAGCTACCTTCTTGAACCACTGCAGTCCACATGCTGTAGGAACACTCAACTCTGCCATAGTTGTAAATTGTAAAGCTGGCAAATTGCTCTGCCTCAAAGTCTATGAATGTGTTTTAGCCTTAAATTATTGCACATTTTTCCAGCAACGCCATGTTTCAAACTCTCTAAATGTGTTTCCACAGCAATGAAATGGCATCAATTAAGGCCACAAATGCATTGTGATTATGATGCATTAGACTTCAACAATAAACCACTGCATCCTCCAAAACTTCCCTTTCATTGTTCAATTTGATGGTTTCTTTAACTGGGTTCACTCATCCTGGCAGCGAATATCCTGCAATACCACTTCCACATTATTAACCTTACCCTGCAATCAGACTCTAACATCCTATTTAAAGTTGCTGATATCAAACAACAGGACATCTGAGCCAGCTTATCTGTGTCAATTAAAAAAAGTAAAGCTCCCCAAACAGAGGCATCCATGAAGCACTACATCATTCACTCAAATTTAAATTTACAAGTATATAAATTCAAGACAGAGGACACTTAACTCTACCTCAACATAATCTCTCAAACCCTCCAAAACCAGCATTGCCAGATTAGCCAGAATTTCATAGATAACTGGATTCAGTATTTATTAATCCAATACTAATCGCTAGCCAATTCCATTCCTCTCCCCATCAGTAAGGGACATCTGGTTAGGAGACCATGCCTGAATGGCAGGCAGAATCTCGTACTGAAATTAGTTCTTGTGGGAATTTGGTGCACATAGGGAAAGGACTGCCTCAATATTATTGTGACTAGTAAATTACATTAAGTATTAATCAGATATATCAGTAATAAGATTCTATTAACAGTTGCAAGGTTTATTAGTATTGGCGAGTCATTTTAGCAGTAGTAAAAGGTTAACAAAAAAGAAATGGCAGGGCTGTACCAACCTTGAGAATGCATGCCCTGTGCAACTTGGAAACTCCAGGACACATGCAATAACAAGTTGTGCAGCAAGTGTAATGAGCTTCACCTCCACATTCCAGGACATGAGCAGCAGGTGGTATCACTGCAGTGAGGCTGAAACCCAAGTGGGTTTATTGACATAGTCACTCCCTAGCTCAACAGAAAACAGGGAGAAGGGAATGGGTGACTGCCAAACAGTGAAAATGCAACAGCTTTGGTAGGACAGAGACCTCAGAGTGCATCCCAGTCCCCAACTAGCGTTAGAGTTTGTACACTGACAAGAGATGGTTCTGACTGCGGTACCCAGTTAAACCAAGTTCATGGCATCACAGGTGGCTCAGCTGTAGAGGTTGCACAAGACTACTAGAAAGGTCATAGTGAAAAGGTAATTCAATAGTAAGGATAGGAACTGTATAGGCCGGATGGTCTGCGCTGGAACGGAGTTCGTTGTGGGGTGTTTTGCTACTGCTAGCAGAAAGGTTTACAATTAAACTTTACAGGCTGAGAAAACTAGGATATCAAAGAAAACTTATACAAAGTACTTCTAGATACTTCTAAAGTTGACAAGTTAGTTAATAGGGAACGTCAAAGTCATTACAGATCAGGGCTACTGTGAACATTCTGTGAATACACAAAAGTGTATCAGTAACCCTGATTTAGAGATATACAATCTGCACTTTCTACTTGCCTATGAAAAGGTGATGCTGTAGCTCTAACCTAGACCAAACACCTAGTCTGCCTTTTCATGAGCTAAATAAAAGAATTATGGCTGTCGAAGATCTGGAACACAATCAAACTGCTCGAGAAACTCAAGTCTGGCATGTTCTCTGGACAGAAAGCAGAGGCATGTGACCCTTCTTCAGTTAAGTTTTAAATAATCCTGCAGTGTTCAGGAAAAGTTGAGAAAGACAAAAAAAGAGAGGGGTGAAAGTAATGGTCAAGGTGAGCATTGCAGTGGTCCAGTAAGAAGCTGCCTCAAAGAAATCAAAGGACAGAGTGAAATTGGTTGGAGCTAAGAAACAAAAACAAAAGTATAATTACATTGTTTGAGTAGTCTACTGCCATCAACTAAATGAGAAGAAAGCAGAGGAAGAAATCTGCAAAATTGAAGAGATGCAAAAATTCTAGATAAGTTACAATGTGGACCTTCAATATAATTACGTAGCTCTAATTAATTTAGACAGGGATAGTAAATAGTATGGGGGGGGGGGTGGGGTGGGGCCGGGCTGCAAAACACAAGTGTGTTCAGGAACATTTCTTTTGATAGCAGTACATTTTCAATCTAATGAGACATTAGGCACTGCTAGACCTGGCTCTTGAGATCAAGATCGGAAAAAGATGGCTTGACTGCACAAAAACAATATTGCCTTGAAAGGGAAAGGTAGAGCAAAAAATTCAAAAGCTCCCTGGATGACAAGAGAGATAGAAGTTAAGAAAAACAGAAAAAAAAAGTGTGCTTACGACAGATGTCACGTAGGAAATAAGGTGGTGGCGGCAGAGGACCAATTTCAAACAAAGCACTGACTTTGAATTTTCCTTTACTACAGATGCCACTAGGCAATGGTGACAGGAAAATTAAAATTACTAAAAAGTTTGAAATTGGTAAATTTGACAAGGCAAAGGCACCAGATGAAAAGAAGAATAAAGTGAGAAGGGAGAACTAAAATTAGCCTTAGATTCAGGGTGTTGCCAGAGGACTGCAAAATTGCAAACTTCATGCCTCTACTCAGACAAGAGATAACCCAGGTTAGTGTAAACTAATACAATTTTAAGGGTTGGGAAATTTTTCTGGAAACAATAACTTTGAATAAAATCACACGGACAAACGGGTTAACAAGTCAACAGATTTTGTTGTACGGGAAAATTTTGTTTAACTACCTCAACAAGGCACTGGTAAGTTAATGAAGCATTAATGAGGATAATGCTGTTGATGTGGTGTACAAGGACTTCCAAAAGATCTGATGCAGTATTTTACAGCATACTTATGAGTAAATTTAGAGCTCATGGAATAAAGAAAGTAGCAATATAGTACAAAATTAGCCAAGTGACGAAAACAGAGCAATGGTTAATGGATATTGGTCATGCTGTGGGAGTTTTCTATTGTAGCTCCCAGTGTTTAGATCCTTGCTTTCATGGATTTATATATCAATGGTGACAGACAGACAATCTCAGTCTCAGCCCCATATCTTCCTCAGACTCCTGCTGTATAGAGAACAATCATCTGTACTCCCTTAGTGGGCGGCACGGTGGCACAGTGGTTAGCACTGCTGCCTCACAGCGCCAGAGACCCGGGTTCAATTCCCGCCTCAGGCGACTGACTGCGTGGAGTTTGCACGTTCTCCCCGTGTCTGCGTGGGTTTCCTCCGGGTGCTCCAGTTTCCTCCCACAGTCCAAAGATGTGCGGGTCAGGTGAATTGGTCATGCTAAATTGCCCGTAGTGTTAGGTAAGGGGTAAATGTAGGGGCATGGGTGGGTTGCGCTTCGGAGGGGCGGTGTGGACTTGTTGGGCCGAAGGGCCTGTTTCCACACTAAGTAATCTAATCTAATTCTGCTATCCGCACACACAAAAATCTTATTGCTGCACAACTTCCGCTTCCAGAAGGGTTACACAGAATGAAGGCAGGAGAATGCCATTAGACGAGATGCTCATTTAATGTACCAACACAGACATAAGTCAAAGGCTGTAATAGTTCTGATTGTGTCTACTATCCTTAGTTGAACTAGCCAGATTCCATCTCAAGCATATTATTTGGCTTTGAGCTCATCTTAGAATATCATAGATGACCTAACATCAAAATTGCCTATTTGTACCCCTGTAACATCACATGCCCTACACAGTCCATCTACTGCTGAAACCCATGCCAAAATTGTCACTTTCAGATATGCCTGTTCCAAAGCTCAAACCTGGCTTCCTTCCTGTTTTGCACCTCTCAAACTTAGGATGCATGGTTTTGACAAACTATTTTCTAACTTGCAACCTTGCATGCTTACCATCCGTCATTGATTCCTGGTACACAAATACCCAAACTTGAAAGTGGGTGGCATAGTGGCTCAGTGGTTAGCACTGTAGCCTCACGTGTCAGGGACCCGGGTTCAATTCCAGCCTCGGGCGATTGTTTGTGTGGAGTTTGCACATCCTCTCACAATCCAAAGATTGGCCATACTAAATTGCCCATAGTGTTTGGTGCATTAGTCAGAGGGAAATGGGTCTGGGTGGACTGCTCTTTGAAGGATCAGTGTGGACTTGTTGGGCCAAATAGCCTGTTTCCACACTGTGGGGAATCTAATCTACCAACAGCCTTGCCATGCTATTCTTACCACTGCCTCCATTTCCTCTAATCTTTTCAGTGTCACCAAGAGTTGATACAAGCCAAAGGAAAGCTTAGGCACCATTACAATACACTATATTGTAATAAGTTTATTGTACAACTGAACTATGCAACAGTTCAGCAGTAGTGGTAATAATACAGCTTTAGTATACACACCTCTGAAAAAAGCATGAGCACTAGCATAATGGCTTTATTAATTCTGACTAAGTGTGTAACTGTCAATTATGACAAGAGGAAAAAAAAAACCATTTCATCCAGAGGTTACTGCTTTCACAGTCAAACCACTTTCAGTGGTACTCACCGAAGGAAAAGAGCTGCATGAATAGTTCCTAAATAATCAAGGGAAAGCGAAACTCCAGAATGAACATTAAATGTCAGCTTAATCATTGCCTTCTGAATCTCTTATGATCAGAGTTCCATTTTAGAATGTAGATTCCACCCGAAAGCATTGCTTCTGTCTTGAAATTCCTCTGTAGGATTCTCACCTCAATAGTAACCAATTAATCTTCAAAAGTATCAGACTGAGCTTTGGTGTCAGAAAACCTGTGGCTCCAATTGGTGAAGAACTAATCCAGTGATAATCCATTCCAAAACTGGGATCCAGCAAAATGGATCCTTATTTTGATTCAACTTCAAGAAAAGAAGTCATTCGTGGGATGTGAGCATCACTTTAGCCAGCATTCATTGCCCATCTGTGGTTACCCTTGAGAAGGTAGCGGTGGTGATGATAATAAGCATAGCATTCTATGTTCTGCAAGTGGATCCAAACTGCTGTTAGAGAAAAAGAGTGTTAAGGGATTTTGACCTAACAATACAGAAAAGACAACATATTTCCAAGTCAGGATGGTAAGTGGTTTGGAGAGGAACTTACAGGCGATGGCATTCCCATGAATCAGCTGCTCATCCTTCTCGATGGAAATGGTTATATGTTTGGAAGGTGCTGTCTAAGGATCTTTGGTGAATTTCTACAGTCCATCTTGGAGATGGTATACACTGCTGCTACTGAGTATTGGTGGCAGAGTGAGTAATGCTTCTCGATTTGGTATCAATCATGCAGCCTGCTTGGTCCTGGAGAGCATCAAGCTTAAGTACTGCACATTGTTGGAGTTGCACTCAAGGCAACATGGGGAGGGGGAGGGGGAGGGGGAATTCCATCACACTCCTGACTTGTGCCTTGTGGACAGGCTTGAAGAATCAGGTGGTGACTTACTCACTGGCCCTGTTCTTGTAGACAGTATTCATATAGCTAATCCATGTCAATTTCTAGTCAAATGGTAACTCCCAGGATGTGAATACTGGCGGTCCAGTGATGACATTGCCACGGAATGTAAAAAGAGCAGTGGTTAAATTGTCTCTTACTAGAGAGGTCATTGCCTGGCATTTGAGCAGCATGAATATTACTTGTTATTTTTCAGCACCAACCTGGATATTGTCACATTTGAAATGGACTGCTTCAGTATCTGAGTTGCAAACGGTGCTGAACATTGACTACTGTAGCAATTGAAGATAGTTGGGCAGAGATACTACCCTGACGAATTCCTGAAGAAATGTGTGGGAGCTTAGAGGACTAATCTTCAACTATCACAACCATCTTCCTGTGCCAGGCCAGGTATTACTCCAAACAGCAGATGATTTTCTTCCCAATTCTTGTCTCCAGTTTTGCTCAGGTTTCTGATGCCACACCCAGTCAAATGTGGCCTTGATGTCCAGAGGTGTTGCTCTGGATTTCAGCTCTTTTGCCCATGTTTGAACAAGGAGGTAAAAAGAGTCGAGAACCTAAACTATAGCTGCACTGCAACATTGGTTAAGAGTATATCAAGCTCTGGAGCATAAGAATTCAGTACCCAGGGCCTATAACATTTATAGTATTCAGCACCTCCAACTATTTCTTGTTATCACATGGAATTAATCTGATAGACTGAAGACTGGCATCTGTGGTGCTAGGGACCTAGTGGAGGAGTTTAAGATGGATTGGTCACTCTCCACTTCTGGTTGAAGATTGTTGCAAATGCTTTAGCCTTTTGCACGGAGGTGCTGGGTTCCTACATTGTTGGTAATCTTATTGGAAGCTCCTCCTCTGGCGAGTTGTTTAATTGTTCACCACTGGATGTAATAGGACTGTGGATCTTAGATCTGATCCACCGATTGTAAAACCACTGGTTTCTTTTGATCATTTACTGCTAATGTCTTGTGTGCAAGTAGCCTTGTTATGAAACTTTACCAAAGTTAATACCCCATGTTAGGGTAGTCCTGGAGCTATTCCTAGTATGCCCTCCTGCACTCTTCTCTGAAACAGGGCTGATCTCCTGGCTTGATGGTAATGGTAGAGTGGAGGGAATATGCCATGCCATGTGGTTGCAGATTGAATTAGAGCAGGATTCTGATGCCCACAACACTTCATGGATGCCCAGTCTTTAGTTGCTCAATCTGTTTGAAGTATGTCCCATTTAGCACAGTGATTGTGCTGTGTGGCACTATGGAGGGTATTCTCAACATGAAGGTAGGACTTCCTTTCCACAAGGAGAGGGTAGTGGCCACTCTTACTACTACTGACATGGAAAAGCACATCTGCAGCTGGCAGACTGGTGAAGAGCATATCAACTATGTTTCTTCCTCCTGTTGGTTTCCTCCCCACTTGCCCCAGACCCACTTCAACAGCAACGTTGTTTAAGACTTGACCAGTCGTGCGGCTGCCGAGCCACTGTGGTGGATATTGAAATCCTCCACCCCAGAGTATATTCTGTCCCTTTACCATCGTCAGTGCTTCCTCAACATTGCGGTTTGCTTACCCATTTTTGACCTGACGCCCTGACACTGCATGGTTTCCAAATGTAGAGGTCTTCCAAAGCAGCTTTCTCCTGACTGCATACCAGCATCACCACCTCTACTGGTCTTGTCTAATAGAAGAAATATATCCATAGATGATAGTAGTGCCTGGGACATTGCCCGTGAAACTGCTCACCCAATTTTGACACTAACACACACATGTAAGTAAGGGGGACTTTGCAGGTTCAGAGCTGTTTTTGCCACTGTTATTTCTGATGCCTAGAGTGACACTAGGTGGTCTGCTCTGCTTCATTTCTTTTGAGACTTTAAAGGTCATGATACATCTGAAGGGCAGTTGAGAGTCCTTGCAGTGGGGCTAGAGTCTGTAGATAAAAACAGCACTTTGCTGGCCCGATGGACATGAGTGAACCAGATTAGTTCTTCCAATAAATCAACATGGTTATCAAACTTATAATTCCAGATATTAAATGAATTCAAACTCCACGCTGAGACTCAAGCCTGACCCTAGAACATTACCCAATTTCTAGATTAACAGTCAAGCAATAATACGAGGTCCTTACCTCACCCTTACATTGGTTAAGTTAAAATGAAACAAAGTGAAATTATGACTTAAACAGAATACAAATCTCTCCTAAAGTCAAAAAGCTTTTTCTTAGTTTCATCAGCCTGAGTAAGCTTTTGTAAATTTTGACCTAATAATAAAGGTACATTTGGTACCTCTCCCCTGTAGCATTTTGCCAGCTATAAAAATGCTATAACCTTTAAATATATTGATTTATTTTATCCTTTAAAAACCACAAATGCAAAAGACACACTTGAAAGGCTAAATCATACCTAACTATAATCGATCAAGGGAGGGGTGCTGGTTGACAGTTTATATATAGAACCTACCTCCATGTCTTTGTATAGTATCACAAAGAGACAACATTTGGATAAGGAAGAGACAGCCAAGAACAGATGGTATTAGCATAGGGCAAGAAAAAAAAAGTGAGCTGGATCACAGATGAGCATTATTGGAAAAGATGGGGCATAGAAGATATAATACATGTTTTGACTCATGCTAGTTATCTAAAACAAGCAGACTACTGATGGGAAAGATTCATACATAGAATTAAAAGAAAGAAGGGCAAGGAGATAGGAGGCAATGACAGTCAAGGCCTGAGCAAAAAGAGGCTGGAAACTGGAAAGGAACTTACAAGGACAAGGTGTAGGGTGGAATTTCCTACAAGGGCGATGATTTTGGAAGGGAAAGAATATTTACAATATTAATTGGAAAGTTGAATAATCAACTGTTCAGTGGAAATTAAGTCAAGGGAGCAAAAGGTAGTGGTGTAAAATAAACAGCTAAACAGACATGTATTCATGCTGCCATTAATATACTGCAGTTGACACAAAGCAGCTTAGAAAGATGCCACCATGAAGTGACTTGAAGAAACATTAGTAATGTTTGAGCATTTTATACAAGATGTTGGTACAGTTGTTCCTTTTCCATTGCCCTTTTTTAAATCTTTGAATATAATCTGAACTACAGAGCTGAAAGAAATATATTAGTATTTTAATAAGTATACCTGTTAACATTGAATGAGATCACCAACAAAAACTTGAATAGTTTAAATAGGTCATTTTAAAAAAAAATTCCCAGCAGGAAGTAAACAGAATGACCTAAGGGGTTATATGGCAAGGTGGGAATCCAAAAAGGTAGACATGTGCTGCAGGCCTTGATTTACTAAGTGGAAAGGGTGAGAAAAGGAATTGACGCAGGTGGTTGAACAGGTAATTTTAATCTTAACAAGAAATCCATCAACTCCACATCCCTGTCCTCTCCTCAATTACTAAGTTTAAAATCAGGGCCCCTTGTGATACAGTGTCTCTACCTCTGAACTGGGATGCACAGGTTAAAGTCTCACCTGTTCTGGGAGGTATGTAATAACATCTCTGATCAGGTTGATTAGAAAAATATAGATTAAAAACAAAAAAATTCAATAAGTAGTTAAAGTCAGTATGTAATGGAAAAACGCAGTGTGATCTTTGCTTATGATCCAAGTGTAGGGAGCAACATTGGCAGAGGGCACTGAGGCCCAATCGTGTTTGGTATGACCAATGTAGGTCTAATTATTAAGCATACTTGATTTAGCAATAAATCATCAACACTGAACTTGACTACACAAAGATACAGGTGAAATGACCAAGATGGGATAACGTTTCACTAGCTACAAGGGCAAAACAAACAGCAGAAATGACTGAACAAAATCAACAGCTGCAGTCACATCTTATGGAATGGAGTACCAAAGGTTAGATGCTTGAAAGTTAAGTGCTGTTAGCTGAGAGCTTGAGAAAAAGATTACTACTTCACTCCTCCTCCCTGCCCCACACTATACAACAGGTACAGAAGAAAACCATGTTGAGGGGGGTTTCGGTGGTGAGGTATGCAAAGTCATACTCAGATTGTCTCACTCACAGACAAGGCTGTTGGAATAGATAAGTCACACAAGGTAGCAAGGTCTGAAGTTGGACATAAATCTGAGTAGGAGAGATGATGTCTAAATTTAAGTGAGGAACTGGATGCAGTGAAATCAGAGAGCAAGATAAGAGGTGTTGAGAGAAAGATGATCATCAATACAGTAAGGAGAGTTGAAAGAAATTGTAGGACTAGGAAGTGAGGCAGTCGAAAAAGATGACAAGAGACAAAGTACAAACTAAAATGCTTGAGGAAGATAATGTTGCCAAGAGGAGAAAAAATTATTTGATGCAAAGGTGTCAAAACCACAAGAGTAGTGTGGATAGTTTCCATCACAGCAATATCAATATTTAATAAAGTTGTAGAGAATCACTGATATCCAGGACAGTCACAAATACTGCAGAATGGAAATCACAGTGATGCAACAGTGCAGGAAGATTCCTACTGGTCAATTTTTCAGCCCACGTTCAGACAACAAAAGTTGAAATATTATTGAAAAAAAAAATGTGAGGAAGCCAAAATTCATTACAGGTTTCAATTTGAAAGTCCAATACTAAAAAATAACAGCCACTCATTGGAATATGCTTTGTCAGCAAAATATTATGACCAAGAGGCATCTTGATTTGTATTGATATATTTTAAGAGCAGTCAAGGAAAACTGCACTGAGTGGGTTTGGCAGGAGGAAAAAAGCTGACTTGTATTTCCAGCAGTACTGGGTATAATGAGTTGGTCCTGTTACCAGACAGGAGGATGGGGGGGGGGGGGGGGGGGGGGGGGGGGGGGGGGAGAAAGAGATCATTAATTCTCTCTGCGCTAGGGGTGTAATTGGGTTTGTAATTATTTAAGCTTTCCTCCCACCATTCTGACATGGCAGAATATCACTGTTCCTCCCCTATTGTCAGAATCCGAGAACTCCCTCTCAAATAGCATTGTATTCCTACACCAATGCACTGGAGCACTTCAAAGACATCCTCCACTACCTTCAAGACAACCTTCATATTCGAGAAATTATTTCTTAAAAAAAAATGTAGTTGAATGAACAGCCTTTGGATAACTAGTAGTTATTTTAAAGTTAGATGAGTTCTTGGAGAAGATCAATAGCTCCTGAGCTTTAAGAAAGGATAAGTCAGTCTTACTTCCATAGTATCCAATGAGCTTGGTATACACATTTGGAATGCATTGGTTGTACAATGCTTGGGATTTAAGCAGTTATTTGTAGTACGTTCTGTGCACTGCAGCATATTTTCCCTCATTTCAGTGCAAGCTTGCTTACATGTCTCAGTTGAGGAAATGGTATGACATCCCAATCCATATTTGGATCAACATTGAAAGAGACAAATAAACATACAATGATGACATCAAAACTGAGGGGTTGTAATTATCAGGAATACTGAAAAGATTGGAGTTTGTTTTCCTCAAAGGCATACCGAGAAGTGAACTCAAACTACAAGAGGGTACAATAGGGTAGTTGTAAAGATACATTCACTTGACAGAGTCCAAATTCTGTCTTACAAATAAGGCAATTACTAATAAAGTGAAACTGTCAGAAAATGGAAATGCCCACAACATGAAGGAAGCAATGAAAATTTAAGTGGAAACCATAAAGTGGGAGAAGAGAAAAGACATGAAGACGACACCAGTAGAGCATCAACCAGTTGAGCCAACTAGATTATTCTAGACCCCATGGAAGTATTGAACAATTGCTGAGGTCACTGTCTTTGTGAAGTGATTTGGTGGCCACGTGATTATGAACAACCAATAAAGTGCAGCACTTACTAACCAATGACAGATCAACTCTCCAATCACCTTGTTTCCACAGGCCAATCACACCATTCAGAACTCAAAGAGCTGGTTACCACGGAAACAATCACGTGGTTAACACAGAACCAAGCCAAATCCCGCCCACGCGGCTGTCTTCTCTGGCATTTGCTGAAAGCCCTGTCAAACAGAATGAATACCAGTTGATCACGTGATTATTTTCTTCCAGTCTGGTAGCTAATCAGATGAAATTAGATTAGTTTAGAAATAGTGCTGTACTTAAAAAAAAAGAGCATTCCACATCTTAAGTACTTCAAACTAGCCAAAATCAAGTTGATCCAGGTATCAATAATTGTCTAGTTCGTTATAATACTCCATTAACCCATGGGATGGGATGGGGTTAAGCAAAAGTATTTGACACTTGCAACCAACTTGGCTCGCTCGTTGAGCGATGAACTATGTTTAGAAGAATTCTCGACAGTTGCAGACAGCTTGTATAAAAAGATATTCCAAAATCTTGATCAAGCAAAAAAGTTAGCCCTCACGTGAAGTGTACATCGCAAACATTCAGTGCAATATTTCACCATCACTGCACATAAAATTTAAACTCATTACACCCGTGCACTTTACAAAGTGCTGCAAAAGTACACAAAAAGAAAATCAGATAGAATAAAGCAACTACAGAAAAAGTCGTGGTGTGTGCCTATTTGTTCCATACTTTATTAAATATTTTGTATTTTTGCCACATCCTGAAAAATAATCAAGTATCTAAATACGCTGAGTACTTATGAAAGTTACTCCAAAAAGGCGCAAGGCAATATTCTGACACAAACTAACGAAAAGTACTGAATCATCCTTGCACAAATACAATTCACACCAATAGTTTTGTTTGCGAGGGAAACCCTTATATGCCCCTTCCCTCACCTTTGCAGAACGTCATATCAAATGGTCCAAGTTTGCGCTTATGAACAAGTTGAAGGCATCATCTATGGGAAGAGGGAGGGAGTGCAGTCCAGGTAGTCCTGCACCAGGAGTAGCCAGCCAGTCATTGGGCTGCAGTGAATCCCTCACCTGTTGGAGGATATTTATGTAGAAGACACAGCAATACAAAACAGAGGGAAAGGGTAAAAAAAAAAGTAGCTACGAGGAAAATAAAAGTAAATGCAAAGTTCAGTCAAAGGGGATGGATGTGCATGCCTCTTGTTGGATTGGGACTGGGGAAAAGGGGAGGGGTTGTGGAAAACACGAAAAGAGACCAACACCGCTACCTCAGCCCCTCACTACCAAACAGAGCTGAAAGAGGGAGCTCTTCATTCCCACTCAAAACATTGCGCGCCAAATCCCTCACCCCGACTAACCTTAGCCCGTTTTCCAACTTCCCGCTGTCTCGCTCTTAGGCAGTCAAACCACAATGATTTTTTTCCTCTAATTTCTTATCTTTTATCATAATTCACTTCAGAACCGCAACGTTCTTGACAAAATGGCGCTCGATTCCACCTGGAAGTGACGTATAACATGATTTACATAACGATGAATGGACCAATTGGAATGGAGTATAGAATGCACCTATTAAAATATGCATGAAGCAATTTGTTGAAACTTACTCCAAAGCTCATAATGCAACACATGGCAGACTTCGTAAATGTTGTGATTTGTCCATTTCAGTTGGGTGCTGGGCCCCCAAAATGGGTAATCCTCGCGAGAATGATGGGCCTACGTCATTGAGGCATATTTTAGAGAGGCGTTGCCTTATGAGTTCAGGGGCAGTCAACAACCATGTGGGGAAACTTAACACTTGACCAATTTTGCATATGATGGGATGTAGTATCATGGTTTAGCACATGCAGTGGCAAGTCATCAAATTGTTACTTGATGGCAAAGGAAACTCTATGAATGAAGGTTATCCGATGAGGGTAACATTAGGAAATTGAGTTATTTATTTCTAAATGTATAAAGTATCTGTTAATCTCAATGATAAAATTAAGCGTCCCATAACAGCTATGTTGACTGAGAAGGGTTACATATGTACAATCCCAGGGTGAGCACTCATCAAGTGATATGCAGGTAAATAACATTATTGACCCAAAAAATGGAAGGATCACTTTTAAACAAAAACAGAACTTGTTGGTGAAGTTCAGCAGGTCTGGCCGTACCTGTAGGGAGAATGCAGAGTTAATTTTTTGAGTCCGCTGACAGTTCATTAGAATGCTAAAATATGCAACTGAATAACCTAGTTAGGTGAGGCTAGTTAACTTTGATTTGTCAAGTCAGCATTATGAATGGTGAGAAAGATCGTTAAAAAGGGCATAGACAATTGGTGGAGTGGATGGATAGCTGACAAATGAAGTTCAATGTGGAGAAGTGTGAGGTGATACATTTTGATAAGAACATGGAGAGATAATACAAAAGTTCAGGAGCAGAATGACCTGGACATGTTCATGCATATGGCAGGATAGATTAAGAGAGCAATTAATAAAACATATAGTATCCTGGCATTTATTAACAGAGACATAGATTATGAGAACAAAGAGGTTATGTTGAATTTGTTTAAGATATTAGTTTAGCTTCAACTGGAATAATCCACCCAAGATTAGGCACTGGACATTAGGGAAGATGTGAAGGCGCTGGAGAGAGCACATAAGTGGTTTATGAGAATGGGTTCCAGTGTATGAGGAATTTCAGGTACTAAGATCGATTGGAGCAGCTGTGAGGAGATTTGATTGAAGTAATCAAAATGATGGGGGATCTGGACAGACTAAGTAGTGGGAAAACACTCCCACTCATGAAAGGATTCAGAACAAATGGGCACAAATTCAAAAGTAATTCAAGAAGAAAAAGTGATATGAGACAAAGCTTTTTATGGAGAGACTTGATAAGGTCTGGGAATGAAGCATGCAGAGGCAAGTTCAACTGAGGCATTCAAAGAGGGGAAATTAAATACCTACTTGAAAAATTAAATGAATAATAAATCAGGATTTAGTTTTAGCTGATAGATACATCGCTTCTGTAAACCTGCAAATGTGTTGGCCAATTCTCTTGACACATCTACATTTTGACTAAATTACAACAAAATTAATAACTGTGATATTGAATTACTTTATTTCTAATTAACTATCTTCTGATATTTGGACATCCGGATCTGTTACAATATCCTTGGTGCCATCAAATGTTTAAGTCAGGTAACTTTGTAGATATCTGCAACTGATATACTGCTGCAATAAATTATCACTAATTTCCCTTGGGCATCTTTTTATATGTTACCAAATTTTGTGGCACTCCTCCTCACACTCTTTATTTTGAAATAATGATTGGGCAATTTGTTGTCAAGTAAGAGAATTTTGGGAATTGGATTAATGTAGCAATTTTTGTTTACGATTTCCATCAGTCACAGTGATATTTTTTTCCTGAAGTTGAATAGGCTAACCAAAGACTTAATGTTAAAATAAAGAAAATAGACAACTCTTAGACTCCTAAGTGGTTACATAGTTTTCCCCCCTGTTTTAGATTACTCTTGCCTTCTCCACTGCTCCAATTATTCTGTAACAGTGAATTACTTGTACAGTTTTGTAATGATGGCCAGGTAGATTTCAACTGTTAATTTTAAGCACTTTTTTGTGTATGACAATTGAAAGACAAACACATCATGCAGAATTCCAACAAGGTTAAAAATGATTTTTGAAAAATTGTGATAATTCAAAAAAAGTAACTGATAACTTTTTATTCAATAATGCTTGGCCCATGAAAACCAATTCTGGTAAAAGACCAATTCTGATGTTCTCAAGACTAATGAATACCAAAACTGCGCATTGACGTTTTATGTATTTTAGATAGGAAGGATAGAAAAGTGCAGCTAATTTCCATAAGATGCAGATACATTATCTTCAAGTCACAAACGGGTGGCACAGTGGCTCAGTGGTTAGCACTGCTGCCTCACAGCACCAGAGACCTGGGTTCAATTCCCGCCTCAGGCAACTGTCTGTGTGGAGTTTGCACATTCTCCCAGTGTCTGCATGGGTTTCCTCCGAGTTCTCTGGTTTCCTCCCACTGTCCAAAAATGTGCAGGTTAGGTGAATTGGCCATGCTAAATTGCCCGTAGTGTTAGGTGAAGGGGTAAATGTAGGGGAATGCGTCTGGGTGGGTTGCTCTTTGGAGGGTCGGTGTGGACTTGTAGGGCCAAAGGGGCCTGTTTCCACACTGTAAGTAATCTAAACTTATAATTAGATATTGGAATTCTTGTCTGATAAATATCTTCTGGATTAGAGTGGCGCTGGAAAAGCACAGCAGTTCAGGCAGCATCCGAAGTGCAGGAAAATCGATGTTTCGGGTAAAAGCCCGAAATCAGGAATACAGGCAGAGTGCCTGAAGGGTGGAGAGATAAATGAGAGAAGGGTGGGGGTTTCTATAAGTACCGTTAAATTAAAGGTATGATATATTTTAATTGATTTGATGCTATCAATCCTTTTCAAAGCTGATGATTGGTTCAGAACAAGATATGAAATGTAACTAATAAAGTGATTGGCATGGAAAAAATACTAGAGTTATGATAAAAGGAAGATGTATGCAATTCAAACTGACTTTTCATGATTGTACACCTATACACTTTGCATTATGCTTGTCAAAAGACAATTCTAGTCTCTTCTATAAATTAAGAATTCCAAGTGTATTAGTTACTCCTTTGGAAGCTAGTTTGCTCTCATGCTAAGTATAGAATACATAAGTAATTAGAAGAGCAAAATGGGTAGAAAGCAGTAATGCAGTCTCTTCAACAAAATGTTGCCAATGAAAAGTAGCATTAAGAGATCCCTGAGAATGAATGATGAAGGTTTTGTTAAAAACCAGGAGAGTTAAGGACTATTTGGGATGGACAACAAACTAATGATGTCCAAATGTATGAAAAATTGTATAAGTAAGTTATCCAAAGGAAGCAGATAGATAAGTGAATAGGAGAAAAAAAATTATAATCATCAAAAATATTCTGTTCATTAAGCTAACCCAAATTTGAGATGTCATTATACTATTCTGTAATCTTAGGTAGTCTATATCAACCCTAGGTGATATTTTTGAATCATTGTTAGCCACAGGTGAGGTCCAGAATACTGGAGAGTAGTGAATGTTGTGCCCTTATTCAAGAAGGGCCGCAAAAAAAACCTGGGAACGAAAGACCAGTAAGCCTAACATCTGTGGTTGGTACGTGACTTGAGAAGATTCTGAGGGATGATATATATGCATTTGGAAAGACAGGGTTTGATTAGGACTAGTCAACATGGCTTTGTGCATGGGAGATCATGCCTCACAAATTTGTTTTGATGACAAGGGAAAGTTGGCAGGGGCAGGGGGGTGGACATAGTCAACATGGATTTCAGTAAGACTTTTGATAAGGTTCCACATTGTAGGCTGCTCTGGAAGGTTAGATTGCATGGAATCCAGGGGAGCTGGCAAATTGGATACACAATTGGCTTGATGGTAGGAAGCAGAGGGTAATAGAGGAAGAATGCTTGACAAACTGGAGATCTGTGACTAGTGGTTTAACTCAGGAGTTGGTGTTAGGCTCAATGCTGTTTGTCATCTATATCAATGATTTGGATGAGAATGTATAAGGCGTGATTAGTAAGTTTGCAGTTGACACTAAAATAAGCAGTATTGTGCATAGTGAGGAAAGTTATCTGAATGAGCAGCAGGACCTTGATCAGCTGGGGAAATGGGCCGAGAAATGGCAAATGGAGTTTAACATAGATAAGTGTGAGATCTTGCTTTTGGAAAGTCAAATCAAGGTAGGATTTTCATGGTGAATGGTAGGGCCTTAAAGGATGTAGTGGAACAGAGGGATCTTGGAGTTCAGGTGCACAGTTCTTTGAAAGTGGAGTCACAGGCAGACAGGACGGTGAAGAAGGCTTTTGGCACATTGGCCTTCATCAGGCAGGGCATTGAGTATAGAAGTTGGGAAGTCATGTTGCAGTTGTACTGGACACTGATGAGGCTGCATGTGTGTTCAATTTTGGTCACCTTGCTATGGGATGTTATTAAAATGGAAAGAGTGCAGAAGAAATTTGCAAGCAGGTTGCCTGGACTCAATAGTCTGAGTTATAGGGAGAGGTTGGGCAAGCTAGGACCTTTTTCTTGAGAATGTAGGAGACTGGGGGGGGGGGGGAGGGGGGGATCTTATAGAGATGTATAAGATCATGAGAGGCACAGATTGGGTGAATGCACTTAGTCTTTTTCCCAGGCTTGGGGAATCAAGGACTAGAGGATATCAGTTTAAGGTTAGAAGGGAAAGAAGGCAACTTTTTTTTTAAAACACTGAACGTGGTACACATATGGGAATGAGCTGCCAGTGGAAGTGGTTGAAGCAGGTACATTAACAACATTTAAAAGGCATTTGGACAAATACATGGATAGGAAAGGTTTAGAAGGATATGGGCCAAGTGCAGGGTAGTGGAGTTAGCGTGAATGGACATTTTGGTTGGCATGGACTGGTTTGCGTCAAAGGGTTGTTGGACTCTATAACAATGTGAAATCAGCAGTGTGAATTAAAGATTGCTCCATAAAATGACACAGATGTTAGGCAAAAGTTGAATATATATGCTGGCAGGGGAGACTAGATTGGGTTGGGATAGCTGCTCGGCATGGACAGGTTTGACCAAAGGGTCTGTTTCTGTGTTGTACATCTCTATGACTCTATATGGTTAAGATGAAGAAATATAGAGGGAACTGCTACTCAGTCTATTGTGAACTATTGTATGGTGGAAAGAAATAGATCAAGAAAAAATAGTGAAGCAGAAGTAGATCCATCCTGGACAGTTTTAATTATGCAAATTCAGATAGGAATGCAAGTGTTATATATAAATCTTTCGTAGGTAAGAAGTAGTAGTACACTGCCTTCTCCTTGTTAAAAAGGTGCAATGGAGTCAGCCTACTCCTGCTGCACCCCATGGCAGTGTCATGACCAGTCTCCCTGTCTGTTTTAAATTTAATCTGTTAATTTAGATGTTTAACAGATCCTGCTGTGTCTTTGCCAACCATAGTCCAATTAATCAGCACCCAGTTGTCATGCTGCATATATCATTGTTCCCTTACTAAAGTTTTTCATTTCGGAGGACTGAAGATGAAAAACTTTGACTTTGTCTTTTTTTCCCACAATAAGTAATTTAAGTTGTAAATCAAGAAATGAATTTATATAATGAGATAAAAGTAAACCTTGAGGATTCACAATGAGTGAACTGAATTGACTTATTTCACTATTTATTTGTTAAATACAAGGGATAAAAGTGTATTATAGCTCCATTTTGATTTACAGAAGATATTAAGGTACAAGACTGAAATTAAGGTATAGGACTTAAATATAATTTTAAAAAGTCACCTTCCTCCTTTCTTTTGCATGTTTGATATCATTGGCGGGAGGAGGGGGGGGTCTCTCCACAATGGGCCCTGAGCCCACCAATGGCCCCATATCATAGTCCATTCCAGGAGTACCAATTCAGATTTAGTGCATGGCTGCAGCTGAAGCTCAACATGTTCGAGGTAGAAGTGGTACTGCAGATACTGGACATTAGAGTCAAGATTAGAGTGGTGCTGCAAAAGCACAGCAGGTCAGGCAGCATCGGAGGAGCAGGAAAATGGACTTCATCAGGAGAGCTTTTGCCCGAAACGTTGATTTTCCTGCTCCTCCGATGCTGCCTGACCTGATGTGCTTTTCCAGCACCACTTTAATCTTGATCCCAACATGTTTGATTCTGATGCCAACTGCAGACGTTGCTGTGATGTTCATTTTGCCACTGTTTTGCTGCCACTAGTGCCAGACCCAAATAACGGCCAAGTCGCTGATCATCAGACACTGGGCCTACCATGCCAACGTTACCTTCGCCAAATGTATCAACCAAATATGATACCAGGTTCCATGCTTGCCCCTTCACCAACTCCTCTTCCTCTACAAGTCCATAGGGTCCAGTAGCTGCAATCACAGAAGAAAAAGGGGGAAAAAAGAAGAAACGCAAAGGCAGATGGAGTGGATTAGCCCTGGGCTTGGGAGCTCTACTTCACCACCATCTTGGTGTTCAGTGGTGAAGGATCTCTGCCTGTGATGAATTACGTTTGATTTCCTTTTCCAATTAATTCAAAATCAGACGAGGCATGTGATAGGCAGCAATTGCATAATTCCAAGTTTTGTGTACTACTGAACTTGGAGTTTTGTCCCCAGTTGATTAAAGACTGCATGTTCGAACACATCTGAAAGCAGAAAAAGAGGCAACATTAGATCTGCCTCAAGGAAATAAGGTAGACTGAGTAGACATTTTAATGGTTCAGGAATAATTAGGAAACAGTGATCACCACATAATTAGAGTCATACAGATGTACAGCACGAAACAGGCCCTTCAGTCCAACAGATATTCTAAATTAATCTAGTCCCATTTGCCAGCATTTGGCCTATATCCCTCTAAACTGTTCCTATTCATATACCCATCCAGATGCCTTTTAAAATCCTGTAATTGTACCAGCCTCCACCACTTCCTCTGGCAGCTCATTCCATACACGCACCACTGTCTGAGTGAAAAAGTTGCCCCTTATGTCCCTTTTAAATTTTTCTCTCACCCTAAACCTATGCCCTCTAGTTCAGGATTTGCCCATCCCAGGGAAAAGACCTTGTCCGTTTACCCTATCCAAGCCCCTCATAATTTTATAAAACTCTACAAGGTCACCCCTGAGCCTCTGACACGCCAGGGAAAACAGCCCCAGCCTATTCAGTCTCTCCCTGTAGCCCAAATCCTCCAGCACTGGCAACATTCTTGTAAATTTGAGGAGCAGCAGAGTTGATGTTTCATTGATTATAACCTTATTGCAAAACCTCTTCCAAGGATGCCAACCTTGAAGAAATTCTCCTCCTCCCACTATAAGGACCTCAGTGAGTCTGTCTCTCACTGTACCCCCCAGGTCACCTCCTTTGCCCTCTCCTGTTCCTCGGATGCTACCTAATTGGCGTGCTTTTCCAGCACCACATTCTTCAACTCTGATCTCCAGCATCTGCAGTCCTCACTTTCTCCTAACATCCTTGTCAATCTTTTCTGAATTCTTTCAAGTTTCACAACATGCTTCTGATACGAGGGAGACCAGAATTGCACACAATATTCCAAAAGTGGCCTAACCAATGTCCTGTACAGCCACAACATGACCTCCCAACTCCTATACTCAATGCTCTGTCCAGTAAAGGAAAGCATACCAAACACTTTCTTCATTGTCCAATCTTAGGTTCCACACAAAAACTAAGAAAAGGCATTTGCTTAGAAAAAGAGTAATTTACTGACAACAATTTCCTAAAGTCTCTGCCCCTTTTCATTTTAAGATGCTTGTTATTTCATTAACAAAGCTATGAAATGTACTAAACAGAGCTATAAAAGATAAGAAAAAAAATAACCTAGGGACAACAGGGTTCTGGTGAGGGAAGATTCAGGAATCCAGAAATAAACGTTGGGAAGTCTGATCAGCAGCAAGTTCATGAGAAATAGGCTGTGATTGGACAAACAGCAAGCTAGTCTCAGGGCAACAGGAGTGAACAGCAGGACGCTTAAGACCTGGGAATACGAGCAGCAAGGGCTCCAGCAGTGTGAACCTTTGTTAGTCCTCAGACCTTGTTCAGCAGAGGGGAAGGTTGTAAGCTTTTGTCACTGAGGCAAAGGCAATAATTCCTGCAATAGTGAAGAATAACAAAGTCAATTTGCTGGAAGTGTGGATGAAGTAAGTTAATTTGAGCCAATCAAAAGGGCGTTAGATGATTCCTTGAATATATGTGCAGAGTTACGAGGGAAAGACATTTAGTCTTAATGCTCATCTGGAAAACCAGTACAGATAAGATAGGCTGAGTGGCCTCTTCCTGCACCATAACATTACTAAGAATACGAGATTCTTTGAAGAGTGGGAACCAGCGACTTTGCATAAGGAAGAATAAACACGTGGGATCACAAGAAGCGAAGGTTTTTGTGTCCCAAGAAATCGAGTCTTTGTTCTGTGATGGTACTCAATGTACCCTCCTACAAAGAGTAACTAGAGTAGTGATGTGTTGCCCCGTGGTGCGCCGACCACCACTTGCTACATTTTCTAGTTCCCATGGAGAAAAATAAATCATTTGTAGACTCGATATACTGAAGCTTCATCGAGTGAATTGTTGACTATTCTATATCTGGTGGCCGGAGACTCACGTTTTCACTCGGCGCATGTATGCAAGATGATAGTAAGCGCCGCACCCTTATATTCACATTCACAATGAGTACCTAGCTCTTAGTGAATAGTAAGACCGTACAAAATAGCTGCCTCACGACCATGGGTTTGAATCCTGCACAACTGGTCAGCCCCAGCGTTCCTCTTCATTTTCTGTGCAATTCATGCAGCATTTGCTTTCAAATGAAGAATGCATCAGCCAGTTAGTCTGCTTCTCATGTTTCACGAGAGAAGTGTGAGACCTCAATTATGTACCTTGAAGTTATTTTTCCAGTGTCCTGGTGATGGTGCTGAATGTACTACTGGCGGGTAGCAGAATTAGAGCAAATCTAATCGCAATGCCAATTTTAAAGTACATTGGCATATCCTTAATGTTATCATTTTTGTATATGGATTACGAGGTAGGTATCTGCTATTATTGAAGTTCTATCAGCGGCCAGGCTAACTCGGAGGAAGAAATAATCGGAACCTCAAATACCATGGTGCAAGCATTTCTGCTAGTGCTTATTCTGGACCCGAATGGGTTCAATCGGCCCAACATTATTAATAGTGACAGGAGACACCTAGTCCGATTGAAAATACTAACTCATTAACCATGAAGGAACAGATACATTTTAAGAATTCCTCTCACGATAGGCATTGACCTGTTTAATTATATTCACAGTACCCTACAACGGAACGCTCACCTCTAACCACTCTAAGAAAAAGACTTCTTTATTTTCGGATTCCAACACATAACTCTGACTAAATCTGAATTCTCCGAGAAACAATCTTGAGTTTCGTATTGGTATCAACAGAAAACAGTTCAGCTTTCTCTGCGGTGGTGCACTCGGGACTTAGTGTGCCACTTACAGCTTCTCCATCCGCTTCCAACCAGCATTCTCTCAAACCAGGAATATCTGATTCTGTTGACACCATGAGGCTGTATGTGTATGACCATGGGAAGGGAGGTGTCCACCATACGGGAAACACTACCAGAGTGGTGGTTTGGGGCGGGGGAAGAGAAAAGGGGCACGGTCAAAGAGGTTGCGGGAGAATTGCGATGGTTGGTGAAATATACTGGAAACATCACCGTCTTCTTTTGCAAACTTTCAGAGGAAGAGCTTAGCCTTCTTTACAGATTACAAAAAAGATCTGGTGAGATTAAGAGAAACTCTATCATATGAAGGACTGGGAATTATACAACTAACCACACAAGTTGCATTAAAATGGATCAATGAGACAGAGGCTTCCAGGTTTGATTGGACTTTCAGACTGGTTAATTTTTAAAAAAAAGATGCTACATTAGAGGCATAGTGTACACATGTCAAGAAAAGATAGCTGTTTTCAAAAATACATCAAAAGGCTTTATTGCACACAGCATGCTAGCAAACTTAACAGCTTCCAAAGCCAAGTGAATCAAATGAAACAATAGTATTAGGCAACAATCATTCTTTAACCCGCAAATTAAATCCTGAGGTGGCAACCAAGATTTTTTGATGCACAAAGCAAGCAGAGACAGAGGAAAGCATACATCTGATTGGGAATTTGTGGAAGGCTGCTTGAGTACTTTATCATCTGATTAAAGTCCTATTAATGTCAACAGCTGAGAAATCTAACCATTCAAATCATATCATTATTAAATTAGTTGATGATTTAGCATCTAATATTCAAAGCTTTCTGAACAAAAAAACACAATACCTGTCCATTTTAGTGTTTTGGGCTCACTAACAGCATAAATGGTGAATAACGTCATTCAACTGAAAGTCTTTATCTAAAGGAGTTCGATAACCTTTGGAGTCATTAGTACCTGTTTAATCTATGTGCAATGAAAAGCAAAACGAGGTATTTTGAAGGAAAAAGCATTTTGGTAAAATTCAGATTTCCAAAGGGTAAACTTTGTGGTTTGACAACTGACGGAGATTTTGAGACGGGTGAAGAAAGGATGAGGAACATATGCTTGAAATGTTGACTCTCCTGCTCTTTGGATACTGCCTGACGAGCTGCGCTTTTCCAACGCCACACTTTTTGACTGATCCCTAGCATCTGCAGTCTTCACTTTCTCCCAGGAGCTTGTGACACAGGCAACCATCCTCGGATGCTACCTGAACTGCTGTGCTTTTCCGGCACCACTAATCCAGAATCTGGTTTCCAGCATCTGCAGTCATTGTTTTTACCTAGTTCAAATCAGTATCTCAAATCAGTCATCACATATTACTACCATCCACCAAAAACTGTACAAAGGCCTGAACCATGAAAAATGGATAAATTTTTCAGACCATATGCATGTCCAGTTGTGTCCAGAAATTAGACTGGTTTCAGAAAGTTAACCATGAAGATAATTAGCAATGATGGCACAGTGGTTAGCATTGCTGCCTCACAGTGCCAGAGACCCGGGTTCATTCCTGTCTCGGGCAACTGCCTGTAGGGAGTTTGCACATTCTCCCCCTGTCTGCGTGGGTTTCCTCCCACAGTCAAAAGATGTGCAAGTTAGGTGAACTGGCCATGCTAAACTGCCCGTAGTGTGAGGTGTAGGGGAATGGGTCTGGGTGGGTTGCTCTTCGGAGGGTCGCTCTTCAGAGGGTCAGTGTGGACTTGTTGGACTGAAGGGCCTGTTTCCACACTGAGTCATCAAATAACATGCTCAGATAGTGAACAATGGAATGTACACCACATTCATTGGTAGCTGAGATCAAACAGAGATTTGAGGATTTCAGGGGACACTGGTGTTTACAGATGCATTTGGAGCTGATGTGATCAAAACATGGTCCAACTAGGACTAACTGAGGACCAAAATGACAATGACATGAAGATAATGTTTGCACATCATGATCTTCTGACACTTGTCAATTTCTATTCAGTTTGCCCATTGCCGAAATCTAGCAAAACTGGTAACTTGGTTCATTGTCCCATTTGGCAGCACAGATTGCTATGAAAAACTTTAAGTGGAGTCAAACTGGACTGATTGTTTTCATTTCATATCATATGAAACCATTTTGCTGATGAAAATTATACTTAATCACATTACCAAGACATCAAGCATGCAGCTGTTGTACAAGGAAAAACTACTCCAGATATCACTGAGTCAGCATTCTACCCAGTGCCAAGACAAAAATGTAAAGTAACAAATTGGTCTTCTCATTTGAAGCATATTCATTAAAATACACTTTTTTTGCATGTTTTTGGTCAGTTTTATTAATAGAGTTCTATTCAGATTATGGTTCCATTTTCCCTGAAAAATCTGCTCAATCAAGTGAAGAAAAACTTGAAACATGGCTCTGCACATGCAGTTGTTGGACAACTTCTGTCTATGTCTGGACTTTCAAAGAATGAGTAGTAGTCACATTGAAAAATATGATGTCAAAAAGCTTGATAGGTGAGATACTGAAACATTAGCTCGATATTGCCCAGTTAGGGGAAACAGTAGCTTTAGGATAATGGACCAATTATTTAGGACTGCAACGTGGACAAACATATTCAGAGGACTGGGAATTGGAACTTTCTACCTCGGTAGACATTTAAGGGTGAACATGTCTGACCTTTGGTCTCTGGTAGGTCGTTAAATGTGGTGCACTGACATATACCCAATTTGCCTATGGTAGTTTGCAAAGGCCTACCTCCTTCCTGTGCCAACTCTTGAATTAGAATGACCTCCCTCAACCAATAAAACCAATTCTCTCCTGATAATGAATAGACATTTCTATGGTCCTTCATGGACTACAGTTTACTACGATTAGTGGGGAATCAAAGGAAATGGGGAACAGATGGGAAAGTGGAGTTGAAACCCAAGATCAGCCAGCATAAAACGGACTGGCAGAGCAATCATTACAGGCTGCACAGTTTTCTCCTGCTACTATTTCTTGTGTTCCCTGTTAGGACTATAGATGTTCAGCTGCAAGTAATATGGAGTGTGCTGTACAGGAACAAAGAAACTACACATAGATTAAGATGCAGGAAATTAGAGGAAAAAGAGAATCCTTAAAAATAAAAGGCCAACATTTGACCAAATATGGAATGGAGCATAGTAAAGTCAAGATCAATGGGGAAACTGAAGGTTGGTATGGGGAACGCTCCACTCTGGAATCATATCAAGCACAAAGGAAGATGACTGTGGCTGTTGGAGGCCAACCATCTCAGTCCTAAGTCATCGTTAAAGCTCCTCAGAATAGTATCCTAGTTCCAGCTATTTCATCAACATCCTTTACTCCAACACAAGGTTAGAAGTGTAGACGCACGCTGAAAATTGTAGCGTTCAGTATCATTCACAAGTCCTCAGACATGGAAGAATTCTTTCTTATTGCAGTAGGAAGTTCTACTGCATGCAGTAAGATTTGAATAAAGTTCAGGCAGAGGCTGATGATGATGCGAGTTATGTTTATTGCAAGGCAATATAACAGGCTCCACTTGACATTCAAAGGCATCACCGGTGCTGAATCACTTACCATCAACATCTTAGCACCATTATAAAGAGGTCATTGGCTGGAATTTCTGCACCCAGTGAGGCACATATCAGAAGCAAAATGGAATATTAGTATTGATCTGGATGACCACAACTCCAAGAAAATGCAAGAAGTTCTATTAAAACCAGGAAAAATAAACCTGCTTAATTGGTACCCTATCCATCACCAGCGTACCGTGGCTATACTGTGCATTGCATAGAAGATACAGTACAGCCATTTACCACGATTTATTTGAGGCAACCTTTCCAACCCATGACAACTACCATCCAGAAGACAAAAACAAATTGCGAGAGCAACTCAGCAAGTCTGGCAGCATCTGTGGAGAGAACACAGTTAACATTGTGTCCAGTGATCCTATCTCAAAGCTATTAGTAGTTTGGAGGAAGTTGTATTTATATTGACGGCAGGGGTTGGGAAAAGGAGTGAGTGGCTAGATGGTGATGGAGGTGAGACAGGAAGCAAGCTAGACAAGTGGGATAGCTGAAACCAAGCCAGGGAAGAATAGCTGATAATGGGAACAATGAGAATGTGAAAATGAGTTGAAAGAAGCCCATATCATGGCAGGGCC